>NC_134137.1:109694015-109997045 GCF_033958435.1 Carettochelys insculpta | reverse complement strand
GTCCCGCCTTTGGCTCTTCTAGCCCTTGGCCCCGCCCTCTGAGGGGCGGGCCTCTGGTCTCCTGACTCCGGCCCCGCCCACCAGGGCCTCTGCATAGCCTCCCCTACCTCCAGGTCTGCAGGAGGCCATACTGACTCACTACAGGTGCATAATACATTTCTGCTACATTTACACAAAAGGCTTTTCCTGGCAAAACTGGGCTTTTGCCAGGAAAAACCGCAGAGCGTCTACATTCAAAATGCACTTTGTTGACTGTTGACACAACTCGGCACATCCTCCAGCAGCATTATACCTCTCCCCATTCAGGTATAACGCCTCTCTTGACAGTGTTCTGTCAACAAAACAGCCATGTAAACGCTCTGGGGCCTTTTGTCAACAGAAAGGGCTTCTGGTTCACTGGCCAGCTGTGTTTTCAGAGCTTCTGGTCAGCCATTCTATTGAGAGAGGTTCGGGCAGTCTGGCTGCTCTCTCGCAACAGGGCAGATTGCCCTTTTGATCTGCTTTTATGTGTAGACGCAATCTGACAGAAGTTTGGCAGAGAAGTCCCTTCCAACAGTGACTTCTGTTGACAGAGGCTTCTTGTGTAGACGTAGCCTCGACGATTAAATATGATCAGATATATAAAACCACAAAACAAAACTGTTACTTCACCTCACTTTTACGCCCCCCCGTGCCTTAGAGTGTGAACGTCCACCCGTCTCATTTATTGTAACAAAACACAAAAATATAGTCTTTATTCTCAAAAGTTTACCGTCTAAAACAAAAAAGCAGTTATGTAGCACTTTAGAGACTAACAAAATAATTTATCAGGTGATGAGCTGTCGTGGGACAGACCCACTTCTTCAGATCATAGCCTTACGATAACACACTCAATATGTAAAGCACAGAGGTCCAAAAAATTGTTCTGTCTGTTATTGTAAGGCTATGATCTGAAGAAGTGGGTCTGTCCCATAACAGCTCATCACCTAATAAATTATTTTGTTAGCCTTTTAAATGCTACATGACTGCTTTTTTGTTTTGGTACAATACAGACTAACATGGCTATCTCTAGGTCTCTGGTCCAAAAGAAAGATACAGAATAGATCTGGGCTTGTGCTTAAGGCACCAAATTGGGATTCAATAGATTGCCTTTATTTTCTGTTTCTGCCACAGTCTGCCTGCGTATCTTTGGGCAAGTCACATTGAACCAGTTGTAAAAATACAGACAATAATACTTTAATTTCTGATAAAAATGTTGGGAAGACAAATGCATTAATGTTTGTGAGACTCTCAGATACTACAGATGACCAGCACCATCAAGACAAAAATATAAGACAACAAGGAACCATTAGGAAAGACAAATGGTAACAAAAATATTATACAATATTGCATGCTGTTCTGGTCATCTCAGCTCAAAAAAGAGATATTAGAATTGGAAAAAGCACAGCAAAGGGCAACAAAAATGCCTCGGGTATAGAACATTTCCTGTGCTGAATGACTAAGAAGACTGAGGTTGTTCAGCTTAGAAAAGAGACAGTTAGTGGGGGAATATGATAGAGGTCCATAAAATAATATATTGTGTGGTGTGACAAAGTCAGTCTTATTCTTGGGCCTCTAGCCTCTATTCAGTCCACTGGTTCCACTCTAGGGCCCAGTTGCCCTCGCTGAGGTGAGGGGTGGTCTGGGGGGAACCCAGTCCCCACCCACTCATACTGGGTTCCAGCCCAGGGACCCTGTGCAGCTGCTAGTGGGAAGGGCCGACTCCCTTGGCCCAGCAGCTCTTCTTCACAGGCCACTTCCACAGACGATTCCCCTGGTACCTTGTCCAGGCTGCAACAGTAGTAAATCCCACCTCCTGATCTACTGAAGCTCCTCACTCTCCCTCTGTGGTTTCTGGTGTTCCCTTTCCTCTCCTCTGCTTCTCTCAAACCTGCTCTCTCCCACTGCTCTGGTCTCCTCACCTCTCTCCACTTGCCCCTCACACTCTCTCCCAACCCTTCCCATTGTGAAGGGTTTTTAAAGGACTGTTATTAGCCTGGTCATGGAGTCAGCTGGCCCCAATTAGGCTGAGTCATCTCCTGCCCAGCTGCCTGTGATTGCCCTCCTGGTGGTCCACAGGCCCTTCTGCTTGTTTCGGCTCCCCTTGAGGGGGCCCTCTGCCCCGGCCCTGCCACAGTGGTGAAAGTGTTATGTATCCTTCACATAATATAAAAACCAGGGGCAACCCATTTAAATTAATATGCAGGAGGTTTAAAACAAATATTTGAAGTGTTTCTTTACACATGACGCAGTAAACCTGCGGAAATCATTGCCAGGGGTATTGTGAAGGGTAAAAGTATACTGGGGTTCAGATAAAAACTAAGTTTATGAGGATAGGACCATCAATGGCAGATGGTCAAGGATGCATCCAACCTGATGTTCTGGGTGTCCCTAAACAGCTGACTGTTGGAGCCGGGACTGGAAATAGCCCATGGATCGCTTTAAAATCACCCTGCTATGTTCATTCCCTTGTAAGCATCAGTTACCAGCCCACGTCAGAAAACAAGACACTGAACTAGAGGGACCGTTGGTTCTGACCCCGTTTGGCTATTCTTATGTACTGAATCGTCCTGCCTTTTAAACCATTTTTCCTATATTTTTGAGTGGGTCTCCTTCAGGGCTGAGTTTAAAGGTGTACTTGAGAAGTTGACCTTGCAGCTCACCACGTTCTCAGATAAAGCCCTTGGTTCACTAAGCAACTCCATTAAATATATTGTCTCTGGTGAAACTGCAATTTACATTTCTAGGAATAACCTGCAGTGACCAGGTGGAGAGGCGAGTGCCAGGCACATTCTCCTGTTGCACGTCAACGTTTCAGATCCAGATTATTCTAAGACAAATCATCTTCAAAATAAACAAACTAAAAACAATTCCCAAAAAGTCTCGCAGCCTTTCAGATGGAGATAATTTTTTTCTGTTTTAGTTTTTATTTCTGAGATTCCACTCCCTTTTCATAACTGAAAATTAACAGTTACTTGTGATCAACACAGTCTGGAAGGCGGGTGGGGAACAGTGGTCCCTGTAAGCTGAGTGCTTGGGCAGCCGCCCAGGAGAGATTCAGGTGCCACCCAGCTGATTAGCATAGCACCTACAACCAGCTGCAGCTGGCAGCGTGTGTTTCTACTGGCGGTACACACATGCACATCCCTTGGTGCACATAAAATTTACTCCACTCATGGATGGAAAATAATAGAGCAATTACTGGTGGGGAACCTACAGCCTGGGGGCCACATCCAAACCCTGGCTTGCTTTGATCTGGCCTGCCACAAGACTTGGGGTTTCCACTTACAGCAGAGGGAGACGGTGCTCACGCTCCAGTCCCGCAGCAAGGCTCTGAACCCCTGTGCACAGATGCAGGGTTAGAGAGTGAGCGCTGGCTCAGCCTGCTCTGCGGGAAGCCCAGAGCCTTGGTGACCTGCCTCCCACATGGCTAGAGTACAAACAGTGCCTCCTCCAGGGAGCGCAGTGCATTGCCCCACCCCCACAGTGCTGGAGCACAAGTCCTGGCTCACCCTGTTGCTTCAGGAAGCCCAGAGCCACAGCAACACCCTCCCCTACACCCCCACATCGGGCTGTAGTGCAAATACCAGCTCATGCAGCTGGGAGGAAAGCCTAGGGCCTCGGCAACCCCTGCCACCTGTGGAGCTGGAGTTCAAGTGTTAGCTTGTTTGGCTGTGGGAATATGCCCCAAGTCTTAGTGTCTCCCCACAGGGTTGGAGCACATGTGCTCCCTTGTCCCCCTGCCAGGCAACCACCCACCAAGGGGCTGGAGCGCAAGCAGAGCCCTGGCATCCCTCTCAATGAGGTTTCTTCCTCACCTGTGTGTGGCTCCTGACTAATTTTTCTGTGGGTCAGTGGCCCCCAACAATAAATGGTTCTCCACACCTGGGCTAGAGGCTGTACCCAGGCTTTAATTTTTAAAATGAAACTAATTTTGAGCAAGCAAGTTAAAGGACTTAGAGTCCAAATTCCTTTCTACTGCACAACGACAGCTATCAATTAAACCAGCAGCTGGCATAGTAATTGAATTGGGCACATTATTATTCATTTTTTATCAACTATTTTACTGTGTGATTCATGACGCCTGTTTCAAAATTTGAAAAACACTCCATGGATTAGGTGAAGAAGTAGGATGAGTTATGTATTACGGAGCCCACTTTAAACTGGGCCACTAGACAAAAGGATGGTATGGAAACAAAGGGAGAAACCTGGAGTACGGGAGAATTTAAAATTATTGCCCATTAATGATCCAGACTGATACGGCAAAATTCAGTTTTTAAATCTACTTGGTCGGATATCTTTGGTATATTGCTTCTTTTATGGGGCTTCTGGGCCAGATTGTGATTCTGTTATTCTACACAAATGCAAAATAAACACAATTGATGCCACAAATAACAAGTAGTTCTGTAGCATCTTAAAGACTAACACATTTATTAAGTCATGACCTTTTGTGCGTAAGACCCTCCTCTTCAACTGATGTCAGTGGGAATTATTCCTGATTGATACCAGTATAAATATAATGAGAATCTAGTTTGTTTTGCTTATTTACATCAAAGATTCCAAAGGTTTTTCATGCTATACACTTCTATTCAGGCATTTACAAATGAAAATATACACAGAATGTACTGAAATGTACCTCAGAAAACACCATTCCATGTTACTTCAAAAGGAGGATATTTAATATCCATATCAGTTCACATGTTGTATTAGTTTTTCAGTCTTTGAAATTCACCCTCTTTAATTTCTCATTTTTCTATATCTTTTTCAAAAATATATTGAAAATTGTATCAGTATTTTAAGTTTACTGGATTTTCAGTGAATGAAAAATTTCAGTGATCATTTCTGTAAATGCCTTTCAAAATATTCTAAAACACAATATATTGTTCACAAAATAGTACTGCTTTTTGGTTAAAAAACATTTTGGGACAAAAAAATTTTAAAAAACACCTAGACAAAACCAAAAAACAAGGGAAGATTCTGTCATAAATATAACACAGCAATACGATGAATGTGTGTGTGTGAGAGAGAGAGACAGAGAGAAATCCTGGCTACAATGAAGTTGGTGACAAAATTTCTATTATGTTCAATAAGATCAGGCTAAGAGATGGGGGCAAAAAAATGTTTGATTTTTTTTTCCCCAAGCAAAAAAATTCAGATTCACTGACTCCAAAACATTTCACTAATTTGTGTTGGTTTTGTGACATTGTTGCAGTCAAAAAGCATTTAAAAATAAACCTTTTTTTGCTTCCACTGTTTCAAAATGAAACATTTCAATTTGAAATATCTTTTTTTAATTTCCTATAAACAATCATAATCATTTTAAAATGATAAAAATCAAAGCCATCTATTTTGTCTGACCTAAAGCAATTATTCTTCTTTGAAGTTCTTAAATTAACCTCTCTTTCGCTATGTCTACAGTACAAAGATCTGTCGAAACAAGACCTTTCAGAAAATCTCTTCCGAACAAAATTCTTTCAAAAGACAGCGTCCACACACAAAAAAGCGGATCAAAAGAGTGATCTGCTCTTTTGAAAGTGAGAGTCCACTCAGCCTTAACACTCTTTTGGAAGAATGGGACAGGAATTGAAAAATCAGGTCCCATGAGGACCGCAAGTTTGAAAAAAAAGGGCCTGCGGAGCATCTACACGTTTTCTTTCCAAAGAAACTTTCGAAAGGAGCAGTCTTCCTGAAATGGGAAAGGAAGAGTGATTTTGAAAGGAGTACCATGTTCTTTCAAATTATTTCCGAAAGAATGCTTTTTGTGTGTAGATGCTCTGTGGGCTCTTTCGAAAGAACTTGCTCATGTATACGCAGCCTTTCTGTTTATTATGGGCTATTCACTCATCTGTGATCCAGACCAGAGGTGGTGCAGACTATTGACGATGCCCCTGAAGCAACCACGAAGAGAGACTGAGAGGTCTGATCTCTTTCTGCTCCAAAGTGAGCCAATTTTGTGTCAGGTGAAAGGCAGCTTTTGTCTTTTCTTTTCAACTAGGTTTTAGTGACATAATTTTCTCCACTAAAGCTATATAAAATGTTTTTTAACATGATAAAATGGTAACAGAAAATGACATTATTAAATCGTTTGGTTAAGAATATTGGAAAAGTTAGTTTTATTAAAATACATAATTAATATTAACCTAAGATGATTGGTTCCTGAAATATAGAGTGCTATAATTCTAAACCATTAGTCAGATACTTGAAGCCAGCGCAGAAGGACAGTGACTAGAAATCTGTATCTTCAGAAACTTCAGTGGTGGGCATCAAATGACATAATAATCCCATTGGCTAACAAATTTGCGTTAATAACAACAACCAACCACATCTACCATTATAAATAGCATAAATTGACAATTCTATGAGCGGTATTAATAGAAGCATTGAGGATGAAATAGGGATGGAAGCTGAATTACCTTATTTCTGCTATAGATGTTCTGAATTGAAAAGTTCTGTGTTACAATGGAAAGGCAGCTACCTTTTGTCATTGCCTGTGCTTTGCAGTCTCTGTGCTATGAGTGGGACAACCTTAGGCTATGTCTACTCTATAGTGATCTTTTGAAAGAAGTCCTTCCAGAAGATCTCTTTCAAAAGACCTTCTTTTGAAAGAGTGCGTCCACACACAAAAATGTAGATCAAAAAAGTGATCTGCTCTTTCAAAAGAGAGTGTCCACACAGCCCTCGCTCTTTCGAAAGAACAGACCTGGGATCAAAAAATCAGGCGCCATGAGAACTGAGCTTTTGAAAAAAGGGACTGGGGAGTGTCTACACACATTTACTTTCAAAAGAAGCTTCCAAAAGAAGGTGCTCTTCCTGAAATGGGAACAGAAAAGCACTTTCCAAAGGAGTGCCACATTCTTTCAATTTAATTTCAAAAGAATGCTTTTTGTGTGTAGATGCTCTGCTGGATATTTCAAAAGAGCCCCTTCTTTCAAAAAAGATTTTGAAAAACCTTGCTAGTGTCAACATGGGCTTACTGTAGAACTATATGATGTAGTAGTGAACAACCATTCAATAAAGCTTGAAATGGAGAATCAGTTAGAACAAATCTAGACATATTGGCTACAGTTACATGAGGGCACTCTGTCAACAGAAGTCACTGTCAGTGTGGGGCAACACACAAAAGCAAATCAGGAGAGTGCTCAGCTTTGTCAACACAGCAGCCAGAAGCACAGCATTGTTGTGGATGCCCTGTCTGTCAAGAGAGGCCCCTGGGGGCATTTACACAGTTGTTTTGTCAACAGAAATCTATCGCAAAAGGCGTTATGCCTCAAAGTTTTGAGGCAGCACACTGCCCTGCCGACAAAAGTGCTGGGTTTTGCTGAGATGCTGTCAACAAATCCCATTTTGTGTTTTGTTGACCAGGGTATTTCCAGCAAAACTTGCTAGAGTAACCACAGCCATTAAGATATGTCCTCAAAGTTAAAAAAAAAAAAGACTACCACTATTGCAAGTAACACCAATGTTATTTTATTATCAGATTATAAATTGTTTTGACAGTTAAATGAGAGAAAAGTTCAGTGTGCACATGTGTGTGCATCACTATATCATCTATATATTTCTTACAAGTGAGGTCCCCTTTACTCAACATATTTCTGTAAGGAGTTAATACTTTACTAGGGCCTATACAAATTATGGCCAGTGTGATTCATAATAGCAATTTCAAAATCACCTAATCACATACCACCGTACAAAACGTTCACACTAATTATTTCACTTGAAAAGATCACTGTTTTAGAAGCGGCAACCATTGTTACATATTAACTGTTACCAAATAATATTATTTTAAGAACCACTTAAAGCTCACATCAATGCTACACATTGTATTTAACATATAGTGCTCATTTTAAAGGAAAACTTCCAATTCTCGTTTTATTTTAGTAAAAGCAGACAGAAGACCTGGATCACATGATATATTATAAATCAGTAGCTTTAGAAACAGTAACATAGTAAAAAGTCAAACTTCTGATGAGAAAAGTCTAAATGTTGCCCTCTGGAGGATATTTCTTATACTAAATATATTGTACAAGGTTCAGTAAAAAACAAAATGTCATCATTGTAGGATGAAACTATCAGAATTTATTTGCATAAAGCACATTCTTACTTAGTTCATAAATAAAAGAAAATAAAGGAAGAATAGAATCTCAATAGTAAAAGCCAATTATGTTCTTTTCATCCCAAAAGATTCAGATACATCTATATGTAGATGTATAATTTTACATTATGTTTGGGAATTTTAAAGATAAAATCACAAGAAGCTGTAGTAACAGAGAGAAAGCCATGCTAGTCTATTACACCTCCTCTACTTAAGATACATTGATGACATCTTTATGATTTGGACCCATGGTGTAGAGACTCTAGAAGAATTCCACAGAGACTTTAACAACCTGCGCCCCACCATCAACTTATGCCTCGATTATTCCGCACGAGAGATACATTTCCTGGACACTACAGTACAAATCAAGGATGGCCTGATCGGTACCACACCCTACTGGAAACCCACTCATTGCCATACTTACCTATACGCTTCTAGCTTCCATCCTGCACACATAACTAGATCCATTGTTTACAGTCAAGCCCTTAGGTACAATTGCATTTGCTCTGATCCTACTGACAGAGACCAAAAAAAACAAGATCTCTACCAAATATTCATAAACCTGAATTACCCACCAGGAGAAATAAAAAAACAAATCGATAGGGCCAGACGAATACCCAGAGACCAGCTACTCCAAGATAGGCCCAAGAAAACCAAGAACAGAACACCAATGGTCATTACCTAGAGCTGCCAACTCAAACCACTGCAACACATTATTAAAGACCTACAAACGATCCTTAATCAAGATGCTACACTCCAGAAGGCCCTAGGTGACAGGCCTGTTCTCTCCTACAGACAACCTCCCAACCTTATGAGGATTCTCACCAACAGCCACAGTCTATATTGCAGCAACACCAGTCCCGGAACTTTTCCTTGCAACAAAGTCCATTGCCAGCTTTGTCCACATATCTACTCTGGAGATACCATCACTGGACCTAAACAGGTTATTCACAGAATCATGGGCACATTCTCATGTTCCTCAACTAACATGATATCTGCCATCATGTGCCAACAATGCCCAGGTGCTTTGTATATTGGACAGACTTCAAACTCTCTCAGACAAAAAATTAATGGGCACAAAACAGACATAAGACCTCTCCTGATTCACAAACCAGTCAGTCAAAATTTTAATGGAGTGGGACATTCTGTTAATGACTTAAAAGTTTGCATTATAATGAAGAGGAATTTTCACAACAGTCTGCAAAGAGAGGCTTCTGAACTCTCTTTTATATTCAAATTCAACACATTAACACATGGTTTGAACCGAGATGTGAATTTTCTGGGTCATGATAGGGGCTCTTTTGCATACTTGACTTAATCTAATGCTTGACACACACACCCTTCTACTCCTCTACTCTCTTATTTGCTCACCTTGATAATATTTTTCTGATTTGTCCACCTTGATTGCTGTTTCAGTTCTCTGTGCCTTAAATATTGAGTCTGTTCTGGTATGGCTATGGTCTGAAGAAGTAGGTCTGTCCCACAAAAGCTCACTTAATAAATTATTTTGTTAGTCTTCAAAGTGCTACTTGACTGATTTTTTGTTTTAATAAGCTGTAGGTTTTATTTAAACTGCACAGACTGGATTTTTCAAATTACATCAAATTTGTATTTTACATAAATAAATAAACAAACAAATTTACTATAAATAAATTTCAACGTACTAGATAAATCTATAGAGGTTAGGTTCGTCAATGGCTATTAGCTTGGATGGGTAGGAATCATGTCCCTTGCCTCTGCTTGTCAAAGGCTGGAAATGGATGACATAAGGGGGATCACTTGATGATTACCTGTTCTGTTGACTCCCTCAGGGGTATCTGGCATTGGCCACAGTTGGAAGACAGGATACTGGGTTAGATGGACCTATGGTCTAACCCACTATGGTCATTTTTCTTGTTCTTATGTTCTGAATTTTAAAAACATTTTTAAACCAAGATATTTGTCGTGATCACAACTAAACTGGGAAGTTTGAGGCTGAAGCTTATTTCCAATTAACCTACATGTCCTGCCAAATCAGTTATGTTTTCCCTACCATCACAAATTCTTCCCCCCCACCCCCTCCCCACAAACAAAAAACAGTGGCCTTTTTGAATGGCTATTCTTCAGCTTCTGTCCCAGATGTGAGAGCAGGGCTGCTGGAACATATGCACTCCTCATTCAGGCCTGTAGCACAGGCAGAGCATCTGGGATCCTCTTAATCCCTCTCACAGTTACAAGTTCAACACACTTGTATTGACCAG
Source organism: Carettochelys insculpta (assembly GCF_033958435.1). Classification (NCBI taxonomy): domain Eukaryota; kingdom Metazoa; phylum Chordata; order Testudines; family Carettochelyidae; genus Carettochelys; species Carettochelys insculpta. The sequence continues at coordinate 109,986,695 of NC_134137.1, read as the reverse complement.
AAGCACCATAGTCAATCAAAACATGATTTTCTCTCTTTTTTTCAGATTCTGAATAGAAACAAATTTTGAACTGTCTGAATTTCCAATGAAACAGAAATTCCAAACTTTGACCAATTTGAATTATGACAGATGGAAAACACAGATACCTGAACGAAGTGTTTTTGTGGATTAGACACTGCACTGAAAATGGTCTGAGGCCCGATAATCCCTTAGATCTCTGAGCCCATTTTGACACAGTATTGCCCTTTCTTCTTCTGAAGCGACAGAACAAATTCAACGGCAGCATACAAATGAACTAGAAAAGAATGCCAATGACTAATTGATTTACTTCTGATGTTACTGGAACATTACTTCATTCATAACTGTTAATTTTGCTTAGTTACATCTTAGTTTCTTCAAATGTAGCCTATTCAAAAGAGAATAAGAATTTTTGGTTCTCTGGAAACTGTGGCTCTTCAGTTAGATGGCCTACATAGGAAAAAGGAATGCCTAAAATTTTATTAAAGTACTTTAAAATTTTATCTGACCAACTTTTTAAGTCACTTTTCTTGTAAATCCCAGGAAAATCTTTACCTACCAATTATTATTATATTTTCTACATTGGGGAAAGATACATTGAATTTTTAATTTAAAAAACCCCAAAGAGGCTTAATTACAAACGTCGCTAACTATGGGTCCACTCAGGCATCCCCATAAGAAATAAATGAATTGAGGATTTGATCTTAAAGTGAAATAAAATTTAAAAAAAAAAAATCACACACACAGGTACTTTTTATACTTGCCTCTCAAAAGCACTTATCTTTGTCCTCCAGTACCTGCTTTTGAAAAGATATAAAATGTACTCAAGTTGGAAAATACTGTCAGTAAAGCGTATTTCCTTTTGTCTCTGGGATTTGAATTCAAAGCTTCTCTAAAGCGAAGTGACTAAGGTGTAATAAAAATCAATTGGATATTCTGAATGATTAGGAATCCAGAAAACTACACTAAATTGATTCAATGCCAGTTTCTTGCACTGGAGGTGGCACAAGTTGATACAATTTTAAATGTGATTCATGCTGTTTGGACAGATGACATAAATATCTCAGGAAGACAGATATGTATTAGCTTTATCCATCAAACAGATTAGAGGTAAGGCTTGAATTATAATTCATTGATTCTGTAAAAGATCTTTCACCCTTTCTAATGAATGATTTCTTCATTTTAAAGGTTATTTTTAAAGCTCTTGAAGTAAGAAGTTTTTGTAGTAGACAAAGTTACTTTAAAATTTCTTTTTTGGGGGGAAGATCACCTTTTCGTATACTTGCTACAAAGACAGTAACATAGACATATTCCCCACAAGTAAAAATAAATTACATCCTTAAGCCCAAAAAAAATCCCTTTGTATCAAGCAACTTGGAAACGGGGGAAAAGAAGAAGGCAACTTCAATCTGCAGCCTCGCTCATGGAGGGGCAGACAGTTGTGTTCAGTAAAAAGTTTATTGTTTGGGTTTACCCTGTGTCCCGTGCATGGGTGGGGGTGGGGGTGTGGTGCACAGGGTGGTGTTGGGTGGTGCAGGACAGTAGGGGAGGTGTGTGTGTGCAGGGTGGGGTCACCGTGGCCCCCACTCAAAGGCCCGGCGCAAGGCCTCTCGTACCCACAACCCATTTTGCTGGGCCTGGCGGCATGGGGTGGCAGGGGGCTGTTTATACCCCCACCCCGCCTTGGCGGCCCACCCCTGAAAGAAGGGCTTGTGCTTCTCCTTCACCAGGTTGTGCAGGGTGCATCAGGCCCCGACCACTGCTGGGACACTGGGGACACCCACTTCCAGCCTGGTGAGGAGGCATCTAAAGCACCCCTTCAGGTGGCTGAACAGCCGCTCGACCGTATTGCAGGCCCAGTTCAGCCGCTCATTAAAAACATCCTGGATAGGCTGCATGCCCCCGTGTATGGCCTCAACAGCCAGGCCTGCAGGGGATAGGCCACATCCGCCTTGATGCAGAGCGGCACAGTGGTGTTCCCGGTGGGGAGCTCCCACAGGGGGATGAAGGTCCCCTTGGCCATGCGGCGTCCCGGCCCTGAGTTCAGGAACATCCTGGGGTTGTGGTCACGACTGGACCAGCCCACACAGATGTCCTGGAAGCGACCGTTGGCATTGATGCCCACCTGCAGGACCACAGAGTGGTAGCCCTTGCAGTTTACATAGGCTCCGTGGCTGCACTCCAGGGTCTGGATGGCGATGTGTGTGTCATCCAGGGCCCCAAAGCAGTTTGGGAAGCCCATCTCCTCAAAGCCCCAGATGGCATCGTCCAGGTCCCTGACAGAGACCATTTGCCTCAGGAGCACCTTGTTGATGGCCCAAATGAGGTGCAGTGTGGAGTAGGGTGCAATGTGCCCTCTGTCCCCGACTCTGCTGCTTGCCCCCTGCGTGCTCGCCTGTCCACATCCCCGCCCCATCCCCGGTGGGGGCTGCCACTCTGGTTCCCAATGGTGCCCCTTGCCAGGGTGCCTCCCACCCCCTGCATTCAGTTTAGGTGTGACCTGGGCGCAGCCTATCTCATTCAGGACGGCCCCAACAGTGGCCTTGCCCACACCAAACTGGTGGCCGATGGATTGGTGACTGTCTGGAGTAGCCAGTTTCCATAGGGCCATGGCCACCCTTTGCTGCAGTGGGATCACCAGCTTCATGTGGGTGTCACGGTGCTAGTGGACACGGGTGAGCCAGTGGCACAGCTCCAGGAATGTCCCCTTGGTCATCCTGAAGTTCTGTAGCTACCAGTCATCACCCCAGTCCTCCAGCACCAGCTGGTCCCACCAGTCACTGCTTGTGGGGAAGTGCAGTGGGGACCTTTAGAAAGGACAGATCAAACCTTTGGTCCCCATTCACTTGTGTGGACACTCCATTTCGAAAGGCCATCTTCTGACATTCAGTTTTGAAAGCCAGCCTTTCGAAAAGGAGGCTGTAGTGTAGACGCACCTCCTCGGTTATTATTTTGGTGGGCTGCCAAAATAATATCTTGGGAAACATTAATCCAGAAAAGAAAAACGAAAAATGTTAACTGTTTATATCTCAGCAAAGCTGGACAGAATTTCATGGAATGAAGAAAAAAATATTTCTGCTAGCTTGAGGGCATCTCCCTTTCTGAATATTAAAGACCAGCTGCAAACAATGAATGCGTGAGAGCTTCTCAGAGAGGAGTTCCTCCAGTAGCCTTTATGATAGAAAGTGTTAGGCAACCAAAATTTAGTGGACATCTCACATTCCTTGTGTAACCAGTAAGCTGCGTAGTGTGGCAAAGGGCAACTAACAAAGGCATACAGGCTGGAAAGGGAACACATGTGTAGCAAATGGGAATATTAAAGGTTTGCTATTCATGACGGTAGCCTGGCCATGTCTCCTTTCAGTAGCCAAGACTGGGAGGCTATAAACAGCAGTGCAGGAAGACAGCAGTTCGAATATCTACAGGTGGCTGAAATGAAAGCTTTGTGGGCAGAACAATCTGTGTTTGGTCGCCAAGTATTGATAGTCAAATTGGATAGGTTGCCAAAGAACACAGAATATTATGTTTTGCAGAATGTACCAGGCAACACACCAAACTTCCCTAAGGACTGGCCAAATGCACCACAGCAGTGCATAATACACAATGCATCTCATGGAACCTTTCCAGGTGCAAAATTACCTTGTAATAAATGTCTATTCAACATGGCAGTAGGTATTTTATATGTTTTCTGTCATTCAAGTAACAGCATATAATCCTGATTCAGTCTGCATTATATTTGCAATAATTGGTATGCCAGAGCAGATCAGCAGTAATAACTGTCTACACATTACATAATCAGATTTTCAGGAATTCATTAAGTGAAATAGAATCATGCATGTAACCACAGCTTTCCACAACCATTTGCAATGACTTGGCTGAACAGTTTGTTCAAGTATGAACAACAGGATTTCAATTTTTACAGAAACAGAAAAGTACGCTTGAAAACAAATTGGCCAACTTATTGTTTTCGTTCCTAAATTCTTCACACACCATCTGCTTATTTTGGGGGGTGTGCGGACAATACCTTCATTTTTGACTTACTTTCCCAGACCAAACCTTCTAGGATTTGTTTATAAAAAGCAACTAAAACAACCTGCCACTAGATCACATGCCTGCTTCACAAATTACACCTGGTCCAAATCATTCAGAGGTGACGGTACTACGGAGAACAAAACTGAGTCCTAAGTACCATTTATATCACTCTGATGCCCATAGCTGCATGAAGGAAAGGACAAAGATGACAAAATCTAGTGGATTCATTTATATCAGCTGGATGTGACAGAATCAATATGCAATTCTAGCCAACTTGTGGCACAGAGAGTTCTTTATTTCAACAATAACACCACCAACTGAGTTGCAACTCAAAAGTAGTGATTTATACTAATTCTCCCTTTAATTGGAAAATGGGGGAAAACTCCAGTGATAGTCCAGAATGACCACAGACACTGCAGTTCTTCAGGGTCAAGAATTACAAGAGATCTGCCAAGGGGTTTTTTTTCTTTCCCCAAACATATGCTATCCAACTAAACATACTTACCTACCCATCGTAACGATTACTTTTAGTTCAATAATGTTGACTACTTTGTGTACCATCTATTCAATGCAGTTTCAAACTTGCTCATGCAGCATACGAAGTTATGTTATTACGACATTTCAGGGTTGGCCAACCTGTGTCTGTTTGAGCAATTAAACGTGACTCCTGCTTGGAGCTGCACTCCAGGGCTACGTCTACACGTGAAGCCCACATCGAAATAGCTTATTTCGATGTAGCAACATCGAAATAGGCTATTTCGATGAATAACGTCTACACGTCCTCCAGGGCTGACAATGTCGATGTTCAACTTCGACGTTGCGCGGCACCACATCGAAATAGGCGCTGCGAGGGAACGTCTACACGCCAAAGTAGCACACATCAAAATAAGGGTGCCAGGCACAGCTGCAGACAGGGTCACAGGGCGGACTCAACAGCAAGCCGCTCCCTTAAAGGGCCCCTCCCAGACACACTTGCACTAAACAACACAAGGTACACAGAGCTGACAACTGGTTGCAGACCCTGTGCCTGCAGCATGGATCCCCAGCTGCCGCAGCAGCAGCCAGAAGCCCTGGGCTAAGGGTTGCTGCCCACGGTGACCATAGAGCCCCGCAGGGGCTCAAGAGAGAGCGTCTCTCAACCCCTCAGCTGATGGTCGCCATGGCGGACCCCGCTATTTCGAAGTTGCGGGACGCGCAATGACTACACGGTCCCTACTTCAAAGTTAGTGCCGCTACTTCGAAGTAGTGTGCACGTGTAGACACAGCTCAGGAGTGCTTTCCCCTGCTCTGCGCATGTTCCCCAGTGCTTGGTGGGAGGCGCATGTGGCTGTGGCAGCGGTGGTGCCAGCACGGAGTTAGAGCGGGCGTGGGGGAGGCTAAGGCTGCTTGGCTGTGCGGGACGGGGGGAGGACTGGGTTAGAATGGGGGTCTGGGGGTGTCTTGGACTGGGGGAAAGGAGGAGGGTTGGGTTAGACTGGGGGGCTGGGGATGCCTGGCTCTGTGGGAAGGGGAGGGCATTGAGCCATGAATTATATATTTATTTATAGACAGATGTATAGATATATTCTATGTACTTTTATATCTATACATCTACCTATAGATAGATGTATAGATATTTAACCATAAATATATAATGTGTGGCTCTATGCACTCTATCCACAGCTATTTTGGCCCTTAGTCCCTAAATGGTTGGCCTCCCCTGTACTATTTCTGTATTAAAGAATGTGATTTCATAGGAGGCAATAACTGTATTTGAATGAATAATAAGACTCTTTTTTAACGGTGTCTCTACGACATAAATAGTAAGTTAATGGATATTCTTGCATATTGCTTTTCCTGCTTCTTAATAAACTGAATTTAAGAAAGACTCAGCAGCTTTTGAACAAAAATAGCATAATGATGCTACAGGTTTCCTCAAATTTAAATTGTAAGTAATCGTATTTTTCAATTTCCTAGTTTACAGGAAAGTTAGAATATTACTTATGGTCCATATATCTTAGCTGTGTTGAAATTCTGAATTTCCCTCACTCAGATGTATCCACAGTAGGAAATTTGTATCTGATTTTCAGCAGGAGCCCCGTTGCACTTTTTCTACCAATGATATATGTGTTGTAAGAGTTACGGTAACTAAAGCTCTAAAATTATTAGTTATTACTGTTCAATAACTGCCCAGGAAATAAGACCCTTTTGGGAAGTGAAAAAGTACATAGGATGAAGAGGATGAAATCCCCAGGGTGAGGAAACTCAGAGACACTGCAGCCTTTTGCAAGAGTATATCACTGGTGCAGCTAAAAAGACTTCCCTTTTCCCCCACATCTGCAAATAAGTGAATTAAAATGATATGAAATGCATGTCAAACATTGATATTCTACGATATGCCAAATGCAGTACTAAGACAGGGAACTTGATGGAATCTAGAATAATAATTAAAATATGTGTAGAAGGGAAGTCATCAATAAGCAATACAGCTTTGGGCAAAATGTTGTAAACTTAAATGATAGTGGGCAATCCTATTAGGAAAGAAAGGGTTTGTATTCATATTAAAGTTACAAAAGTAAGATGTAAAGCAACTTTTCAGTGTGTAATAGACCAGTGGTTCCCAAACTTTTCACTCATGGGGGCCCCCATCACTCCCTCCAAGCCGTTTGTGGACCCCCATCAAAGCCAATTCTAGTCAGTATGTAAATTTCATTGAATGAAAACAGATTTTCAGACAGTAGTTAATAACATTATTGGAAGATGTTTATAACTGATTGTAACTTTGCAATTTATTTAAAATTTATTTTCTACGATAATTTTTATTTTTTATTTTTTCCACGGACCCCAGGTTGGGAATCACTGTAATAGACTGTTAAAGCCAATCAAAGAGTCCTGAAAGAAAGAAGCCTTGGATCCAGGGTAAGACACATAGGCGTCCACCTGGAGACGCCAAGTGCCTCTCTCAGATAGGCACCTTTAACGGTTTTTCTATTTTCCAGCAGTTTGAATTAACTACTAGTGCACTGAGAAATGACTACAGTCATGTCTATCCTTTGCTCCACTGGGAATACCAGTCATGTCTGACCTAAGCTCTAGTACCATGTCAACGCCTACTGTAAATGACAACTGAGCTGAAAGAGACACCCGAGCAAAAATCTGGTCATAAATAACACACAGATCACAACTCAAATCAGTCAGTTGACCATTTCCTAAAAATGGAGCCTAATTAGCAAGGAAGTGACATGCTGATGTCTATGCACTGAAGATTGCCAGAGAGTTACTATAGCCGCGTCTACACTAGCCGGCTATTTCGAAATAGCCGTCCCAACTTCAAAATAGCGCCCGCTGCGTCTACACGTGTTGAGCACTATTTTGAAGTTGAAATCTACATAAGGCAGCGAGACATGGAAATCACTATCCCCATCAGAAGATGGGAATAGCGCCCTACTTCAACGTTCAACATCGAAGTAGGGCATGTGTAGACAATCCGTGTCCCGCAATGCCGAAATAACGGGGTCCTCCATGGTGGCCATCAGCTGAGGGGTTGAAAGATGCTCTGTCCAGCCCCTGAGCTCTCTGGTTGCCGCATGCAGCAGCCCCTTAAAGCTCCCTGCCCCCTTATTTCCTGTGCAGGAAGCTGAGAGCGTGCAGGCAGCAGCACAGACACGTGTACAGCCTGCATGCTTTCCAGATGCCCCGATCCACCACCCAGCACCCATGGCAGCCAGCCAGCCCTCCAAGCCCCCACAGGGCACCCTCCCAAGGGGAGCCAGGCCTCCCAGCCATCCAGCCTGGGGGGGGGAAGAGATGGCGGGGCCCCTCCTGGTCAGATGCCGAGATCTGGGACCTGCTGGGGCTTTGGGGTGAGGAGGAGGTGCTACAGGTAATGGGGAGCAAGTGGCGGAACGCAGCTGCGTTCGTCCGGCTGGCCGAGGGCCTGGCTGCCTGGGGTCATCCTGTCCGCACTCCTGACCATGTCAGGAGTAAGGTGAAGGAGCTGTGGCAGGGTTATGCCCAGGCCCAGGACATGGCCAGCCAGTCTGGGGCCGCCCCCGCCATTTGCCTCTTTTACAGGGAGATCAGGGAGATCCTGGGCCCCCAGTACACCACTTCCCCCCGGCCACCCTTGACACCTCGGCTGATGAGCCCCAGCAGGCCTTGGAGCTGGAGTCTGGCCCGGAGGCCAGCCCTGCACCCCGGGGGCCTGCAGAGGAGCCCACCCCTGGGACAGCAGAGGAGGAGGAGGAGGGCTCCAATAACAGGGGCCTCCTCATCGACCTCCCTTCCTGCAGCTCCAGCAGGGCGTCCACCTGACGGGGATCCCCCGACCGTGGCAGCGGACCGTCAGGTATGTACCCCAGGTGCACACCCTTGGGTTAAGGGGAGGGGACAAGGGACAACCAGGGCCCTCCACACACCCAGCTGACCACGGCTCCAAGGACAGCAGTGGCACATCCCTCAGAGCCCATCAGCCTCTGCCCTCCAGGACAGCACCATGCCCCATCCTTGGGGATGAGGGGGAGCAGAACCTCAGAAGGGGTCCCAGGAATATCTGCTCATAGCAATAAGGGGACTTCGAAGTAGGTGGGGTCCTTTCAAAAAGGATCCCCGTCTGAACGAGTCGCACGGCGGCGAGCCGCGTCAATTTCGAAGTGCCGCGGCTGCCCACATGCTAATGAGGCACTGAATATGTATTTCAGTGCTTCATTAGTATACTTCAAAATGGCCATTTGCATGGCCATTTCGAAGTTTGGGGCTAGTGTAGACACGGCCTATGTCTTCTAAGAGTCCAGTAAGCAGTAGAAATATTGGTTATGTGCTAGAAAATATTGACCTCCCACCGTGTCTCACCTGGCACCAGTCAGGTCCTAAGGGTATCATATGAAAGAGGCTCATTCTGTTGTACTATTGGTAATCAGCTAAGCAGTTGCTTAATTGTGTTTTGTTTTAGGCATTATCTTTCCTATCAGGAAAACTCCCACTCTGTTTGGCCCTGAAGTGCAATTTAGAAAAATATGCTTGACAACATTTATTCTGGCTATTCTTTTTACCCAAGTGTATGGTGAGATATTATGTTTAGCCTATCCTTGTAATCCACTTTCAACATTTACATTTATCCTCCCATTTGCTTTCATACTATCATTTTCTCTGTGTTTTTAGAAATCATTAAGATGTGTGATCTTTTAAACTGCTCTAAGATTTTTTTATATGACACCATAAGCTTTTTTTGTTTGTTTTAGTTTTTGGAGAATTTTTGAGTTCAGCAACATAAGACTGATGTTTCTGTCTAGAGGCAAATAGTGTGTGAGACTGGTACAGGATGTACATTTCCTCATAACTTATAATGATGCCAAGACATCTCCAATGCTCTCCTTGTTCTCAAAATCTCAAAGTAGACTGCCAGTTTTATCAAAATGGGTGATGGCTGTGTGATGTGGTTTAAACAATGCAAATTCGAAAAGTCTATTGTATTAATTTTTGAATGGTTTTAGCCAAAAATGTCAAATATAGTAAGTGATAATTTATTTTGAGTGAAGATGGTCCCAAGTTGCAAAATTTAAATCTGGATTTTGAATATAACTGAAGACTAAGAATGTTCAAAATCCAGTGATTTGTATCAGTTGCTCTCTAATTTTAAAAAGGAAGAGAAACATGTGGAATAACTGGACAACCACCAATACCACGCAGCCTTCAGATAACTTAGGGTGTATTATTAAAAGAATAAATGGTGGACGTGGAAGACTTAGAGACAGTACAAAGTAGGGCATATACTGTTTCAGAAGGACACATTTTGTAGACCTCCAAACACAACCACTTCACGACACCGGCCTCAAATTTTAAGGAAGGTCCAATTTTTCCATTAATTGAATTGTTCACTTTGCACACTGGAAGATAGTTAAATTATCTATATTGGCTGTTTAATTGCATGTATTTACTTACAGTGTATTCCAGATCCTTGTGACCTGTAGCTAGATAATTGCAGCTCACTACATCTGAAAATGAGTACACCACCTTTAAAAAAGCTGCCACTGGGCCAAAGCACAGCAGTCTGTACTCCCAACAGGGACACTCATGAATTCACATAATCCCAATATTCTGATCACTTCCCTGGCAACTCGCAGAATCCAGAGTCAAATTCAAGGTCATCACTTCTCATCTTTAAGTTCTTTCAATGTCGTTAGACAAGACACCTAAGAAAACACTATTTCCGCTCCTACCTGGACAGCTACTTTCTCAGGATCTATGAAACTGTCAAATTTATGAGTATGGCAAACAAAGCTTTACTGGCAGCTAACCTAAGTCTTTGGGACTCTTACAGGATTTGTGAGGACTTGAGAATGGCCACAAATCTGACTGTTTTCAGAGAAAACAAAGTCCTTCTTTCTGAGAATAAAAATAAAAAACATGAACAAATAAACTAGACGCAGAAAGGAGACGAGGGGACAAAGAAGGAAAAAATAAAAAAAACTCTCTCCAGGTGTTAATTGTGAAAGAAGAAAGAAACCAAATTACATCTCAGAAGAAGCTTTATTCTGTTCATTGATAATTTCTGGATGGCATTTGCATAACACTCTGAAGAGCATGGTGTAAAAACGTTACATTAGAGGACATATAAACAGGGACAAACAGAAAAAAAATAATCTGTAATCCTTACAGGGTACGTATGGATGTCAGAGACACCAAATAAATAATACAGCTTCCATAAGAACAGGGGGAAAACCAACTGAGCTAGAGAGACAGGGAGAAAATAGCTGGCAGGTGGGAGCACATCTCAAACTGTGATGGTATGAATAGATTACCAGGATTTAAAATAAAGAGTAATCAGCACATGTATTATATGCTTTTAAGATATGGGAGGTTGAGTGCTTGGCAAGCAACATTACCTCTATTTTTGTTCCTAGAATTAACAAGGAGGACAAAAACATTTAAACTAGGAGAACAAAATGGTTGAAAGAGGACAGATTGCTTTTCTTTTTCCTAAAACCTCAGGTTTCACAATTTCTGTCTAAAAAGACAATACCTACGTGTGGGCAGTATAATGGAGTTAATCAGTCCCTTTATGTTGTTATTTCTCTTGATGTACATTTAAGTGTGGCGCTAATAAGTAATGAATTGTAGCAAAAAAATAATTCAAAAGATTGAGCAACTGAACCACATTTTCAACTGCTGAACTGGCTGGTGTCTCTAGGTCTTTCTAATTTAGCTATTTATGCGGCCTGCATTACCACAGTGTCTGAGCACCTCACAGTCTTTTGCATATTTAACCTCATAATACCCATGAGATTATTTAATACTATTATCCAGATGAAAAACTGAAACAATTAGAAGCTACATGCCTTGCCCACATGGGAAATTTGTAGACAAACAGGGACCTGAACCCAAAATCTCACACATATGAAGTTATTGTTCTGTCACTACTCTATCCTTCCTCTCAGCTAGTTTTAAGAAGTGTTGGATTTCGAGAGCATCGAGGACTTCAAATCAGACTTGTGTCCAGTATGAAGTAGCTACAATCTCTGTACTAGCTAGTAAATTGAAGAACAGCAGTAAGGCCACTTATTCACCTCTCTCTGTTATTAGAAGAGTATATAATATTGGTGGCAGGCAGAAGGCTCGTTGTGTGTTATGAATTATTCAGGTATTATGAGGAGTCCATCTTGACTAGTTTTAGTCACAGTAAATAAGAAACTCAGGTGATTATAAAACCAAAAAAGCAGTCCAGTAGCACTTTGAGACTAACAAAATAATTTTTTAGGTGATGAGCTTTTGTGGAACAGACCCACTTCTTCAGACCATAGCCATACCAGAACAGACTGTTTTTGTTTTGATAGTATATAGACTAACACAGCTATCTCTCTTGCTTTTCAGGTGACTAGGGATGTGCTGGGCATCCTGTATATAATTTCTAAACATTAATTTCCTTCTCTTGAGAGAGGGAAAGCAAGGCACTGAAGTTTGTCTAACCTTATACAATAAAACACATAATAGAACTGTGAAAAGAGAATCCAGGGCTGAAATCCCAACACCATTAAAGTTAATGGCAAACCTTCTGTTGATTTTGATAGGACCAGCAATTCACCACAGCTGTGAGAGTTCCCATGTCTATGAAATGGAAGTCTCTCCTCTAATCTTCAAATGGAGAATTCAAGTGGAATTGAGGCAAATCAAACATCAACAAGAGAAACAGAAGAGAATTCTGTCTTAGCCTAGATTTGTGGGGTGAAGAGCTATTCACAACAAATACTTCTTTTGGAGTGCAGAGTTACACTCAGATTTGCCAAGAAATATAACTATCACAAATGCTTCATCTACAAGACACAATTATTCAGTGAGAAAGGAGGAGCAAGAGACATATCTCAGGGAAAGTCATTTTTGTGGGGTCACTGAATCCTACTTAAACATTAGAGTCTTGGTTGTTTGTAGTTGCTCCTAGGCTTCTCCTAATTTTCAGGCCTTTGTAATGCTCCTTTAGGCCAAAGCCCTAGCTAAACAATGACAGGGAACATTCTGGAAATAAGAATGCAGGAAGATAGTATTATTCCTTGCCTTCTGTGAGTAAGGGCTTGTCTTCACTACAGGGGTAATACAACCTAAATGATGCTAATTCAGCAACACGAATAATGTGGCTGGAGTTGAAGTAGCTTAGGATGACTTATCACAGTGTCTGTGCTGCATTGCATCAATGGGAAATGCTCTCCCATTGCCTTACCTTACTCTTTTCAGAGAGTTGTAGTACCAAGGTCAATGGGAGCACACTCTGCCATTGATTAGTGGATCTTTATTAGACCTGCTAAATTGACACCAGCTGCATTGATTGCAGCAGCATCTATCTCCCCGGTAGTAAAGACAAACCCACACTTAATGGGAACTTTGACACAAACTGTTTTGTATTATTTTTTCAGGTCAATTGGCCATTCATGCCTTCTCAAGCATGACAATAATAACAAGCTCATGTAGTAAAAGAGACCATGGCAAGTCAGAGAATTATTATATTAATAAAGCCTAAAACAAATGACAAAGATGTAACTGGGCCAAGAACCTCAGTGGAAGTTAATTTTGTATATTTTGTCAAGGATGAAAAGAACAAAATTATTCTCTATTAAAACTATACTTAGTGTGAAAGAGCTGACTGAAGCTCTGCAGAGGTGATTTCCAAATAGAATGCCAAAGAATATAATTTCCCCAAGGAGAAGAGCTTTATGATGATAAGAAATAAATCAATAGAAGCACTGTTTAATTTTCTTGCCATTATTTCAAATACATATTCCCTGCAAAGCTGATGCCTTCATGAGCAACTAGTGAGCAAGCATGATCTAATGTATACTACAGCTGCCAATTAAAGCTGAAAAATTTGCATATTTTGGATCTTTGGAAAATATCTTCCATGTAAAAATCCAAAAGGGATAATTGCCTTAGCTCATGGTGAAATACAGCAATCTTTATTCTTTAACTGAATATGATTAATCAAATGTGCTGTCTGTTACAGGAACTGTTCAAATAGTCTGTGTGAGGTGTGTTTAATAAATAAGTGTTCATTACAATTAACTAATAGGGAGATGGTTTGGTTTATTCTAGGCTAGAGGACTGATTTTTCTACTATAGCTTATGAAGACTTAAAAGCCAGCATACAGAGACAATATAAATTGCAGTGCATGCCCCTAACTGTATGTAGGCTGTCCATCACCGCAATATATATTTCTCCACGATACATGTCATTTCAAATATTTCAGCCTATCAAATAACAAGGAGCAGTACTTTAAACAACTGTTCTAAAATAATATATTAGCATTATTAAATGACAACCTGTTGCCCAGTATCAGAGGGGCAGCCATGTTAATCTGTATCTCCAAAAACAAGGAGAAATCCTGTGGCACTTTATAGACTAAGAGATTTTTTGGCACATAAGCTTTCATGGGCAAAGACCCACTTTGTCAGATGCATGTTGGCTAGCAATTTAAGGACCACTAAAGGAAATAAGCTTCTGTAACCTGCTTTCCAATGCACACAATATCTAGAACCTCAATTAAATCACACAGCATTGAGAGTGCCCAGAATCTCCCAGAATAAAGCCCTAATATTTTATTTTCTATGCAATAGGGAGCTGGCTATCAAAGGAAGGCAGTGGATTCTGCAGCTTCACAAGCCTCTGAGGCTATGTCTACACTAGAAGCATCTGTCGACAGAAGGTACTGTTGACAGGGTAATCTCGACAGAACCTCTGTCAACAGATTGCATCTACACACAACTTGCTCTGTTGACAGAGAATTGCCAGACTGTACTGTCCTCTGGTGCCAGAAAACGAAATGGCAGCTGTGCAAAGAGGGCCGCCCGGCAACTGGAAGTCCTTTCCCTCGACAGAAGTGGCTACACTGCACTTTTGTCAACAATACCCTGTCCAGAGATTGTTATGCCTCAATTTTTTGAGGGAGAATACTGTCGAGAAAAATGCAGAGTTCTGTTGAGACTTGGCTGACAGAATGCTTTGAGTGTGTAGACGGTCCCTAAGTTATGTCGACAGAAGACCCCTGCCGACAAAGCTCTCTAGTGTAGCCCCAGCCTGAAATAAGATGGCAGTGAAGTAGTGAAAGGAGAGACTTAAACATAATAGCCGTTTCTACACAGGCCACTTTCTTCAAAAGTGGCATGGTAATACACAGCCCGAAATACGCTAATGAGGCTTGGATGCAAATTCCCCGCACCTCATTAGCATATGTTCATGTGATTTGGAGTCCGGAAGACTGTTCTTCCAGACTCCAAAATGCCGTGTAGAAGTGCGGACCTGGGGGAGCTTCTGGAAGGAAGTCCTTCTTCTGGAGGCCCCCTTCTTCCCGGGGGCTGCGCTTCTAAATGGTGTTTTGGAGTCCGGAAGAATGGTCTTCCGGACTCCAAATCACATGACAGTATGCTAATGAGGTGCAGGGAATTTGCATCTGCACCTCATTAGCATATTTCAGGCCATGTATTAGCATGCCACTTTCGAAGAAAGTGGCCTGTGTAGAAATGGCCAACTATATCATACTTGGCATCAGAGAGACAAGGCTGGATAATGTGCATGACCGGAATATTGGTATAAAAGGGTACGGCTTGCTCAGAAATGATAGGCAGAGAAAAAAGGAAGAGGGTGTTGCCTTATATATATTATACACTTGGACTGAGGCTGAGATGGACATACCACACAAACTTGTTGAGACTGTGGATAAGGATGTAAGAGTCAAAAACAAGAGTGATGTCATGGTAGGAGTCTATTACAGACTACTTAAGTAGGGAGAAGAGGTGGATGAGGCTTTATTTGAATCACTAATAAAATGATTAAAGCTCAGAACTTGGTGGTGGTGGGGCACTTCAACTATCCAGACATCTGTTGGAATATAACATATTAGGATACAGATAATCCAGCAAGGTTTGGAATGTATTGGAGACACCCTTTTTTTTTTTTTTTTTTTTTGTGGTGGAAGCTACTAGGGGAGAGGCTGTTCTAGATTGGATTATAAAAACAGGTAGAAACTGGTTGTGAATTTGAATGTAGAAGGCAGGCTTGACTGAAAGTGATGACGAGGAACAGTAAGAGGAAGAACATAAAATAAAGAGAGCAGATTTCAAGAAGGCAGATTATAGCAAACTCAGGAAGTTGGTAGTAAGATTCCCAGGGGAAGCAAGTCTAAGGGGAAAAACAACTGAAGAAAGTTGGACGACTTTCACATAGACATTATTAAAGACCCAAGAGCAAACTATTTCATTGCACAGGAAAGAAAAGCAATACGTTTGAGACAAACTGTATATTTATACTAGCTAAATTACAAGGCATTTGCAGATTACAATGAAATGTTATGTTGGAGACACTTTGCCTCGCAACAGTTTCCTCTGTGCACAGTAGCAGTCCATAGATTTCTTTAAGTAGGAAGGAAGAGCTGTATAGAATGTGTTCTTCCATAAGATGTCCAAACACATAAATATAAATGAAAGCAATGATATGTGTGCATAATAGGTAATATCTATTGTTTTCTGTATCTGCATGGATGGAATGAATGAGCCCTTGCTTCTTTTTTTTCAAACTTTTGTGGGTGTGAGAGGAGTGTATCAGGCAGATGAAATATCTGCAAATCACCACATTTTAGGGAAAAAAGACCATTTCACAGATGCAAAAATTAAGCCTTGAAAGCTAAAAATAAAATTGTTAGTCATAGATCTAGGTGTCTGTACAAGAAAGTGAAGTCATTAAACAATGGGTCTAATGATCAAGTGTGGAAACATAGTGGGACTCCCCCTCAGATAGGGTGCCCAGATGACAAGGGTGAAATATAAAGACAAAGGTTGGAGGGGCAATAGACACCTATACGAGACAAATATCAAGACTGTCCCTATATAATCAGAACACCTGGTCACCCTACCCTCAGGTATTTAATATCAACATAGAAGAGATTAGTCTGATAGGCAAGACAGAAAAGCTGTGTCTACACCTGAGTGTCCTTTCTAAAGGGCGAAAACCAAAGTTCAGCGGTCGAAATAGCGGCTGTTGAAAGGGAGCACCTGCTGCCATTTTTCAGATCTGCACTTCGATCCGCTCTTTCCGAGCACCGTCGAGGTCTTTCGAAAGAGAGCATCCACGCAGCTCCAAGCCCTCTTTCGAAAGAAGGGAGACAGGAAACACCATGGACGGGGTTCCGTGGCCGACAAGCCCTTCCAGGGCTACAGGCAGCCGCCTCCTTTAAAGGGCCCCTCCCTCCGCCTTCCCTTCCACACAAGCCAGGTGCTGCCCAGTCTGTCCCAGCCTGGCAGAGCCCACTCGTGCCCACCATGGAGGCCCAGCAACAGCTCCTGCACAAGGATGCCCTCATCATGGACGCGCTGCTGGCAGTGCCATGCATCCTCGCCACAGCTGCACCCGAGCTCATTGGGTGGCTGGGCAGTCCCCCCAGGGCCACAGGGCGGCACCCCCCCTGAGTGCCCAGATGCCTCTGGACCCACTCCAGCAGCAGCGACTGGTGAGAGCACGTGGTGGTAGGGGAATGGGGCGAGGAAAGGTGGCTGTGGAACATCTGCATGTGAAGGCAGACCTTCGATGAGATCTGCCACTGGCTCGCCCCTGCACTCTGGCACCAGGACACCTGCATGTGGCCAGCCCTCACCCTGGAGAAACGGGTCACGATCGCCATATGGAAACTGGCCACCCCGGACTCCTACTGCTCCGTGGGACAGCAGTTTGGGGCTGGCAAGGCCACCGTCAGGGCTGTACTTATGGAGGTTAGGTGGGGCCGGATGGGTGAGGGGGCTGGGGCAAGGGGAACCCTCCGCTGCAAGGGGCCAGATGGGGCAGGGTCTGGAAGGGTGGGGGTTGGGGGCTGGACAGGGTGGGGGCCAGATAGGAAGGAGGCAGAATGGGCCCAAGGCAGGGGGAGACGGCTGCCACACTCGCACTAGAGCACATGTCCCCCTTCCCCCTCTGCAGATCATCAGGGCCATCAACACGATGCTGCTCCATAGGGTCATCCACCTGGGGGATCTGGACAACACCGTCACCAGCTTCCAGGACCTCCCCATCCGCACCCCACCACACAGTGCCGGCCAGTACATCAACTGGAAGGGCTACCATTCGGTGGTGCTCCGGGCCCTGGTGGATGCAAGGGGCTGGTTCACTGACCTCTATGTGGGCTGGGCCAGCCGCACCCACGATGCCAGGGTCTTCCGGAATGCCAGCCTTTGCCAGCGTATGGGGGGCAGCACCTTCATCCCTCAGTGGGAGATCCCGGTGGTGGAGGATGTCACCATTCCACTCTGCATGGTGGCAGATGTGGCGTACCCCCTTTTATTTTTTTTTCCCAGACCCCCTGCAATACCTTCACGGACCCACAGGGCTCCACAGATCCCTGGTTGGGAACAAATGGACTAGATAATCTCTTGAGTTCCCTTCCAGTCCTGTGATTCTGTTTTTCTAAGGTCATGAGGAATGGAGCAATACAATACTTAAGAAAATCAGGGAAAATATTAAAAGCTTATCAGTAAGGGAAAGAGGCTTCAGATTCAAAGAGATGCCATAAATAAAGTATAAGCCCACTGCAAAGGAAGAATGGTTTATTTTTAATTTTTCCAATTTGGCTTCACAAGATGCTGCTAATAGTCTGATGAGAAAACCAGTAACAGAAATTAAGGTTGGAGGCAACCAAATAGTAATGTTCAGAGTCTGCTAGGAGTTAAAGCATAAGTCAAGTAGAAAAGGCAAAATGAGTTAACACAAGACAAAGAGCTTTATAAAAGGGAGTGTTATGTGTTCCCCACAACTTGAAAGGAGCAGGGGCATTCTTACCCCGGGGGAAGAAAATTATCAGTGACTCCTTCAAGGGGATGAGGTTGGGGGATAGAATTGAACAGAAGACCAATCCAGAGATGCAGGCACAAAGGGTTATGAATTAAACTGGATATTAGTTAAGAATGTTGAAATTTTTACTCTTAACATAGATATTCTCTGGATATAATTTTACATCTATATCTTCATATAGATAACTAACAAATCAATAAACCTCACAGATTTTAAATAAATGCATTAAAATTTAAACACATCCAGTCAAGTGATTAAAGTGAAATCCTTAAGCCCCACCAGAGGAAGTGAGATCTTTAACACTAACTTCAATGGGGTCAGGATTTCACCTCCAGAGATTTCTAGGTCAGCTATTGGATTTAGAATTCAATCTTGATAGAAAGATGCTTTATTTTATAATTTGGAAATTGCCAACAGTGCTTGCATTGATTTCAAGGCTGGGGTAGCATCACATCTATTGTACGAGTTTTCTGTTTTAATCAGTTAAGTCCCAAACATCAGTTTTCCATAGCACTTCTGCAGCTGGAAATTTACATAGAAATAAACAAAAGCTCAACGAACAAACAGTTTTAAAATCTCCCACGTTGAACTTTAATTAATATAATTATCTGCTTCTTGTCCTCTCTCTCTGGGTGGCTGAGGGAAAAGAACACAAAATAGGTACTTTTAAGAAAGAAACAGATGAATGTTACACATCACTCCAAATAACTCAGGAAAGCTACATTTTTCCTTGTTTTTCAGACCTTCCTTCAGACAATTTCTCTTTTTATTGCTTCAAAAACATTTTAAATTATTTAATTTACAATAAAATTTATTTGCAGGAATGTAGTTTGGGAAAAGTGCTGCAGTGGAGATAGACTTAGGCCATCATTAATGCTAGAGTATAGAAAAGGCCTTTTATTGATTGCTTCAACTCTCAAAGAAAGGTTATATTAAAAAACAGTGCCCAAGTATAGATGCATCAGAAAAATGGCAAGAGTAATACAATATAATAACAAATTTAAGAAACAGATGATTATATTCATCAAACTCAAAATAGTCTTGTATTTGGGAAGACTGGTATCTTCCACCACATGTTCAAAAACCATCAGCCAGGCCCCCAAAGCATGAAGAGAGAGAGCTTGAAAAATCACTACGCCACTTGAGGTCCTTTTTAATTTGCTTTCTATGTTTTGAGCCTTTGGAGTCCACATTTTTCAGCTTTTCTTGTCAAACTTCCATTTGTAGAAGTAAATGTTCCTAGCTTCATATATCACATGGCTAACGGAGTTGGAGCACTCGGGGCTGCGGAGCCTCCAGGCAAGGCATGTGGCGGGAGGTGGCTCTGCACCCTCAGAAGGGTGAGGCTTCAAACAGAAGGGACAGGACTTCAGGCGGAAAGGCAGGGCTGGGGGCAGCCAGCTTTCAGTGCACAGAGACCGCGGCACTGGGCCCCCACCAACCCTCTGAGCTTGTGGACTGCACACCACGCTGGTGGTGATTTAAAGGAACCAGGGCTCTAGCCACCACTGTTGCCACAGTACCAGTGGTGGCAGTGGGGAGCCCTGGCCTCTTTGAATAATCAGGTCCCAGGGCATCTGCCCCCTTCTATCCATCTCCCTATCAGTGAGCCTGCTGGGGGAATAAGAAGAACATCAAATAGTCTGAGCCTCACGAAAAATTGCAAGAGAGTTACAGCATTGAGGAACAGTCCTGTGTTTTTATAGCACAGCAACTCTGGGCTGTCTAAGAGAGGTGCCTCTTAGAATAGGTGAGAGGGTAAAAATGGAACATAAACTACTTATTCTAATTTTAATAAACTTCTCTAACATTTTATATCTTAAGATCATATGAAATCAAAACGACAGCTGATTTTTAAAATAAAATACATTGTTTGTTTTACATGGTGTATTAAGGCAAATTAAGGAAGCTAGTAAGTAAGGGAAACATACAAATTTAGCAATTTTTAATTGTTAATGATTGCAGAAGAGGTCTTATTTTCACAGTGGTTCATAGTGAGCTCCAAATACAAATCCCCAACTTATCAGAAATACTGTATTCAAAGCCCTAACATTGCGTCTTAAACTTCAAGTCACTACTGTTCTTCACTAGAATTCTTGAATAGCCATCACATCAAAGCGAGGATCAAAATTTTTGATCCATCTGAAGTCAGAACTCAAATCTAGAATGCCAGTGTGAAAATCATAATAGGCTCTTACAACTGAACATCCTCAAACTGTGAAATACATGTACAAATCTGGATCCACATTTTGTGCTGGAACCCATTTTGTGATGAATTAGATTCAAACTCCTATAATTAATCACTTCCTGAACCTGATAACTTGAACTGTACCATCTGCCTTTTTCTTAGTATATAACTTTCTATTAAAAGATTATTCACAGTTTTGTAGGAGCTATTTTTCTCATTATGCTATGAGTAGGAATTTATTGGCTGTTCCACCCCTCTCCGAATCTTTCAGCCAGAATCTTCAGTCTTCCTTTCTCATTACTTTGTAACCGTTCTAGACGCAAAACACCCAAGCAAAGTCAGAAAGAAATTGATGATTGCATGATTTTGAACTGAACTGAAGATAGGGGACTTTACACAGAATCACTGACGTACAGCATTTAACCACTAAACAACAAGAAACTGAGGTTATCAAAAGACTTGACTGAGGCAGTTCTACAAATGTAGGTATTCCTTCGCTGCCACAGGATAGGATCACTACTTCCACAGTTTCATATAAAGGTTCTGTTTCGATATAAGGATTGAAGCTCTCTTGTCTGGCATCCTTGGGAACTGCCCGGTGCTGAACGAGAGAATTTGCTGGACCACAGGAGGTCAATATTGTCTAGCAGCATTACCAACACTTCCACTGCTTACTAGGCTCTTAGAAGACATTTAGAGGCAAAGTGCAGATAAATAGCAGCACAGAACACAGAGCCAGGACTGATGGGTGTAAACAAGCTTACATGACCACGGAAAACTTGGTCGCACCTACGATAAGTGGTTCTCCAACTAAAATCACGTTAAATTACAGGTGTTGCCAGATGACAGTGCTCCAGAGTAGGGAGGTTCAACGTGTATAATGCCAATCTTAACCTTCCGCCATAATCCAGAAAGATTTAGAAAAATGTGTAATGTAACTGATAATATAGCCACATCATACCCACTTATATTACATGAGCAGCTCATCTTGGGTAAAATCCTGATCCCATTTAAGTCACTGGCAAAATTACCAAGGCTGCCTTTTGAGTGTACTTTCAACTTAATATCCCAAGGTTACAGCAAACCAAAGAAACTGACAAATACTTAACCATAAAACATCTAGAATAAAACTCTATAGTTATCATGAAAGTGTGTTTCAGTGCAATTGGAGTACTTGATAATTGCAGGCTATGTCGGGGTGGGCAAATACCAACCCGTGGGCCCCTAAGGTTAGTCCTGCCTGGGCTCCCACCTCTTTTTACCTGTGCTTCCATGGGTATCAAGCAATCATAGCTCTCACTGACTGCAGATCATTGTTCATTGCCAACGGTAGTCGTGTGAAGTGGTGTCCCAATCCACGCTGCTTCTTTCCACTCCGATTGGCTGAGACAGTGATTCGTGGTCAACAAGAACTGTAATTGCCTGACACCCATACAGGCATAGGTAGCCAGGAAGTGGCAGCTCACCAGGGATTATCCCTGTTAGGCTGCTGGTTTTTTATTGCCGCTTTATAGTATGTAGTATTAGATTACTACTACTTATAATAGTAGTAATGATGGCATGGATTTCTATCCCAAATCCACCTGTGTTCAAGGAGAGTGTGCTGTACACTAGGTTCTCCATAGCTCTTCCTCAACATATTGTTCTCTGTTTGCAGAATCCCAACTACGTAACATTACTGTGGAGAAGCTTTCACCGACAATTGAGTAGGGCCCTCTGCATACTTGCCTCCTCCTGTATATTTCTTCTGTTGCTAAGTTCAGGGAATTTGTCTCTAATGAAATCATGGGAGATTGCTTGGATTTATACAGCATTAGGAAAAGAAGCCTGCTTACATTTGATTGATCTACAAGCTGAATTTGGTGTTTTCTTTCTAAGAAAAAGTATTTATATAAATGCTTATTAAACAAAGCAGACATGGATACCACCTGTTTGTTGTAGTTATAAATCATGTTATGCCCTTGATATGGGAGTTGCATAAATGTAAGGTGATTTTCTTGCATCATAACACTTTGTGATTCTATAGAACGTTTAATTTTCAACATGGGTAAGAAGATAATTAAATCATCTCCCACAACTTCCTGTGGAAGACAGCAAGCATGACTTTGAATGTGTTATATTTTTCTATATTGTATTTTACAAAACACTGTTCCTTTGGGGGCATATTGCATTTTGTCTCCATTATTTGCCTGTTCTTTTTCTACTGGTTTTTTTTAAAGGCTTTAATTCAAAAGAAATTAATAAACATTTGAAAACTTTTCAGATCTTGCCTATCCCTATTCTTAAGTAATTACTTTTATTTCAATAACAGCCAATGGCACAAGTCAGAAAACAATTCCTCCCTGAAACAGGCATTGTACAGATACACAAAAAGTTAGCATAAAACTGTCACTCCTGTAGAGTTAATGCTTACCCTCCCATTAGCTGCAGTGGGGCCCAGAGTTCCCCTGTGATCTCTTCTTTGGAGATTTTACAATAATTTCAATTGCAAGAAATGAAAAACAAAGCACTACACAGGGCTTTTAAATAAGACATCATTACTTACACATGTAAGTACTTTGATTAAATGTGGGTGGCCCAATTATGTTGAAAGTGTATTTCCACACTTAAGCAGATGGTGTCTGGGTCCACCCACTTGCTACTGTGCTGTTATAAGCAACCTGCTAGAAATATTAAAGTACATGCACATGCAATTATAAACCCATTTAAGTGGACAATTGCCAGCAGATTGCAACACAGGTGCATTTTTCTGTAATGCAGTCACATTCACTCATTTTCAACTGAGATGGTCATTTATCCTCAAATCATTTTTGGTTCTAAAAGAGAATATTGTGAGAGGTGCTGGTGAATAGGGCATTTACATTAAAATAGAAGACACTTGCCATATTGTTATTTCAATCTCTACTAACAAGCAAGGAATGGAATTCCACACACACAGGCAATATTTTCATCTGCAAGCATCAGTTCTGGCAGTTTGTCATACTGTCACTTTTTTATGAGCAATCAGGTATGATCTGAACATGACTAAAATGGTAAAAAAAAATTCTTGTTGTATTCCATAATAGAAGCCCCAGCTGACAATATCCAGTCTTCTGTCCATCTTAACATTTGGTGCATATATTTAATGAAATGTGACATTGCTAATTATGCCACTTAATAAAGCGTCAAAGACCTGACTTTTCCTCATGCTTCTAGTCTATATAGCAAACATTTTGCTCCTGTGAAAAAGGGATGGATCAATCAGAAAGAAAAGGAAAATTGAACAATTACAGGGTAGGTTCTTGTGCAGGTAACGTTTGTGGCCTTACATGTCTACCCTGGAGCTCAATATCAAACAAAGGCAGAAAAATCACATCTAGGTACATTCACAGCTAATTTGGGTCTCTACTGGGTGTCTTTAGTAGAAACTAGCCAGTTGCCCACTATCACAATCATAAATAATGATATCCTTCTGTCCACAAAAAAATGTGTTGGTCTGAGAAGTGCTTGATATGTGGCTTTACATGGGTACTACAGAGACCAACCCTTCAGAAAATTGACAAAATGCCTCTGGCATGACCATGGTATTCAACTCCACACTAAGGCAGCAGTGTATCAGGCAGT
Organism: Carettochelys insculpta; assembly: GCF_033958435.1. Classification (NCBI taxonomy): domain Eukaryota; kingdom Metazoa; phylum Chordata; order Testudines; family Carettochelyidae; genus Carettochelys; species Carettochelys insculpta. The sequence continues at coordinate 109,962,561 of NC_134137.1, read as the reverse complement.
TGTCCTGAACATCCCACTGTATGGCTTGGAGTCATGGACAATATATCGCTGCCATATTTTGAAACTCAATCAATTCCATATGCATTGTCTGAGGAAGATCACCCACATGAAGTGGTGGGACAAAACTCCTAACACAGAGGTTCTTAAGCTGTGTGGTGTCATGGGCATGGAAGCAAAGCTTACGCAGAGACAGTTTCACTGGATTGGTCATGTTATGAGGATGGATGATACATGCATACCAAAGATGGTCTTCTGTGGACAGTTTGCTCATGGAGAGTGCTCTATTGGTGGTCAGCATAAGCGCTATAAAGACACCTTAAAGGCCAAAGTGTGGCATATCTCCAAACGATCTGGGAACTCTAGTTCAGGACAGGTTGTCCTGGTGAAAAATCACTGTACAAGCTCTTAATTGCTTTGAATGTCAGCATATCCAGGCACTACAGGAAAAGCATAAGAACTGAAAAGAATGTACAACACTTGCAGCTGGCAGCTTTTTATGTGACATCTCTAATTGGCTCTGCTGATCAAGGATTGGTTTATTCCCTCACCAATAGTGTCATAGAAGATGAGAGCCATTGACCAATGGCTCAGTCCAAGAAGAAGGAGAAAAGGATAGAGCCCATATCAAACTGAAGGCAGAAAAATCACATCTGGGTATGTTTTTTCATTGTAAATATATTCACATTTAAACTTCTGCTGTTGTACAAAAGTTTCCCTCTAAATGTTTATAATAAATACTCAGCCTATGACATGAGAGCAATTTATGTCAGGCCATTGGCACACAGGAGGCTTAAAAAGTGCATTTGTGCTCTGAAAACTGACTGTAAAATTAGTGCCTTCTTGCTCAGGGTTGCTGTACTCCCTGTATGCATGCTGCGTTCTATCGTCTGACTTGAGTGAACAGAAATAAAGAATGAACTAGAAAGTTTCACTGCCTTCTTGAGTGTTGTCAAAAACTTTTACTAGTATAAAGTCATTTAAACCTATGCAAAACCACTCAGGACACTGGAGTGTCACAGAGGTCATAACTAGAAGACAATGAGGTAAGATGGCTCAAGAAGGCAGATGGTAAGCATCCAGAAAGTGTTCTGAACACCTACAAACAATATTAGGAGCAGAGCTAACATGCATTTTCTAAGTTTTGAAACAAATCAATGTCTGCAATTTCAAAAACAGTAATTTTTGAACTCTTTTTTTAAACCACCTCTATGTAATAGTTCTCCTTAATAGATTCTCAAGTTATATAACACAATACTGAGTTTTATTTATGCCTCCATGTTTTCAGTTACACTCCTGATGGAAAAAATTTACCTGCCTACTAGAAATTGGGATTGTATTTCTTTATCATTATCCTGAGAGGAAAAATAGAAAAGCACTTCCGTCCAACTATCTTCATAATCATACTAATTCAGTCATATCACATCACAGACTGATCTCATTTCAGAGAAGTATCACCTGATATTGGACTGTTATTAGGATAGTAGTTAGCACACAGACAAAAATGTTAATTGCTTCTTGAGCACTGAGGGAAAGGACAAGTTAAAATATACTCCAGGAATTATTTATAAAGTTCAGTGCTGCTTTATTTTATCAAGTTTTCTCAAATTCTGCACTGCCTACTGAACTTTACAAATATAAGCGGGGGAACAGAGACCGAGTGAGCATTCTGGTGTATGCTTTTCTTGTTAAGGGTTTGTGCTTCTGTGGCTTTTCATGACCATTGATGATCTCTTGAGGCCGAGACGATCTCTTTCAGTAGTTTTGTTTTGCTTGAGTCTTTTGGTGAATGAGGGAATCTGATCCTGGAGTCAGATTCAAGCTATGTCTACACTGGCCCCTCCCTTTTGAAAGGGACATGCAAAAACAGGCAATCATAAATGGAAATGAAGTGCTGATTTGCTTAGTCAGTGCCTCATTTGCAGCCACTCGCCATTCCGGAAGTGCTCTTTCTGAAAGCTAAAACAGCTGTGCACACAGCGTTCCTTTGAAAGGATGCCCTGCTTTTGAAAGCAACCTTCTTCCTAATTTTTTTCAGGAAGAAGTGTGCTTTCAAAAGTGGGGCTTCCTTTCAAAGGAGCACTATCTACATGGATGTTTTGGCTTTCAAAAACAGTACTTCCTGCAGCATTTTCTCCAGCACAGCACTCCAGCAAGCACCCCCAAATTCTTCAAGTCATTGCACATGCCATTACAGAAACCTCCCAGACTGTCGTGCAATTTTGCTTTCTATTACAAAGCACAATGATGGTTCAGTATGAGGATGCTTGTTTTTAAGATGAAGTATTTCAACTGTGTTCCAGTGTTCCAGGAACTCAAAAATATTGCCTTCCCTGAATCCATTGATGAGAATGGAGTGGTGGTTTGGGACTTGTGAGACCAGCACACACTGGTGGGACCACATTGTTTTATAGTCCTAGAGTGACCAGCAGTGGGTGCAGAACTTTTGTATGTGCAAGTCCACTTTTATGGAACTTTGTGATGTGCTGGCCCCCGCCCTGAAGTTCAGCAACACAAGAATGAGGCCGGCTTTAACAGTTCAGAAGTGAGTAATTAATAATATAACATATAGAGATACACATCTCATAGAGCTAGAAGGGACCTCAGGTGGTCATTGAGTCCAGTCCCCTGCCTTCTTAACAGGGCCAAGAGCCATTCTCACCCTGCCCCAGATCCCTAAATGGCCACCTCAAGGATTGAGCTCACAAACCTTGGGTTTAGCAGGCCATGTCGCAAACCACTGAGCTACCCATCCCCTCATTAAACTCAGAGCCCTGGGTTTAGCAGGCCAATGCTAAAACCAACTGAGCTCTGCCTCCCCCCTCAATCACTTTGTGGAAGTTTGCAACACCTGACAGTTAACAGTCAGTGGCAAATCAGTTTGGAGTGGGCAGAGCTACAGTGGGGTCTGTGGTGATGCAGGTGGCCCATGCAATCTGTTGGCATCTCCTTAGGAAGACCGTGACCCTGGGAGATGCATAGGCCATAGTGGATGGATTTGCTGTCACGGGATTTCCTAACTGTGGTGGGGCAATAGATGGCACACACATCCCCATCATGGCCCCAGCTCACCTGACCTCTGAGTACATAAACAGAAAATGATACTTTGATGGTTTTGCAGGCATTGGTAGATCACAAAGGTTGTTTCACCGGCATCAATGGGGACTGGCTGGGAGGGTTCACAATGTGTGCATGTTCAGAAATCTGGGGCTGTACAGAAAGCTTCTGGATGGGACATTTTCCCCAGACCGGAAAATCAAGATTGGCAACATGGAGATGACAATTGTAACATTGGGTGATCCTGCTTACCCTCTGCTCCCTTTCTTTATGAAGCCCTGACAGGAGCCTCAGACCACAGGAAAGACAACTTCACTCACAGACTCAGCAGACTGGTGGAGTGTGCCTTTGGCCATTTAAAACAAGGTTCAGATGCCTATTAGTCCATTTGGACCTTTTTGAAACGGATGTCCCCACTGTGATTACAGCATGCATTATTTTGCATAACATTTGTGAATCCAGGCAGGAAATTTCCTGTCTGCCTGAAACTTTGAGGCTGAGGCCATAAGCAGGGCTTACTCACAGCTGTCTACAAAGTCATCCACCAATTACTACGTGGAGGCAGCATCAGTGAGGGACACTTTAAAAATAGCTTCATGAATGATCTATCATGCACATGATAGCGATGCACTTCTCTGTTGTAATACCAACCAAGCCCCACTCTCCAAACTGATTTGTGCTCCCCACCAAAGGGACATTAAGAAATCAGACCGTATCTTACTGCAAGAATACTTTTACTTGGTGGGAGGGGGTTAAGTTGCAGGAAGTGGTAAGGATGTGGAGGAAGGGTTATTTTCCTAAAAAAGGGCACCTGTGCTTTCACCCTACTCACACACACCCCCACCCCACCTGCTTCCGTCTTCTGCAAGTCCTCTGTGGACCTTGGCTTAGCAGTGGGCACCTGTGCTATCAGCCCTCTCTATCCCTGCCTGGTTCCCCGCAATGATTTGTGCACTCTACTACTTGTGCATACCAAAAAGGTCACACTGAGCTCAAATGAATGAGTTTATTTTGGGGAGAAGAGAGGTTGAAGTAGCAGGGAATAGAAGTGTTGTCAAGGGTGGTGGAACAGCCTTATGGAGTGGCCCATGAAGACAGAGTGGCAGCCTGTCCTTGCCCTCCCTCCCCACATTCAGGGACCATGATCTTGGGGTGTGGGCACCTCTCTTCAGGCGACTATAGGCAGCATTGAGTGGAGCCTGTGGTACTGCATTGGGGGCCCCTTTCCAGCTGTGGCACGGAGCGCAGGATCTTCGTTTGGTCACTCAGGCTACATCTACACATGAACACTACATCGAAATAGCTTATTTCGATGTAGCGACATCGAAATAGGCTATTTCGATGAATAACTTCTACACGTCCTCCGCCTACACATCGACATTGGGCAGCACCTCATCGAAGTAGGCGCTGTGAGGGAACGTCTACACGCCGAAGTAGCACACATTGAAATAAGGGTGCCAGGAACAGCTGCAGACAGGGTCACAGGGCGGACTAGCGCTTCTGGGGCAACAGCTACCCGCTCCCTTATAGGGCCCCTCCCACACACGCAGCCTGCACAGCACACGGTCTGCAGAGCCATAGGCACGCACACCTTGAGTGACGCAGTCATGGACCCCCAGCAGCAGCAGCAGCAGCAGCAGCAGCAGCCAGAGGTCCACACAGCCGCCCCTGTAGGAGCAGTGCTCGCCCTGCTCCATGCCATGCAGGAGGCAGCTGAGCACATCCTTGCCATAGAGGAGGAGCTGCCCGCAGGGGAGGAGGACGCAACCCCCAACCCTGCAGCACCCCGCCTCCCCCCCCACCTCATACGCCGCCGGCTGTGGAGCTACCCCACCAGCACCGACTGGTGGGAGCGGCTGGTGCTCGGAGAGTGGGACAACAACCACTGGCTCCAGAACTTTCGCATGAGCCGGCAGACGTTTCTGGAGCTATGCCAGTGGCTCACCCCCGCACTGAGGCACCAGGACACGTTCATGCGGCGTGCCCTCAGTGTCGAGAAACAGGTCAGCATCGCTGTTGGGAAGCTGGCCACTCCAGACAGCTAACGATCCGTGGGCCAGCAGTTTGGCGTCGGCAAGGCCACCGTCGGGGCTGTCCTCATGGAGGTAAGATGACCGACGGGGGGAGAGGGAGGCAGCCCTGGCAGGGGAGGGGAGGGGAGGGGAGGGGGGCCCTGGCAGGGGAGGGCCACACACACCTTGCACACCCCTCATTGGTGCTCTCCCATGTGCTTCTCCTGCAGGTCATCCGCGCCATCAACGCCATGCTCCTCCACAGGCTCGTGAGGCTTGGGGACCCGGATGCCGCCATCGCGGCCTTTGCCACCCTGGGCTTCCCCAATTGCTTCGGGGCTCTGGATGGGACCCACATCCCCATCCGCACCCCAGAGCACAGTGGAGGACGCTACATAAACAGGAAGGGCTACCACTCAGTGGTCCTCCAGGCCTTGGTGGACAGCGGGGGCCGTTTCCTGGACATTTATGTGGGCTGGCCTGGCAGCACCCACGATGCCCGGGTATTCAGGAATTCGGGCCTGTGACACCAGCTGGAGGCGAGGACCTACATCCCTCAGCAGGAGATCCCTGTGGGGGACACCACCATGCCCCTCTGCGTCATCGAAGATGTGGCATATCCCCTCCGGCCCTGGCTCATGCACCCTTACACGGGCCACCTGTCAGCCAGCCAGGAGCACTTCAACCTGCGCCTGAACCATGCGCGCCAGGTGGTGGAGCGCACATTTGGGCACCTGAAACGGCGCTGGAGGTGCCTCCTCACCCACCTGGATGCGGGCCCCACCAACATCCCCCAGATTGTGGGTGCATGCAGCGCCCTCCAAAACCTCGTGGAGAGCAAGGGGGAGGCCTTCTTTCAGGGCTGGGCTGTGAAGGCTGGCAGGGCCGATGTGCAGCCACCTGCTGCCCCCAGTCGCCAGGTGGACCCCGAAGGGACCCAGGTCCGGGAGGCCCTGTGGGCCCATTTCAATGAGGCCACGGGGTGAACGCTGGCAGGCCCCCCCACTGCCCCCCCCATCCTCCACAACACTCCCTGCCCCTACGCACACACCACAGAGCACCCAAGAGCACCCCCCGCCACCTTTCTTGAAAATAAAAACAGGCATTTGTTTGTAAAACCAGATCTATGTTGAACTCTCCTTATTAATATCTTTAACTAACTATTTACAGGCCGAATAAATATTACATATATATATATTATAAGTCCGATAAGATGAAAGAAAAAAAGGGGAAGACAAGGAAGGGGAGAACTATGTACATGGGGGGGCAGGTATCAGCATCATAACAACAACATAACAACAGGGGTCTAATAGAAACTATTTACAAACGAACATAAAACTGAGGGGAATATATACAAAGGGGGAGGGTAGGGACCACGTCCTGGGCCCCACACCCCCTAATGTCCAGCGCTGGGGGTGGGTGGCCGTGATCCGCGCCTCGGCCTTAGCCCTGGCCGGGGCTGGCTGGGGGCCGGGCGGACCAGGAGATAAGGCCAGCGGGTGTCAGCTGGCCCCAGGTCCCCCTTGGCGGAAGGGCCCTCAGTGGCGGGTGGCGGTGCGACAGCGGATGGAGCAGGCAGGGCGGGCAGAGTGGCGGCCGGCGCGGCATAGGGGCCAGGTAGTCCGCGATATGCTCGAACGTACGCATGAAGGCCCCCCATGCCTCCTGGCGCCAGGCCAGCACCCGCTCCTGCAGTTCAAGGCGCCGCTCCTCCACCCGCAGATGCTGCTCAGCGACCTCCAGCTGCCAATGGTGGATCTCCAGCAGCTGGGGTCCGTCACCGTCCGGTGGTGGTGCTGGGTCCACCGTCATCCCTGCTGTGGGGCTGGTCGGTCCTCCACTGAGGGGCTGGCCTGGAGTGATGGCCCCGGTGGGCTCTCTGGGACCACTGACACCTCGCTGGCGCTCTCCAGTCCTTCCGATGGTGCAGCTGCGGAACACGGGGGGGGGTAAGAAGAGAGGAGACAGCCGTTAGTGTGGCCCCGACCCGTGGCCCTTGTCCCCCCACCCCTCTGCTGCAGGTTCCCCATCCCCGTCCCCGGGAGATGCTGATGATGATGATGATGGGTGTCCCACCCCCTCCCCCTGGGGGACCCTAGGTTCTGCTCCCCCCAGCCCAGGGGATGGGGCATGGCACTGTCGTGCTGTGGGGCATGGGCTGATGCACTCTTCTGAGGGACATGCCACTGCTGTCCTTGGGGCCATGGTCATCTGGGCATGTGGAAGGCCCTGGTCATATCTGTTACCCCCGCCCCTCAACCCCAGGGGTGCGCACAAGGGGGGGGGTACATACCTGATGGTCCACTCCCATGGTCGGGGGACACCCGGTGGGCGGACGCCCGGCTGGAGCTCCTCGAGGGCAACATAATCCGCAGCCCTCCTCCTCCTCCAGTGCCCCAGGGGTGGGGTCCTGGGGGGTCCCCCAGGGTGCGGGGCTTACCTCCAGGGTGGACTCCACCTCTGGGGCTTGCTGGGGCTCATTGGCTGATGTATCAAGCGTGGCCGGAGGGGAGGAGGTGTGCCGGGGGCCCAGGATGTCCCTGAGCTCCCTGTAAAAGGGGCAAGTGACGGGGGAGGTCCCAGATCGGCTGGCCGCATCCCGGGCCTGGGCATAACCCTGCCGCAGCTCCTTCACTTTACTGCGGACATGATCTGGAGTGCGGGCAGGGTGACCCCGGGCGGCCAGGCCCTCGGCCAGCCAAGCGAACTCATCCGCGTTCCGCTTCTTGCTCCCCATTACCTGGAGCACCTCCTCCTCGCTCCAGAGCCCCAGCAGGTCCCGAAGCTTGGCCTCCGTCCAGGAGGGGCCCCGCTGCCACTTCCCAGCCTGGCTGCTGGTCTGGGAGCCCTGGCTCCCCTTGGTGGTTGTCCCCTGGGGGCGCTTTGGGGGCTGGGGGGTGGCCATCGCAGCAGTCGGTGGCTGTTCTGGCTGCAGAGGAGCGTGCAGGCTGGCCACGTGGCTGGGCTGCCGCCTGCACGCTCTCTCAGCTTCCTGCACAGGAAGGTAGGGGGCGGGGAGCTTTAAGGGGCTGCTGCACAGAGCAACCATCGAGCTCAGGGGCTGGAGAGAGCATCTCTCAACCCCTCAGCTGATGACCGCCATGGCGGACCCCGCTATTTCGATGTTGTGGGTCGCGCAACAACTACATGTTCCCTACTTCGACGCTGAACGTCGAAGTAGGGCTCTATTCCCATCTCCTGATGGGGGTAGCGACTTTGACGTCTCGCCGCCTTACATCGATGTCAACTTCGAAATAGCTCCCGCCACATGTAGCCGTGACGGGCGCTATTTCTAAGTTGGCGCGGCTACTTCGAAGTAGCCAGCACGTGTAGACGCGGCCTCACTGTGGTTACGAGCCTTGCCACTTGCTCTTGCTGGAACTCAAACATTTCATGCCACCACTCAGCTGTACTTTGCCACCCCTCAGCTGTGTCCCTTGTCATCTTATGGGTTTCTGTCTAAGACTGCTCCATGTGCTGCAGAATAAGATTCTGCATGCACCTTTTTAGCTTCCTCACCCTGTCTCCAATGCTGGGGATGCCAGCTGGAAAGTGAAAGTCAAAGTCTAAACAGATACTATTCACACAAAGAGCTTCTCCAGAGAATGAATGGGTCTCTGTCTCTCCTACCACGGAAAGTTTCTTTTTACAAGGCTCCTTAAGACTTATAAGGATGGCATTCAAGGAATGCATCGCACAATCCATCATTTATGATCATTTATCCAGGACATTTTGTTGTGGACATAGTAAGCTATTGTCTGCTTTTTGGGGGAAGAGGGAGGGCTGCAAAGCGGGGAAAGCTGGCTGGTGCCCTGGCCAGGGGAAGAACTTTCGCCTGCCATTCCTGGAGCAATCCTCCACTATGAGCAAGGCACACAACAGAGCCTGGCAGGCACATGGCAAGAGGATGGTGGGGGAGAGTTCCATTCCAGCCACAGGGACGGCTGGGTAGGGAGAGATCCCTGTAAAGTAAAAAGAAATGTGTGTGGGCGGGGCAGGGTTTCTTGCTGTCTGCCGGATCGGGGAAAAATGTTACTCAGTGCTCACTGGAGCAGTTCTTAGCAGGGGAAAAAGGCGAGCAACCCTCCTGTGCTGCACATGCCAGTTTGCAGTAGCAGGGTCTGCAGAGCCCAGCAGCTGTGTGAAGGGGGGGAGGGTTCAATTCCAGCCACATGGACAGCTGGCTGGGGAGGGATCCCTGTCAAGTAAAAAGAAATGCTGGGGGGAAGACCCATGGGAGGGGAGAAGGCCTGGAAATCCTGCACCCACACCCGGGGAAAGGGGGCAGGAAATGGAGCACCAGCCAGCAAGGTAGTGTGGCAATGCACTCCAGGGAAATGTAAAAGGGCAGGAACCACAGGAAAAAATTCTGATCCAAATTCCTATCTTCAGGTTTCCAAAGAAGACGTCAGCCTCCTAAAACTAACAGATATGAACAAAGAGCAGCTGCTCATCCTGTATGGCCACAAGCCTGGAAAATGTGTTAAAATGCCATGTGGCATCATGACTCCACATAGCTATCTGGTTGCCTGGCGTAGCAAAGTGTGCTACCCTGGGAGCCGCAATAAGTCAGCCCTGCCCAAAAACCCTGTGCAAAAAATACAAGAGTGTCTGGATGAGACCTTCAAGGAGATATCTAAAAAGGAGAAGTGTTCCATCCCCAGAAATATTAACACACAGTTCTGAGAGGCACAGATCCATAGAAAACCTATATCCATACCCATGATTATACCTATACCGACCCAAAATCAACTTCTAGCATTCAGAAAAGGATACTCATCAGAACAGCTTGGTCCCAGGGGCTCAGGGACCGGTGTAGAGGGGATTGGTGTAGACGGGACCAGTTCCAGATCTATGGAAAAGAGCTCTGGGCTGTCGGGAATAACTTTCTCAGACCACTGCTCATTGCCCCCTTCTTCCTGTCCATTGGCCTTTTCTGCTTCAGTCCTGAAGTCCTCTTGGGTAACCCCAGACTCTGGACCCAGGCCTCCACAAGTGTCATAATAATACCAGGCTCTGTGATGGGGTTGCCCCCCAATAAACATGTGCATCTGTTCATAATAGGAGCAGGTCTGTAGAAATGACTCTGACCACTGGTTGGCTTCCTGGACTCTGTGATAGGCCTGCCAGAGTTCTTTTACCTTCACCTGGCATTGCGTAGAGTCCCAGGAGTAACCTCTGGAAGTCATCTCGCATGACAGGTGATCATAGATTACCGCATTTCTCTTGGCCACCCCAAGTCTACTCACCACTGATTCATCTCCCCAAACTGCAAGAAGATCCACACCGGGGCTCTCTTGTGAGCCTGAGGACTGTTAGGCAGATCAGTACCCGGAGTGCTCATGGTCATATGAGATGGCTACCAAGGCAATTACTACGAATGCGGTGCAATGGCTACTGATGTGGTGCAGGAGGTAAAATAATTTTTTTCTTTGTGTGCACCCTTTATATTTGCATGCCTGGGTGCTGAGGAATTCAGATTGAAACCATGAAAAATTCGTAGGCTTCTCATGACCGTCTTTCTGTGCGCCTAGATGGAGAGCAACAGAGAACGAAGCAGCCATACCTGGCAGGTAACCAGGTAGCTTTGTGAGATACATATGGGGCACTTCTGGAGCTATTAAATTCAATTTAAAGACATGGCGCTTCCACACTGGTCTTTATTCAAAATTTTAAATTAGAAATTGACGCTACACCCACCTAGTTCTGACGACATTATGAGATCAATATTATATCAATATTAGTGCTCTCTAAATCAAACTACTGGAATTTACAGTGAAGACAGTGATGTTTTAATATTGAGATAACTGCCTTAAATTCAAATTTATCTCCTAGTGTAGATGCAGCCACAGCTTCTAGAGCACCGCAAATGAGCTACTTGCTGCATTCAAGACCAGGAGGGAGAGGGAGGAGCGGGGACTGGGGGATGTCTTGAGGGGAAGAGGCAAGGTAGCTGCAGATAGCTGCTAAGCCCTGTAGCCACTGGGCTGTGCTCCCGGCCCCCCAGCTATGTGGTTCTGCAGTCACCCTGCCTCATCATCCTGCGTATGTACACACACACACACACACACACACACACACACACTGAGTCCCCACTCGATCAATGCCAGCACCTCAACTGTCATTGGAACAGAGCTCCACTCCAGTGACAGCAGAGGGACCAGCATTGACCTCCCCTGCTCCAGCTAATTCCCAGATTCAGTCCCAAGGGTGCTGGACCAGGAAGGTGCAACATGTATGTGTTCTGATGTGATTGTTGAACAGGTGGTGAGACAGTCTGCCAAAGGCCATCAGCAGCAGATTCTGTGGTATACAGATGACTGTGTTATAGTTGCACACTCAAAGTAGAATCTACACACAGCCCTGAATTACCTTTTTGAAGCTTACAAAAGTCTAAGGCTAACTCTGAACATCAGGGAAACAAACATTTTCCACCAGCTGATCCTCAGTCAGTCAATCAGGCCCAGCAAGGAAAATCTACATTGACAAAGAAGAATGGGAAAATGTAGAATACTTTGCCTGTGTCAGAAAACAGCCACAGGTTTGGCTTTTTCATAGATGGGAAAAGGATAAGACTTTTACAAGGATGTGCATCTTCCCCTCTGTGTTTCTTGCTTTGTTTAGACTATAAGCAACTTTGTGGCTGAGGGTGTACTTTATCTCTGAGCCGAATTCTGCTCCAATTCAAATCAATGAAAGCGGCAGCAGGTCCCATGTTAGTAAAACAATAGCACTGTTAATTTTTAAAAATAATCATTATTATAGTATCAATAGGACAGAAAGCTTCAACACTGGTCAGTGAGTAATAAAGGAAATACATCCACTAGTTGTTTCCCTTTAAACCTGGACTGCCAAACCCACCAGATCACAAAAGGAGTTATTTCCTTTAGAGTCCTCTCTTGATACGTTTTAAAATTTCTTACCAATTGCTGCACTTCTGCGTACACTGGAAGGGAAGAATTGTTAGTTGCAGCACTGAAAAGTTCATTTGCATGAATTCTCTTGACCAGCTGTGCAAAGTTCCAAAGTTCAGCTGAATTTCTTTTACTGAGTCTTCTACTGTGGGCTGACCTTTCCCCATCATGAAGCCAACATCTGTGGTTTTCTCAGCTTTGCACATCATAAAATTTCTAATATAATGTGGACCATAAAGGATAGATGCCCAAAATAAATAAGCACATGAGTAATTGTACCTCAGAAGCACACAAAAAGAAAACTGGGCTCAAGAGGATGATCACTTACATATACTCACATATCTTTGAAAGGAGCCTCTTCACTCCCAAAAATGTCTTAGAGTGAAGCTGAGAAACCTCACAGGGTCATGGAAAGGGTTAAAGAGGGCCCATGGGCCCAGATAACCATGCCCCACTATCCTTGCAGTCCATGCCAGGCCTGGGTGGGGGGAAGACGAAAAGGAGAGAACCTGGCACAGTTCTGGGCCACATAGCAAAGGGAAAGGAAGTATGTTTCCCAGCGCCAGGGGACCATCATAAGGAGAGGGACAAACACTGGGGAAAAAAAACACTGAGTCCCTGACTAAGGAACATTCATCAGTGAGGCTGGGTCTACATGTGCCCCTTCATTTTGAAAGGGGCATGTTAATGAGCGTGTGTGAAATATGCTAATGAGGCACTGCAATGAATATTCAGAGACTCATTCGCATAATGGCGGCCGTGGCGATTTGAAAGTGCAGCTTTTCAAATCGCGCACCACCTGTGGAGACGGGACCTTCCGAAAGGACCACACCCCCCAGTTTTTGAAAGCCCTTCTTCCTATCTGGTGAAATATTTAATTCAACTATCACATCTCCCTTACTAATAGCTTTATTAGGTAGTTCTGATTGGAAGGACAAGGGGACCCAAAAACCTGAAAATTTCTTTCTCCAAAAGAACAATGCTCATGAAGGGGAAAGAGAATAGTTGGGGGCAACAGGGGCTCTACCATCATTTTCAAAACCGCATTGGTTCCATCCAATAGCTAGGCACAGAAAAGACCCCTTCTCATGCTAATGAAGTTTTTATAAAGGCATATCAGCCTCAAGACCTGTAAGAATATACATCAGTTAAAGAATGAGGTGACCATGCAAACTATGCAGAGCAGTTGATGTCACAGTTCCTCTTTCATGGTGCAGCAAGGGTACCCACTTTAACATTCTGGGTCTCCAGCCGCTGCTTCTCTTGGCTACAGATATGCATGTCTCCCCTTTCTGACCAGGGTATTTTGAAGCTGCACAGCTCCCTGCATACGCTGCGCTTTCCTCAGCAAAAGAAAGGCTGTCTAAATTGGCTTCTTTTTCATCTTGTCAGCGATGTTTAACAGGGCAATTTTCACAGTTAATGTACAACACAACTCTTTCTAAGTGAGCACATATTCTTACAGGTAAAAGCATTACAGAGAAAATATATTAGAAACAATAAAATAATCTGCACGTATGCTAATAAGTTTACCAGAGATTACCCCAAAATCAACATGGGGTACAACAGATTAGCAGTCCTTCATATCCCATTTTCTCAGGGTTTCAAGATCCTAGCAACATTTACTTAGAGCAAGAACCAACATAATCTGTATCTCTTCAAAAACCCCAAACTGGATAATCACCAAAACGATAGATACTTTGCATGAGACAAAGCTGCAGATGGCTAAGTTTCTTGCCTTACATTAGCATATCCTCTCTTCCAAGAGGTCTCCTGGGAAAGTCACTTACATTTAAAAGTTCATGTTGTTTCAAGAGTCCTTTGAAGTTGTTAACATTTCTCAAGATTTACATTAGTCACGTCTCCTAGAGGGATTACATACACTTCCACAATAATGCGTAAACAATTGCATTTTTAATACAATGGACCCCATAGGTATTAAATAAAATACTATTAAACTGAGTTTAATTAAATAAAGATTATCCAGAAGATTGCAGGAGATTTCCTATTTCCTCACATATAGTGGTACAAAAATCATTAGCAGACAAATACAGAGATCCAAAATCACATTTTATAGTCATTTTCCAGAACTGAACTGCACTTAAAATGTCAAGTAATTCATGTGACAGACATGATGAACACAATCTGCTTTTACCCATTTCTACTAGCTTCAAATTATCATTTGATTTTAGCAAAAAACTGAAGCTACACAGTTCTGTCCCTTTTAGTGTACTCAGTTTCAAAGTAGATTGTGTTAATTCATCAGGGCTACGTCTACGCTAGCACACTATGTCAAAGTAGCCTATTTCGATGTAAGAACATCGAAATAGGCTGCTTTGATGCGTATCTTCTACACATCCTCCAGGGCTGGTGCCTTTGAAGTTTAATGTCGAAGTAGCAACGGGGAACGTTGAAAGGAGCCACCCCAGAAGGAAATGTGGAGCGTCCACACATACAAGTGCTCCCCATCGAAATAAGGGGCCAGCAAAGCCGCAAGCCACTCCCTTCAAGGGCCCCCCCCAGACAAACTCGGCCTGCACAGCATGAGATCCACAGAGCCAACAACCAGCTGCAGACCGTGTGCACACAGCATGGACCCCCAGCTGCAGCAGCAGCAGCAGCAGCCAGAAGCCCTGGGCTAAGGGCTGCTGCACACGGCAACCATAGAGCCCCACAGGGGCTGGACAGAGCATCTCTCAACCCCTCAGTTGATGGCGACCATGGTGGACCCCGCTATTTCGACATAGCAGGATGCGGATCGTCTAAACACACCCAACTTTGACGCTGAACATCGAAATAGGGCGCTATTCCCATCTTCCGATAGGAATAGCAATTTCAACATCTCGCCGTCTAACGTCAATTTCAACATCAAAATAGCTCACAGCATGTGTAGACACGATGCATTCTATTTCAACGTTGTGCCAGCTACTTTGAAGTAGCCGGCTAGTGTGGACGCACCCCAGGAGTATTCATTCATATAAATTTGTGTGTGCCCAAAATGGGGCAGACACATTAGAAAAAAAACACAAAATTAGCCTAAATCAAAACAAAAAAAAAGCAGTCAAGTAGCACTTTAAAGACTAACAAAATAATTTATTGGGTGAGCTTTTGCGGGACAGACCCACTTCTTTGGACCATAGCCATACCAGAACAGACTCAATATTTAAGGCACAGAGAACCAAAAACAGTAATCAAGGTGGACAAATCAGAAAAGAAAATTTTCAAGGTGAGCAAATCAGAGAGTAGAGAGGCAGAAGTGGGGGAAGGGGAGTCAAGTATTAGATTAAGCCAAGTATGCAAACAAACCCCTATAGTGACCCAGAAAATTCCCATCCTGGTTCAAACCACATGTTGATGTGTCGAATTTGAATATAAAAGAGAGTTCAGCAGCCTCTCTTTCAAGAGTGTTGTGAAAATTCTTCTTCACTAACACGCAAATTCTTAAGTCATTAACAGAATGGCTCATTCCATTAAAAAGCCAACTAACAGGTTAGTGGATCAAGAGTGGTTTTATGTCTGTTTTGTGCCCATTAACTCTTTGTCTAAGAGAATTTGAAGTCTGTCCAATACACAAAGCACCTGGGCATTGTTGGCCCATGATGGCATATATGATGTTAGTTGAGGAACATGAGAATGTGCCCATGATTCTGTGACTAATCTGGTTCGGTCCAATGATGGTATCTCCAGAAAAGATATGTGGACAAAGTTGGCAGCAGGCTTTGTTGCAAAGAAAAGTTACAGGACTGGTGTTGCTGCGGTATAGACTGTGGCTGTTGGTGAGAATCCTCATAACGCTGGGAGGTTGTCTGTAGGAGAGAACAGGCCTGTTTGTACGTGACAGACCTATTCTCTCCTACAGACAACCTCCCAACATTATGAGGATTCTCACCAACAGCCACAGTCTGTACCTCAGCAAAACCAGTCCTGTAACTTTTCCTTGCAACAAAGCCTGCTAACTTTGTCCACATATCTTTTCTGGAGATACCATCATTGGACCGAACCAGGTTAGTCATAGAATCATGGGCACATTCTCATGTTCCTCAGCTATCATATATGCCATCATGTGCCAACAATGCCCAGGTGCTTTGTGTATTGGACAGACTTCAAATTCTCTTAGACAAAGAGTTAATGGGCACAAAACAGACGTAAAACCACTCCTGATCTACAAACCTGTTAGCCAGCATTTTAATGGGATTGGGACATTCTGTTAATGACTTAAGAGTTTGCGTGTTACTGAAGAGGAATTTTCACAACACTCTTGAAAGAGAGGCTGCTGAACTCTCTTTTATATTCAAATTTGACACATTAACACATGGTTTGATCCAGGATGGGAATTTTCTGGGTCACTATTTGTTCATTTGTATACTTGGCTTAATCTAATTCTTTCCCCCCCACCCCCACGCTTCTGCCCCTCTACTCTCTGATTTGCTTACCTTGAGAATTTTTTTTCTGATTTGTCCACCTTGATTACTGTTTTTGGTTCTCTGTGCCTTAAATATTGAGTCTGTTCTGGTATGGCTATGGGCTGAAGAAGTGGGTCTGTCCCACGAAAGTTTACCCAATAAATTATTTTGTTAGTCTTTAAAGTGCTACTCGACTGCTTTTTTGTTTTGATAGTATATAGACTAGCAAGGCTTTCTCTCTGTTACAAGCCTAAATCAACATAAGTGTATTTGTCTACAGTTTTTTTGAAAAGTGAGAGAAGTAAATTAAAGCTGCATTCAGTTGTTTGGCAGGCACTTTCTGAAGCAGTTAAGCTAACATCTCTGATTTTGACAGCACCACAGGGGACGTATTTTCACATAGTTAAAATGTTCTTGCATAATTGCTCCAATGTATGAGGAATAAATGGGTTTTCATTCAAAAGCAGTGATGTAGGATTACTTTGATCTTTCCCAGATCTGAAAATGTCAGCCCCTGCTCTAACATGGCCTTTTTTTAAATTGATATTTCAATAATGCCACAGTATGGTCTGTGTATATACATAAAGAGATGGAAGTGTTGCCAGCACTGAGAAATAATCAGACAAGCTATCTTTCAATTATTAATTTGGATTCGTCTTACAGGCTGATTATCTTCAGAAGGTTAACTTGGGATTCACTTAAATAAGTGCTCTTTCTCTGGCCAAGTAAGGGATTTATCCCAATTTTGCCACTGCAGTTGGAAGGAAATTCTAATCCTACCTCCACAGTTCAAAATTAGAATCACCATCTTGGACCCTCATACAAAGAGGCAGAGACTCTCTGCACCATGTAACCCAGGTGCGCATTGGATCATAGAATCACAGAGAACTAGAACTGGAAGGGACCTTGCGAAATCATCAAATCCAGTCCAGTCATGGCAGGACAAAACACCCTCTTGACCATCCCTGATAGGTGTCTATCTAATCTGCTTCTAAATATCTCCAGTGATGGAGATAGGCAATTTATTCCAGTGTTTAACCACCCTGACAGTTGGGAAACTTAAACCTCCCTGGCTGCGGTTTAAGCCCATTGCTTCTTGTCCTATCCTCAGAGGCCAAGGAGAACAATTTTTCTCCCTCCTCCTTGTAACTCTATTTTAGTTACCTGAAAACCACAATCATGTCCCCTCTCAGTCTTCTCTTTTCTAAACTAAAGAATCCCAGTTCTTTCCGTCTTCCCTCATGCCTCATGTTTTCTAGATCTTTTAATCATAGGATCGTAGGTAGGGGAGGAGTGTGAAAACAGCACCACACCTAGAATTGCACGGATGCAGTCCTACTGCAGAGAAGTGGGGGAAAAGCAAACAAATCCAACAGAAACAACCGCAAATTTTACATGGACTAGTTTATCTCCCAACTCGATAGGATCCCATTAACACCAAGCCCTAGCTATTTAATTACATTAATATCACTTGGCCCTGGTAGATCTGGTAGCCTTTTGGGGTGGGCCCTCATGCTTGCAATTTATAGGTTTATATGCTATTTTCTGTGCAAACAATATCAGTATAAAACCCACCAGTGCAGGGACTGTCTCTTTGTCAGTGTGTGAACAACACCCAGCACAATGTAACCCTCTTTCATAGGCATTTATGGAGGATATGAAAGAAGTTTAAATGTTGATCCCAATGGGAAGGTTTTAAATTATGTTAATCAGTTTTTAATTTTTTGTTTCATATAAAGAAAAAAATAATCAGAATGACATAAGAAAAATGTGACCATAAGTATAAATATCAACAAGGAGCGTGGAGTCACATTAGCCCAGGGTTATGATTTCAAAAGCAAGTAAGGACACCCAACTCCCCCTAAATTGCCATAGCTTTTTGGTTAACATTTTCAAAAGTGCTTAATTCCCACTAAAAGTAAATTGTGCACCTGTCTCCCTTAGGCACTTTGAAAAATCACACCCAACAACATCTTACTTTTATTCACAGATATGTATTATAAGACATTTCAAAGAAAAAGACTGTAGGGGGGTGGGGAGGGGAAGAAACAACCCAGAGAAGCACAATATTCCAAATACCTGATGTCAGACAGAAGACTCACAGTGGGCCAGAAGACTTGTACTATAATAACAACATCAATCTGTCATTGTTGCCAGCACTTGAGGATTATGGCAGGCTTATGCTAGTCAATGCACATGGGCAAAATCTGACATAAATAGATACAGGGTAGTGAGTCATCCACACTGAAATCACAGGGTGGACACAGAAGGCAAAGAAGTTAAAAACTGCCTTAAGTGGAGAGAGACATTCTAGATATATAAAAGATAATTATACACACTTTTCTCATACTCAGCCCAACAAATTAAAGGTTTAAAAAGGTAAGAATTCTCCATGCCACTAATACAGATACAACAAACATTCTGAGCTGCCTGTTGGTGGCAGTCATCCTTCTATAAAAAGCAAAAAGAATTTTTCCAATGTATCTTCATGAAGACTGAAACATACAAGCATTTCCCAAAAAATAGGAGGTCTTTGAGAAGTATGTGAATATAATTCTTCTTTTGGGCTGTTGTAGTAGCCAGTTCTTTGGGTAGACAAATTAACTAACAGGGAAGCAATTTTCAAAAAGAAATTGTGTACCACTGCAGGGCAAATACCTTAATAATGCATGGTGAAACCACTTCCATCTACACTTGTAATATATAAAAGCACAAAATCATAAAGGTCAACAACAGAAACAGAAATCGCAATGCACTCATGAAAATACACTTTGAAGGGTAATGTCCATTGACTTTCACAATTGACTACACTGAAGCCAAGATATTACTGAGTGTGGCTATTTCAGGACAGTCTTATATACAACTTCATTTTCAGGACTTTCCCCACACAGTCATTACTGTCCTGCAAAGCCATTTTGGTACTGACACATAGGACAGGTTGAACCTCTCTAACCCAGAACCCC
The DNA here is from genome assembly GCF_033958435.1 of Carettochelys insculpta. Lineage (NCBI taxonomy): Eukaryota > Metazoa > Chordata > Testudines > Carettochelyidae > Carettochelys > Carettochelys insculpta. The sequence goes on along the minus strand of NC_134137.1, from coordinate 109,943,215 downwards.
ATCCTTTGGCCACATCCGTAATCAGGCATGATTTTAGTTAGCTGGATGACCACTTATCATGGGTGTGGCCAAAGTTCCCAGGACCCCATAAAGTTTGTTTACAGCCACCAGTATTGGCTCTCAGTCATCTGTGATGTTATTTAGTTGTAACTTACCCCTAAATGTCTAAGAGCCCAGTAAGCAGTGGGAGTGCTGAAAAAGTGCTATAAAATATTGACTTCCCCTCATCCACCAAATTCTCTAATCCAGCACCAGTTAGGTCCCAAAGGTTCCAGATGCTGTTAGAAGGGGCCCTGGTAGATCTGGTATCCTTTTGGGGTGGGCCCTAATGCTTGCAATTTCTACATTTATATGCTATTCTCTGTGCAAACAACGTCAGTGTAAAACCCACCAGCTTAGGGACTGCCTCATTATCACTGAGTGTAGAGCCCCCAGAACAATATATATTCAGTAGACCTCAATTTACGCGGGAGTTATGTTCTGGCACACCCTCGCGTAACCTGAATTTCACGGAAGTCAGGGATGGATTTTCCCCACAGCGGAATACACGTTCTGCAGCTGGGGAGCAGCAGGAGCACCTGGAGCTCCTTTCTGAATGGTAAATCCTGGGTTTGGGGGGCCAGTTGGGGAGGGTGAAGCCTGGCAGTGGGCTGTGGCCAAGGGAGGGGGGGCGGAGGGGGCAAGCCTGGAGTGAGTTGGGGCTGCAGTGGGGCAGGGGGAGGTTGAACCAGAGACGCACGCAAAGGGTTTGAACAGGGGCCAGGAGCACCTGCGGCTGCCACTTTCACAGGGCTCTGGGCTGGGAGTATCCGTGGCTGCTGCCTCCTCTGGGTTCCTGGTGGGGCACGCCCACAGCTGCCATTTCCCTGAGGCTTAGTTGCAGCTGGGAGGAGCCGCCCCCTTGGTGAGGGTTAGCCAGAGTCATGCGCCGATGGTGAGCAGGGCAGGGCAGGTTAGGGCTGAGCCAGTACCACACAGGGCCAGTGGGGGAGTAGGATTTTGAGTTGTGCTTAACCCACGTTAATGTGAGTTAGGCGCAACTCAAAATCACGCATTTTGAGGGTTTACTGTGTATATACGTAAACATTCACACACACACACACACACACACACACACACACACACACACACACAATCCTGACTGGTGCCTTTGGGCACTACGAGAACATAAATATTTAATAACTGACTCAAAACCTTCTAATTACATGCATAATTAGTCCATGTAAACACACAATTATTACATCTATCCTACTCCCTCTCATTCCTCTGTGATGGATGAAGGACTATACCATGGTTTGAACAGCAGCTGCAGATGGGGGCCTTAATCCTGACTGGAGCCTCTAATCACAGATGTAGCACAAAAAATAAATTATTATTATAATACAAATGTTATGTGTTGGAAAGCAGAGCTACAGAGAGGTTGCAAATAAATCATCCCTATTTGGGTGCCTAAAGTTAGGAACTTAAATTCACATTTATTCCTCTGACAAAAGTATTGTAATTTATTGATGACAACATTTTGACATCTTGTGGTTGAAGTCAGCTTCTGCAAAGGAGGAAACTATTATTTATTAATCATAGGAAGAGGTGGGATCACATATCCAAGCACTGCTTTCAAAATGTAGTATGCACTCTTTTTAAAAAGCAAGTACAGAAGAAATTCCATGTAGAATAATACTGGTTAAAGCAGGATGAGCAATTAAAGTGAAATAGAGGACACTTTTACATTATATTCAAAGACAGCTGACTTGCCCTAACTCCTTTTTACAAATACTAAGTACACTATCTGAGCTATTAAATCTTCTTCTAATTGCTGAAGCATAAGACAATAGTTTAATGAGCCCGTAGTTTATCTAGTCAGACACTGTCTCTTGCTTAAGAAACTGCAGTATAAATGATACTGATTTGAACACAGCTTCACAATCAGCTTCCTGCACAAAAATTAATGGTTTACTTGAATTTACAAAGTAAATGCCACCCATGTACAGTATGCATAGGTTACACATCAGGAAATGATTGACTCTAAGAACAGCACTTAGAATTACCCAGTAATTGAATGCAAATGCTGAAGACAGAGCCTGTTTTTGACTATAATAAGGCATCATACAGAACTCAGTAAAAAGTTTTGTTCACAACACAATTTATAATGGATAAAAATAAGTCAGTTCTTTAAAGTCAAAGTAAAATTGCAAGAAATGGCTTGAAGGAAGACAAAGCTGCCTGCCAGCAGAAACCAAATCATGTGACAGACCAAGAGGATGTTCCAAAGCTGGCAACACATTTGTCTGCAAAGTCTTCCAAAGACCCAGATGCTCCTGCTCCATGAATGCACCCGGAGCTTGGCATGTGAATTCTGCCAACACTATTTACAGAAGAAAATTAGTGGCTCAAATCTAATTTAGGAAAAGTAATCTTAGTCCCATATTACTGTCAGTTTTTGACAAGGAAATTTGTAAAATGCTACTTTACATTTGGAAAAATACTGAAGAAAAAGAGTTGGTAGCCAATGCTTTATAAACACAGACCTCTTATGCATATATTTCTACTGTTTCAGGACCAAACAACACACATCCATGCTCCAAAATAAGAAGGCTCCTGACTGAAATTTTTGTTTGGTTGGCCCTCTCCCAATACCAGCAGAAAGTGGAAGGGCCAAAGAAAAGTCTGGATCCTGCAACTGACAGGTCCCCAGTATCAATAGGGAGAGGTCGGTTAGACAGCATATTGACAGCAGCCAATAGGCAAAACAATGAGGGGACTGAGAGACCAGGGTCAGTTCTCCAATTAAGCTGGGACTACTGGGGCAGAGCTGGGAATAGTGCAGCAGTCAGAGCAGCAATCCAGAACTGGGGAACTAGACCCCAGAGCAGAACTAGGGAGATTACAGAAGCCAGAGCAGCCACAGAGACCAGAGTTTGAGCCACAGTACGAGGTCACAGGACCAGGGTAAGAGAGGATCCACTGTGCAACAAATAAACTGAAGCCAAGCATGGTGAGTGGTTAGGAAGAGTGATGTGAGTATCCTGGACAGAGAGGCCCAATGAAGGGAGACAACACCAGGCAAGAGGGCCTTGAAGACTGGACTTGGGGGATGGGGGGAGGGGCATGAACCTGACAGGAGGGTCGATATTGGAGAGAAACCTCCTGCCACCTAGAGCCTGAGTGTCTACAGCCATCACCAAAGCAGATCTCTTACCTGTAAGATCCAAGGAATAGTCATGTAAGGAATTGGCTGTGCTATTTATTTGGTGCCCGAAACTGTCGACAATGTTCCCCTTGCCCATAGCGTGGGGTTTCTTCATCCTTAAGCCCTCTTCATTCCCCATGATTTGTTTACAGATGCAGTTTAATAAATTGCATGTGGTTTATAATCAATGTAGGGATCACTGGGTCAGGGAACGGGCCATTATGGAGAGTAGGGATACCCTAACCCCTGTCTTGATTGATCTGCAACAAGACTCATGGCTAAATGCCACAAGAATCTTGGACCCATCGCTACTGAAGCTATGAGGACTCCATCACATGGATTTCACCATGACTCTGCCAACTGAGGACACATTCGCTGACCAAAGCAATTAATGTCAAAGGAACATAGCCCATGCAGTGGGCTTTGGCTCAGACCCAAGGTGGAGACTGTTACTGAGATTGGAAGACAGTTTAAAAGAAACAGAAGCTCTTCCATTCTGAAAGCATTATGTGAAGATGAATTCACTCAACTTCAATTGATGTTCATGAGAACTATATGACTAACTTCCATAAGTTTTGTAAAATGTAGGCAATACCAGCAGCAAAAGATAAACAAAACTAAACCTGAAGTAAAGGTCTGATACTGCAAAATGTTGCATTGAAGCCCTAACACCATCCATATGAAAACACCATTTGTGTCAGTATAAGCCCTGGTATTAGACCCTGAGTTTCAAAATTCTTAGTAATATGTCTTTTTAGTTTAAATTCCTATTCCCAGCCCAGTAAATAGGTGCATAGAGAACATAATTCTGCAATTAATTTATAATCCCTTTTCCCACACTTACTGGTCATAGTTTGCCATGTTAGAAGATCAGATAAATTAAGCTCTTCAGGACAGAAGCCTGTCATTTGTCGCCTGTATATTTTCATTCACACCTATAGTCCTGTACAAATAATGAATAACCATTTTTCATTTTAGCTTTGCACTTTACTTTTAAACCCACAAAATAAAGATTCAAAGCGAAGATACTCAGCTGCCCCTATGGGATTTAGGAGTGCAAATATCATTGGGTTTTGAGGCACTAGAACTCCAAATCAAAATCTCCCCCAAGACTACATTCCAACTACTTAATGGGATTTTTCCAACTTATTCTAAATATATATATTCATTTCTAATCAATAAGTATGAGGAACAAATAAGTGATTGAGATACATCTTTCCTGACTCTTTGGTTAATGAAAATATGAAGGCCTCTAATCCTGTAAACACTTAAGCTATGGCTACACTGTAGCCATACCTTGAAATGACTTCCTCAATTTGCACAATGGAAATTGCATAACTTATTTCAAGTTAATATATTTCAAACCTGGTGTCATCCACATGGCACCGAAGTTCAAAATAAGTGGCTATTTTGAAGCTTCCGCTACCCCTCATACAACAAGGGGTACCAGAACCGGAACATCACTCTCAAAATAGTGATGCTATTTTGAGCATTGTGTTTAGCCATGGAGTTGCTGTTCAGCTGATTACAGTTGACTGGTGGGAACTGGAGCGGGCAGGGCAGGGGGGTGCTCCAGGCCTCCAGGACCCACTGTGCTGTGGGCAGGGGGTGCTCCAGCCCAATCAGGTACCTCCCACCCCCTAATTTAGCCAGTTAACCAGTTCAACTTGACATTCAACCAGCTAACTAATTAAACAGGATCTTACCTCCCTAATATCTGCAGTCAGTAGCAATTGCCATTTATTAACTCATCTATTTAATTTACCTAAAACCTTCTATTATCTGTCAGAAGGCATTGTTCTTCAGTTGTAATTTAACAACGTCTCCAAAATAATAAAGTTTAGTCACTGTTATTGTCAAAGTACTTAGAGTATGTAACAAAAAGCAAATGACCATGTAATGGATGTCTACAGTACTTTACCACATCATCAACATTCTGTTTTGAAGCTTGCTGTCTGACTATATTTTTCTTTTCTACAGTTTCAGAGAGATGTTCAATCTCCCAGTCTTTTGTGGTTCAGTATCTTCATAGCCAACTTGCAATACAAAATCTTTACCAAATACATACTGACAATCTGCAGCTAAAATTAGATTTACATTCCATGTAGTTGCAACCTCTCAGCTTTTAATGCAAATCATATTTTCGAATAATTTAGAGAACACACAGCAATAAGGTGCAATAATCCCTGCTGCCACTGTGTTGGTTATTTACAATGTTACTTTTTTTAAAGTTTTTTTTTTTTTGGAGGTGCTCGTATTAGTTCCAAAGATTTTGCTAAATCAGAAGTCCCTCCTGATACTCTATGGTTAGGACCCACCTACATGAACCTCTCTGCCAGTTGCAGGGAGCTCCGGGCTGCTACACAATTACAGAGCTTCCTGCAGCTGGTGGACATACCCAGCCAGGGGTCTGATTTCTCCCAACAGGGGCCAGGCAGGAAAAGAGCAGGTCCTTTTCTTCCAGCACCAACCCAGACTAGCAGGACTAGACAAGCTCATGACTGGGGTGCTCCCAGAATCACAAGGAGCTCAGACTCACTGCAACCGCCAGGAGCCTCCTACAGCTGCAGGAAAGTCTACATCGTAGCCTTCAGAGCCCAGCCGTAAAGGCAGCACAGAAGTGAAAGTGACAATCCTGTGACTTCCTCACCCTGATATTCTGTAGGTAGAGGGCACCAAGGTTACAGCAAATTGGACCATGAATTTGGGAGGTATGAAGGTGATGCATATGCTACATCTTGCATGGTTTAAAAGACAGCCTTGCTCAGAAAAGTGAAGCATGTGCAGTTAACATAACACCTTCTTCCTCAACCAGGCTTCTGGAGACATGCAGAGTCAGTTATTCCATTTTTTCCAGAGTTTTGTTTTGTTTTTTTATTCCTTTTAATACTTCAGAGATAGCTCAGCTGAGACTGGGCTTGAATCTATTCCCTCCTATCTAACAATAGAATTCTTTGCAAGGTTCTAATCAGATGCACTTGTGCAAACTCCAATGCAGTTGGGTGCTCCAGATGCAATAAGAGGACAATGGTGTTTGTACAAATGCCATTAACATCCTAATTTTGCCCAGTATAATTTAAATTTCCCAGGATGGCACATGGAAATGTGAAAACCTAGTTTTACCTTCAGTTTCCAGGTTGACTTTATAGGATGCACAATAAAAACAAAACACTTTAACTTATTAACAAAACACTGAGTGTGTTTAATAGCGCCACAGATATCAAGAGCAGAAGAGACCATCTAGTCTGACTCCCTGCAAAGAACAACCCACAGACTTTCAACCAGTTACTTTTGTATTGGGTCAAGCACTCATGTTTGACTAAACCATATGTCTAGCATTAATAAGACATCAAGAGATGGAAAATCCACCACTTGCTTTGACAGTTTGTTCCAATATTTAATCACCTGCAGCTAAAAATTCCTGCCTTATTTCTAACTTGTCTGTCTTTAACTTTCAGCCGCTGAAAATTATGCTTTTGACAAGGTCTGAATTAGCTTTCATATTTAAAGAAAGATCTTGGAGTCATCGTAGATCTTGGAAAACATCTACTCAGTGTGCAATGGCTGTCAAAAATGGTGTAATGATAGGACTTGTTAGAAAAAGGATAGATAATGAGAGAAAATATGACAAATACTATCAAGTCCATGATACACCCACTTCTGGAATTCTGTGTGCAGTTTTGGTTTTCCTATGCAAGAATAGACATATTAGAATTGGAAAAGACAGAAAATGGCAAAAAAAAAAAAAAAAAGACTGTGGGAATGGAACAGCTTCTGCATGAGGCAAGATTGAAAAGACTGGGAATCTTCAGCTTTAAAAAGAACAGACAACCAAGGGGGGACATAATAGAGATCTTTGAAATCATGAATTATGTGGAGAAAGTGATTAGGGAAGTCTTACTTACTCCTTCTGATAAAAAGAACTAGGGGGCACCTGATTAAATTAATAGACATCAAGGTTAAAACACACACAAGGAAGTATTTCTTTACACAGTGCACAATCAACCTGTGGATCTGGTTGCCATGGGATGTTGTGAAGACTATAACTGGGTTAAAAAAGAATTAGGTAAATTCTGGAAAGATTAATTCATCACTGGCTATTAACAAAGATGGTGAGGGATGCAAGGCCATGCTTCGAATGTTCCTAAATGGCCAACTGATAGAAACTAGAACTAGATGACAGAGAGTGCATCATCAGAATTGCTCTATTCTGTTCCTTCCCTTTAAAGCATCCAGCACAGGGCACTGTCAAAGACACTATATTTGGCTAGATGAATCAATGACTGACCCACTCTGGCCAGTCTAATGTTCTTTCTCTGCTAAAATAAAGAACCCTCAAATACCTGGAGTTTCTCCCTTGACAGTACTTAAATTCTGTAATCAAATCTCTTCTTGATCATCTTTCAGATCAGCTAAACAAAATGAGCTTCTTCAGTCTCTCACTATAGGGCATTTTCACCAGCTGAATCATTTGTGTGGCTGGTCTGCACACTTACCATTTGTAGCCAGACAGAACCCCCACTTTTGCTCTACTCCACCTTGCCTTCCCTAGGTGCTTCAGAGCATGAAAGGGTTAAAAGGAACAGCCCAGGTCTGGAATGCCCAAGAGCACAGATGGGCTTATGGTAGCCACGGTCTTTGAAGCTCTGGAGCAAAGCTAAGAACAATGAGCTAATTAACAGCCGGGCCTCGGACTGCCCTAGGCTGATTACCATCAGTTGATTTGCCCACAGGGTCCCAGACAGGAGGAAAATCTCTGGCCCATTAAGAAACAAATGCCCTCAATTGTCTATCTCGCAGGTGTGAACTATGCCCCTTGAACTCCCTGTGAGAACCAGCATCAGACAGTTTAATTCAATTGGCATTTTTTTCAAACCAAGGAAGAAGCCTACGTGACCCAATGGGTATAAAAGTGGTGTCCGGCAGACCCCCTATTTGAGCTCCAATCATCTTTCCTGCCGAACAGGAGGGTGGGGGTCTCCCCAGGTCCCAGGGATGCCCGACTCCTGGAGAAAAAGGGACAAAGGATTTCTTCCCAAGGGATTGAGAGAGAAACTGGCCAAGCCACGCTGGTAATGCAGGGGTGAGGATAAGACCTGCTAAGTATTTTATCGTTTTCTTTTGCAGGCATTTAACAAGTATAGATCTATGAATTAGAGTGTATGCTAGCTATTTGTAATCAAAGTATAAACCTTGTAACAATTGTAACCACAAGAGCTTAACTCGCTAGGTAAACAAACAAAGAAACATTGTTAACAGTAAGAGATTAACTTGTTAGATAAATAAACAAAGTAATTGATTAAGTGGTAACCTGACTCCTCCTGTTACTGTGCTAACCAGAACACAAAACAAAGAACCCAGCTGCTTTCAGCTGCTCTCAGCCTGATCACTGGTGGGCTCTGCCATAGACAAGGGCATAAGTGGCGTCTCACCTGACCATCAGCTAACACCATTTTTACATCATCCACTGTAAAATTGGAACTGGATGCAGTATTGCGGTATCTGTCTGGCCAGTGCGTTACATAGAGGTAAAATCAATTTCCTACTACTGATTATTCCCATTTATAATTCCAAGAATTACATGATCCCTTTTTGATTCACATCACATTGGAAGCTCCTGCTGAATTGCTTGCCCTCTAAACCTAAGTCATCTTCAGAATCACTGCTTTCTGGGATACTATACCCCATTCTATAGGTCTGTCCTGCTTTTCACATTCCTACATGTGTAACTTTGTAGTTAGCTACATTAAACTTTATTTTAAAAAAACTACAGGGTCTAACTTAGCAAACTCGCCAGGCTGTTTTGCATGACTGCTGTCTTAGTCATCGTTTTCCACTGTTCTAATCTTCGTATCATCTGAAAATTTTAATCAGCAATGATTTTATGCATATTTACTTCCAGATCATTGATTAGCACCGCAGGGCTTAATGCCAGTCTTACTAGAAATACACACTTTCGATACTGAACCCATTCAACTTGTGGTTTATTGATATTATATAATGCTAATTTTTAATCAGAATATCATACAGTAGCATGCTAAACATCTTCCAATTGCCTAGAGAGGGAAGGTGGGCGAAGTAATATCTTTTAATGCATCATGTTCTGCTGGAGAAAGAGACAAAGCTTTTGAGCTACACACAGCTCTTTCACATTATCTTTCTAATACCCTGGGGCTAATACGGCTACAACAACATTACAATAGTCCAAGCAGATACATAGTTACCTTTATCACTCAAATTTTAACCAAAACATGAAATCATGTTTAACCGACAAGGACTCCCCCCCACATGAGACAGTCTTAATTGCTTTCCTATCATTTAATGTTTTAAAGATTGAGTCCTGAAACAACTTTTCCATTATTTAGCCCACAATTGATGTTAGGCTAAATGGCTTGTGTTTATCCAAGTCATTCCACATTTTCTTTCTGAATATTGTTTGACATGATCATGTTTTTCCAAATCTTCAGGGATTATTCCATTATTCTAATATTTATTAATATTTAACAGCAGCATGTTAGAGACACACCATTAGCTAACTCTTCTACAATTTTTGAACACAAGTTATCTGAGCCTATTGACTTAAAAATGTTTATCTCTAGTCAGTGCCATTTATCAATCTTCTAAGTTACCAATGAAGTGACAAGTACTTTATCATCCTCATGGAGTGTGAGTACCTCATCTCACTTCTTTCCAAATACTAAATAGAAATATTCATTGAAAACTTCTGCTCTTCATGGATTGTTATTAAAAATGTAGTTATTTCCATCTAATCCTGGACCTGTAGTATTATTAGGCTCTGTTATTTCTTTTACACCATAAAATCTCTACTTGTCCTCAGCCCTGCTATCTATGGATTTTTCTGTCAACTTCTCTTACAATGTTCTATTCCCCATAATTCATTATTTATAGTGGTTGCCCTCTGTTGCCCTTTTTATCTATTTCTTATCTGTTTATCTAGAAATAATTGAAATGTAATCAACTTGAATCCCACACTGCCATTTTGGAGTGACTTTTCAAGTGAGATTATAAAAGTCTAATAAAATTTCCTTCCTTGTATCCTATTATCTGGTTACAATAATGTTTCTAATTGCCTATCAACAACCTGTAAAAAAATGAGACTTGTTGCTTAGTAACAGAGTACTAAAAATGCACATAGTTTTCCATTTTTACATATAAAATGTTCCTGGAATGAGTGTATGCATGGAGGCATAAAGTACTACTCATTGCATTTGCCTGGACCCTAGCACCTAGAGATAATTCAGTGTGAAAGAGGGCCATTGTCTGATGAAAATACAAAGCTCTGTGAAAGCAAGAATAAAGTCTCTCAAAGAAAGCTAATGAGGCAGAAATCTGCAATAGTGCGAATTTTAATTTATATATACTTCAGGAGAAGAGACTAAAAATGATGAGGACAATGGAATATATATCTGTAATGGAGTGGGGGGAGTGCATGTGTGAGTCAGGCTGGATGTCTGAGGCAAGCAGCAGCTCCCAGTGGCTAAGGATGACCCTGGGGCTACAACTGGCAGGTGACACCTCTGCCTGAACAAAGAGCAGGGAGGAGCTGAGCTGGGTTTTTGAATAGGGGGCAGCAGTTAGAGGCTAGGAAAAGGGAGAGCTGGAAGGCAGCCAGCTGGAGGAGGGGGAAAGCTACACCCCAGAGGGGCACCCCTCGGGGTCTTCTCCCCAGGACAGGTTGGAAGGACTGTCTCTGGCTGCTATGCTGTTGCTTCTGTGAGAAACTGGACATCTGTTGCCTAATAAACCTGCTGTTGTACCTGCTGAGTGACAGTCTCTCCTGCCAGCGGACGGGGTGCAGTGCAGGGGGACCCCTGAACCCCATCACACTGGTGTCAGAAGTGGGATGCACTGCACCCACAGATGAGCTCCCAGCAGTGGCTGACTGAGCACCAGAGAAGGAAGGAGTCTCACAAGAGCCAGAGGGGGAACAGAGCCATTCCTGCAGCTGCTGCTGGTGAGTGGATACCCCGGGAGATAGCGGGGAGATGGATTATACCCGACTCCTGAAGGCAGAGCTAGCGGGGCTGTGCAGAGAGAGGGGCCTGACCGTGGGGAAGGCGACCAAGGCCCAGCTGATTGCACAGCTGGAAGAGAATGACCGATCCGGGGGGGCAGAGCCTGTCCCGGCAGAAAGTGGCCGGTCAGCCTCGGGAAGCGTTTCGGATTCTCCGACAGGAGCAGGGGCTCGACGCCGTCAGACAGACGCGGTGCCCGCCAAGTCACGCTCAGCTAGTGGTGGTCCATCGCGGGCAGAGTCCCCTGCCGCAGAGCTGCGACGGCTGGAACTCAAGGTGAAATTAAAGGAACTGGAGCACCAGGAACGGGAAAGAGAGCGTGAGCGCCAGGAACGGGAAAGAGAGCGTGAGCGCGAGCGTGAGCGCCAGGAACGGGAAAGAGAGCGCGAGCGTGAGCTCCAGGAACGGGAAAGAGAGCATGAGCACGAGCGCCAGGAACGAGAAAGAGAGCGTGAGCACGAGTGCCAGCTACAAGAGAGACAGCGGGAGGAAAGAGAGCGAGAGCGTGAGGAGAGAGAGCGAGAGCGGGAGCATGAGCGAACCATAGCAGAGGCGAGACGCCAAGAGGCCCCAGCTGCGGTAAGCGGGGAGAGGGCCAGACGGCTCGGGGTGGCCAGTCACTTGGAGACGCGTGTGCTGGCCCAGTGTCAGGACCCAGGGGACATGGACGAGTTCCTTACCGCCTTTGAGCGAGCCTGTGAGTTGCATGAGGTTCCCCCAGATGAGTGGCTCCGGCACCTCACCCCCTTGCTGGGCCAGAAGGCCGCAGCGGTGCTCAGCCAGCTGGTGGGGCTGCAGCCTGGGGACTATGAACGGTTCAAACAGGCCCTGCTGCATAAGTTCGGGCTGACTCCGGAGATGTACAAGAAGAAGTTCCAGGAGGCGCAGAAGAGGCCAGAGGAAACCCATGTAGATACAACCGCCCGCCTGAAGCAATACTACCAGAAGTGGGTGTTCGGAATGGGAGTCCAGTCCGTAGAGGACCTGATCGAGCTGGCGGTCGTGGAGCGATTCTACGAGATGTGCTCACCTGACCTGAGGGTGTGGCTCGTGGACCGGAAGCCAGGGGACTCACATGATGCAGGGAAACTGGCAGATGACTTCACAAACAGCCGAGCCAGGTTTGAAAGTGAGCCCCACAAAGAGAGGGAGTCTCGGAGAGAGGGAGTCCCGGAGGGAGAGGGAGGAAAATAGAAAGGAACATAAACACTCCCAAATTAAGTGTCATAATGTAGTAAGAAAAGCCAAAAAAGAGTTTGAGGAACAGCTAGCCAAAAATTCAAAAAACAATAGTAAAATGTTTTTTAAATACATTAGAAGCAGGAAGCCCGCTAAAAAAGCAGTGGGACCCTTGGATGATAAAGATATAAAAGTAGTGATCAAGGAAGACAGTGCCATTGCGGAGCGATTAAATGATTTCTTTGCTTCAGTCTTCACGGCTGAAGATGTTACAGAGGTTCCTAAATCTGAGCCAGCCTTTTTAGGTGACAAATCTGAGGAACTCACTCAGATTGAAGTGACATTAGAGGAGGTTTTGGAGTTAATTGATAAGCTGAATAGTAACAAGTCTCCAGGACCAGACGGCATTCACCCAAGGGTTCTGAAAGAACTCAAAAAATCATGAATTATGTGGAGAAAGTGATTAGGGAAGTCTTACTTACTCCTTCTGATAAAAAGAACTAGGGGGCACCTGATTAAATTAATAGACATCAAGGTTAAAACGCACACAAGGAAGTATTTCTTTACACAGTGCACAATCAACCTGTGGATCTGGTTGCCATGGGATGTTGTGAAGACTATAACTGGGTTAAAAAAGAATTAGGTAAATTCTGGAAAGATTAATTCATCACTGGCTATTAACAAAGATGGTGATGTTAGGAATTATTAAAAAAGGGATCGATAATAAGACAAAAGATATCATACTTCCCCTATATAAAACTATGGTACGCCCACATCTCGAGTACTGCGTGCAGATGTGGTCTCCTCACCTCAAAAAAGATATATTGGCATTAGAAAAGGTTCAGAAAAGGGCGACTAAGATGATTAGGGGCTTGGAAAGGGTCCCATATGGGGAGAGGCTAGAGAGACTGGGACTTTTCAGTTTGGAAAAAAGGCGATTGAGGGGCGATATGATAGAGGTATATAAAATCATGAATGGTGTGGAGAAAGTGAATATAGAAAAATTATTTTCCTTTTCCCATAATACAAGAACTAGGGGACACCAAATGAAATTGATGGGTAGTAGGTTCAAAACTAATAAAAGGAAATTTTTCTTCACACAGCGCACAGTCAACCTGTGGAACTCCTTGCCCGAGGAGGCTGTGAAGGCCAGGACTCTATTAGGGTTTAAAAAAGAGCTTGATAAATTTTTGCAGGTTAGGTCCATAAATGGCTATTAGCCAGGGATAAAGTATGGTGCCCTAGCCTTCAGAACAAGGGCAGGAGATGGATGGCAGGAGATAAATCACTTGATCATTGTCTTCTGTTCTCCTTCTCTGGGGCACCTGGCATTGGCCACCGTCGGCAGATGGGATGCTGGGCTGGATGGACCTTTGGTCTGACCCAGTATGGCCATTCTTATGTTCTTATGTTCTTATGAGTCCTGGAGAAACCGAGAATCTCAGAGAGACCGGTCCCTAACTGTACGACAGAGGGGATCACCTTTTGGGCAAGCCCAGGAAAGAGGGGCCAGCCACCCACCCCCCAGAGAGCCAAACAAAGCCCGGACAGAGCAGCCGGCCCGAGGGACACAACAAGACCCAGGCTGTTATCGCTGTGGGCGAAAGGGGCATAGAGCAGCCCAGTGCCCCAGGCTCCCAGACAGGTTGAGCAGGTCGGGGGGTCATGGAGTCAACTGGGTGGGGTCCCAGAAGCCAGAGGGGCTGGCGGCCAAAGCGGGTGGTGCTGACAATGGGCACTCGGATTGGGCCGAGTCTGCCCCACAGACCAGCTCCTCAGGGGGACCAAATGCTCAGAGGCCAGTTTACAGAGTGGGGGCGGCAATGCCTCTGTGGAGCAAGTGTCTCAAACACCTCGAGGTAGACGGGAAAAAGGTCACGGGGTTCTGGGACACAGGCGCTGACGTGACGCTGGCCCGACCCGGGGTGGTGGCACCGGGCTGCATGATACCCGATTCCCACCTGACGATAACAGGAATTGATGGGACCCCGTCTGGAATTCTGTGTGCAGTTTTGGTTTTCCTATGCAAGAATAGACATATTAGAATTGGAAAAGTCAGAAAATGGCAAAAAAAAAAAAAAAGACTGGGGGAATGGAACAGCTTCTGCATGAGGCAAGATTGAAAAGACTGGGAATCTTCAGCTTTAAAAAGAACAGACAACCAAGGGGGGACATAATAGAGATCTTTGAATCATCCTATTTGCCTTACTAACTGCCGCTGCACACTGTGTGGATGTCTTCAGAGAACTATCCACTATAACTCCAAGATCCCCTTCCTGATCTGTCGTAGCTAAATTTGACCCCATCATGTAGTACGTGTAATTTGGGTTATTTTTTCCAACATGCATTACCTTACACTTACCCACATTAAATTTCATTTGCCATTTTGCTGCCCAATCACTCAGTTTGCTGAGATCTTTTTGTAGTTCTTCACAATCCCTTTTGCTTTTGACTGTCCTGAACAACTTGGTGTCATCTGCAAACTTTGCCACCTCACTGCTTACCTCATTTTCTAGATCATTGATAAACAAGCTGAACAGGATCGGTCCCAGGACTGACCCCTGGGGAACACCACTAGTTACCCTCCTCCATTGTGAAAATTTACCATTTATTCCCACCCTTTGTTTTCTGTCTTTTAACCAATTCCCGATCCATGAAAGGACCTTTCCTCCTATCCCATGACCACCTAATTTACATAAAAGCCTTTGGTGTGGGACCGTGTCAAAGGCTTTCTGGAAATCTAGGTATATTATGTCCACTGGGTGCCCCTTGTCCGCATGTTTATTAACCCCTTCAAAGAATTCTAATAGATTAGTTAGACACGACTTTCCTCTGCAGAAACCATGCTGACTTTTGCCCAACAATTCGTGCTCTTCTATGTGCCTTGCAATTTTACTCTTTACTAGTGTTTCTACTAATTTGCCTGGTACTGATGTTAAACTTATCGGTCTATAATTGCCAGGATCTCCTCTAGAGCCTTTTTAAAATATTGGTGTTATATTGGCCGTCTTCCAGTCATTTGGTACCAAAGTGGATTTAAAGGATAGGTTACAAACCACTGTTAATAACTCCGCAAAATATTTGAGGAAAAAAAAGTAGGAAATGCAGTTCCCAAAGGCACTGGAATAGTCAGAGTGAAAATGGGCTCAGACACCCTCGACGTTTACTTCACTGTTTCAAATCTCTTGCAGATAGCGACCCAAATGATTGTTCAGTGGCCTGAATAAGAGGAGTTGGTGGACTTGCTCCAATTCTGGCTGTACAGATATCCACATCACAACTGTTTATCAGCTACCTGACAAAGGACAGAATGGGTACTACAACTCTCGATAACTTCCTGCTGGTGGACACTTATGAGGCTACTGTGACATACACAGTCTTTGGATCCCAGGTGCTCTTGACTCCTTGGGAATGAGCAGAGCATAGGCACTGGCTATGGGCCTCTAGACACGAAGTCCAGGTGCAGATATTATGTCTGACTCCCTGCTTGATAATGACAAGAAGTCCTCTGACACCTTATAGACTAACAGGTATTTTGGAGCATAAGCTTTTGTGGGCAAAGACCCGCTTCAGCAGATGCGTGAGTGGAGGGAGGGAGGATGGGGGGTTCAGAGGAGTATTTAAAGACTGGGGTCACAAGACCTTTACCAAGCTTTGCTCAAACTACAGTAACCACCTAAGGAAGTGAAGAAAAAGATTGACAGAGCCAGATGGGTACCCAGAAGCCACCTGCTACAAGACAGGCCTCGCATGGGAAATATGAGAGCAGCACTGGCCATCACATACAGCCCCCAGCTAAAGCCTCTCCAACGCATCGTCAGGGATCTGCAACCCATCCTGGACAATGATCCTTCACTCTCACAGACCTTGGGAGGCAGGCCTGTCCTCGCCTACAGGCAGCCTGCCAACCTTAAACAAATTCTCACCAGCAACTACAGACCACAACACAATAACTCTAAACCTGGAACCAATTCCCACAACAAACCTCCCTTCCAACTCTGCTCACATATCTATCTGCTCCTCTTTTTTCTTGACCTGTGTTTCCTGAGCAATCTGTACTCTTCTATACCAATATTCCAGTCATGTGTTTTACTCCATCAAGTCTCTGTCATAGCAACTATGATATAGCTGAGTTGTTAGCTAGCATTTCAAGTTCTTCCTGTTTATTCTCCATACTTCTCTCATTAGTGTACTGACATCTAAGATACTGATTTGATTCCCCTGACCCATTTTTGTCTCAACTCTCTCTTTTCCCTGCAATTACAGCCTACGATCCTCCCAAATTCTGACCTGTAGCCTAGTTCTTCATATTTAGACTTACAGGGTCCTTTAATCACCTGCCCTCTTCAAACCTAATTTGACACTCTTCTCACTACATTAGCCATTCTTTATCTAAATATACTCTTCCCCTTCCTTGATATGTGGGCCCAGCTCTGTTTAATAGTCCACCTTCCCAGAACAATGTGTCATAGTCAAGGAAACCAAAGCCCTGCTGGCAACACCATCTTTGCAAACAGGCACTCATCTCTCGCATGCATCTGTCTCTGCATGGAGCCATAACCTGGACCTGAATGATCAAAGACCTGTGCTCCAAACTCCTTCACCCTTACTCCCAGTGCCCTATAGTCACTTCCAAACTTCCAAGAGTCATAACTCACAGTATGAGTTGTGCCCATATGGATGAGTAGCATGGGGTAGTAATCAGACAGCTGGATGATCCCTGACAATCTCTCCATAATTTCTTGGATACAAGCTCTTGGCAGGCAGTAAACCTCCTGGGGTGCCATGTTAGGGAGCCTCCATCTCCCTCTGAACAGAGATTCTTCAACTCCACTACCCTATGTTTCCACCTGGTAATGGTGGCTGCAAACCTCCCACCTGGGTTGGGGAGTACATAGCTTTTCCTTGTTCTCCTTCACCTTAGGACGTGATTCCTTGTCTCTTTTCAGCAGGGCAGTATAATGGTTCTTCACCATCGTGGGTGGGTTGGGAGTAGGGGTGCTGCCATAAATAACCATCTGCCAGTGCTCTCCCTGTGACAGAGACATCTCCTCCTCCGTCGGTGGTGTGAAGCAGCCCTCTGTAGCTGGATAGCTTCCTCAGCCTTGGATGTCTCCATATGAATAGTCTCAATGAACTCCTAATGGGCATGGATGCTCCTCAGGCTAGCCACCTTTTCCTGTAGCTCTCCCACCTGAGAGATTCCATCAGCAGGCACTTTCATACTAGTGGAGTTCCCCACCACCATCCTGGCCTTCTGTGAGTGAGAAATGCAGGCCAGGGACTCTGCAAATCCATACAAGGATGTGGGTAGAGGCATCCAGAGTTATGTTATCTATTTTAATACAGGTGCAAGTGGAAAAGACAGGAAGAACATTGTCACAGCCCTTCCTAACCTTAGTGATTATTTTACGGCTCCCTCCTGCATACTCCCTCTCATATTCCGGTTTCCTAGTTTCCCTGGTCCTCTGGCCAGTCCACCTCCTTGTTAGTCACACAGGAGAGGATGATCATAAGTCTCAATGAGGGTGATCACAGATAATCAAATATAATCCAGGCAATTGCCATTGTCCTGCTAGGACAAGTTTGTTCAGCGATTGACGGCTCTTAGTATGAGTCCCATTCCAAGGTAGACATCAAGGTGTCAGTTCCCTTCCTCAGTCCAGGACGTATGATGTAAGTACACAGTGGAAGACAACCATTAGGGTAAAATTATAAAGAGAGTTAATAAAAGCAGGCTGCTTTTAACACAGCTTCACAAACTATCACAATGACACCCCTGAAGATGATGTCTTTGGCACAGGGTGGAGCAAATTGCTAGGGCAGCTTGAGGAGACTTCTATTGATGCTGCCTATGGCACTAGTGTACTGTCTCTCCAGAAATTCAGTCTTCAAGGTTGTCAGACTGAAACCTCCCACACAGATTTAAACATTTTTTAAAACAAAAAACTTTTGCTGCTGTTAAAAAGTACACAACAAAGTAAGCCGTGAGCCCCACTTCACATAAGCTACACAATAAAATATCGAGACAGAATTAAATTGTGCTTTTGCAAATAGATAGAATGTGAATCAGAGGATGATTTCAGCAGATCCAAGGTAGTAATTACAGGGTAGCTAGAACAAACAGCCTATAATAGAAAAGTGAGACAGGCAATCACAGACAAACTGTTTACTCCCCCGCTACCGGATGAACAGAGTGAAAGGTCATTTATGAGGGGTTTTCGTATGGCTTGTCAGTGGATTTTTATTGATGTCTATCTTTTAAGTTGACTCTGACATTCAGCAATGATGTGTTAAGTACCTAGGATAGTGAGTACTTCCTTAGTTCTTATTATAATTATGCGGGTTAGCCAGCAGCCTGGGAGTAAAAGGGTTAACCTCCTTAGTCAGGTGGGGTTGGCCTATAGGAATGTAGGTAAGAATTAAATTTTGGCTCCTCCCTCTTCTGTTCTCTGTTCCTTCTTCTTTCCAGCCATAAGGGAGAGAGACACAAAATATCTCTCTCCAAAAACAGCCCCTCCAATCTTCTGTAAGTAGGGTAAAGTTTAAATAAATCCGTTAGGCTTTATTGTTTTATGGTTTGGAAAGGGGGATCTGATGTCTGTGCACTTTTTAGAAATGTTCTTTTACTTTCCTTGTAACTAAGTTCTAGGCCCATGGTGGAGACTCCCCACCTGTTTTACTCTGTAACTCTTCCATCTAGTCATGAGGCTTGCAACACAAATATTGCTGTAATAATAAAAGTTCTTTCTTTTTCTTTTTATTAACCTGGTATTGGTTAATGTTTCTGTCCTGGTTTTTACTTTTGGGGCTAAGATTTCCCAAGTAGTCTCTCCCCGGTTTCCTTATTATTACTTGAGTGGTGGCAGCGAATTTTATCCCCAAAATCTAAGGTTTTTAGAATTTTTTGGGGGAAGTTTATACCAAAACCTGGTAAATAAGGTTTTGAAGGTACTTTTGCTGGCCCCCACTTTTGCATTTATCTTGCTAGAGTGGGGAAGAAGCCATGACAGGTTTTTTCAACCAAACACCTCCCAGAACTTTACAAAAGGTTCATAAGTATTATACAGTTTTACAGATGGGCATAAGAGGAAATGACATGATTTGTCCAAGGTCACACAGTGAGCCAGTGTCAGCATGGGCTAGAAATCAGATCACCTGACTTCTAGTTCCATGTTCTGACCACTAGGAAACACCATGACTCTCCAGCAAAACAGCTGGCTTTGCATAGGGTACAGGTCAGCACTCAGTTTGACAAAGAGCCTGATTTTCACAAGGGCAGAGAACTCAACACCAGTTAAAGTCAATGGGAGCCACATTTCTTCAGTTTCTCTGAAAATCAGGCCATCAATACCAAGTGATAACATAACCTGATATAGCTAAAAGATACAACATGGATTATGGACTAGTAGCACAGTCCTACATTTGCTGATCACATCCTGTTATGTGAAAAGTGCCCGGCATCTTATATTAATTTCAGCACGTTGTAGGAGTGGAGCCTATATTAGTAAAAAACAATACAACTATGGACCCAAACAAAGAGCAAGGCATAAATGAAGTTTAAATTCTGACTAAGAGAAATTTTCTGGTTCAGTTCTTCCTCTATCAATTTTTGGCAGCTTCCACTCACAAACCATGTCCTTCAGGCTATTCCATTTTCAAGAAAATGGCACTGCATGCTTAAGCAAATTTCCATCTCTTTCCATACTGCACACCTGTCTAAGGCTTTCCCATCAGATGTCCCTCACCAGTTCATTCCACAGCTCATGGGGAAACCAGGAAGAGTTGAACTGACTGACTGGCACATACCTTGAAGGAAGATGGAGATTGTCTGGAATTTGCAATGAAGTCTGAAGTCTCTGTGGCTATGTCTACACTAGATCAATCTATCAACAGAAGTTGCTGTCGGAATATATCTTCTCACAAAACTTCTGCCAACAGATTGTGGCCAGATTGCAAAGTGGATCGAAAAAGCAATTCACTATGTTGACAGAGAGCAGCCAGACTGCCTGGCCGCTCTCTCAACAACACAGGTAATGAGAAGCTCAGCAAACAGGGCTGCCAGGTGTCCTGAAAGCCTTTTCTGTCCACAGCAGGCCCCCCAGAGCACACACTTGCCTGCTGTAGATAGAGTCTGTCAGAGGCGTTCTGCCTCATGGGGAAATGGCAGAATGCAGTCAACGAAAGTGCCTCATTCTGTCGATTTATTATGGACAGAATGCATTTATAATGGGATGCTCCAAGAGTTTTGTTGACAAAACTCTCTACAATAAAGGCAGCCTGTGTGAGACTCAGATGAAAGGTGGCCAGAGGAGACCTATTGATTTTGCATGGTGGAGGTAAGTTTTTAAAAAAACAAAGCTCTTCCTTAAAAGACAACTTGAAATAAGATTTTTCCTAATGAGCTCATGTCTATACCACATTTTATAAAAATAAAATAGTGAAGTAACAATTACAGGAAGTCCCTTTTTCACGTCATGGCTAGGGACCATGAATGTGCAATGTAAAGCAAAATGACGTGTAAAGGGAAATTTTCCCCCATAAGAATAAGTGTAAATACAGGGGCATTAGGACCTCCCACGTTCCCGGTGATCTGCCATTCTGCAGGCTGCCTATGTGGCTGCCCTCCAGGCTCACCGGGTGGCTTGTCAGCCTTGCTGGGCACCAGTGTCGGCAGTGGGGGCACAAGCAGCTCCCGGTGCAGCAAGGTGGTGAGCAGCCCTGGAAGCCCAGGGGAGCCAGGAAGGAAGGGGCAGCTGCCCACCTGGCCTGAGCCCTGGGCCGCAGGAGCCCCCAGTGCTCCTGGAAGCCCCGAGGAAGTGGCAGGAATGGGGCAACCACTTCTCCCCCACTTCCCCGAGCTGCAGAAGACCCAAGAGCTCCTGGAAACCCCAAGGGAGCAGCAGGGTGAGGCAGCCAAGGCACTTCCTGCCCCCATCCATCCCGAGCCCCAGGCCGCAGCAGTCCCCAGAGCTCCTGGGAGCCCCAAAGAAGCTGCAGGGATGGGACAGCTGCAGTGCTTCCCCTAGACCCGAGGCAGCAGTAGGGCTGGGGCAGCTGCCCATGCTCCCCCTACTTCTCCGACAAAGGAAGATGTCAGAACAAGGAATTTTTACATCTCTGGCCACAATATGTCTACAACCTAAGTGTGAAACAACATACATCAGGGTGACATATAAAAGGGACCCCTGTGTGACACTTTTTAATAAAGAGAGCTTGCAGAACAGCTGATAGGTTATAACATTTGAAAAACAACCAAACAGCACACCAAGATTTCAATCACGTCCAATCCAATATTTAAAGGTTTCTATCTTTTTTTTTTTCCAGTGAATCCAATGAACTGATTGCTGTTTTAGTAAAGCACTTCTGCATCTGAGTGTTCTTTGAAACTATCAACCTTATCACATAGACAGCATTTGGCTTCCTGCCTATAATAGAGTGTGTGTGTGGAATCTGCACTTGCCAATTCTCCATTTGTTTTCACTAGTCATCCAAAATTGCTTAAGTTATTGTTGGGCAGCTCAGCTGGGTATCTCAATTTTCCCACTGAACTTGCTTGCCTAGGAACAATATTGTAAGCATATTGAATATGAAAAATATTCAAAAATATTGTTGCTATTTTTTATTTTTATGCTTCATACACATATAGAAAAATAGATTACTTTGTGCATATAGCAAAATACTGATGATTCAGACTTAAAACTCTTGGTTTTTGGTCTCTCCTGAACCTGCTATTCGACAGGAGAGGTGCCTGAGCAATATACTACTTTACCAAAATGCAAAGAAAAACAATTGATCTCTGTTAGATTTCATATGTGAACAGGCATTACAAAGATGTGCAAGGAGATTTCCTGTTTTGACCATGTAAAGAAAGAGTGTCATTCTTAATGTATAGTGTACATGACATTCTGATGCAGATGGACAGATGCCATCATCATCTGAGATGCTTGAAAAAGATGCTCACCACAGCTTGTGCTAATGTTCCTGATATTAATGTTCTTAATGCTATCAGTTCTACTGCCTGAAATGGCTTTGTAGCCTCTTGCTAGTGCCAATGAACATTCCTAAGCCCTTCTCAGATACAGGATAAGAGCATTTTCTCCTCTTATGCACTTTTTAAATAGATTGTTTTGCAAAACATCAAAATAATGATGCAATACAAATGTTCATTGCAATGCTATTACAAGCTTCTTCTATGCTTATTTGCCATACTTCACCTCATCCCACGGCCCTTCATACTAAAATCTGGCCGAAGACACTGTTGCTCTGTTTCATAGAATCATGGAAACGTGGGACTGGGTATGACCTTCATAGGCCATTTAGTCCAGTTCTCTACACCACGGTAGGATTAAATATTACGTGTATTTCCCATTTATAAATAAACAGTAAAAACAGTTAGATTTTCCAGGCATGTGGTTATATATTTAAGAGAGAAGAAAGGAATTCAATGTACTGTTTGCAATACACTGTCTCCAGAACACCCTCTTCAGCATGTTATATTGTAAGGTATTTGGAAACTGATGGAAAATACTTGCTGAAAACCTCTGCAGAGTTAAATATCCATATAACACATTGTACTGTGTCACCAACAAAAAATACCACCCATTTTTAGAGATAGGATGGAAAAGAAAACAATTAAAATGTTTGTTTACTAGCACATCCTCCAACAAAGAAAAAAAAAGGAATCTCATGGTATATGCAGCTGTATAAAAGTCACCTAATCAACTCATCAACAGGACTTACTTTGTTAGTATTGGTTTCACCAAAGAAATTTCTTTTCGGTCTTAGCAAAATGCAGACACTATTGGGGTGGGAGTTTGCAATGAGCAAGGTGTACAACATATGGAGGGGAATCTACTCAAAGGACACCAGGACAAACTTCTAGTCTACCTAAAAGGACTGTGGGATTATTAATGTCTGCACGGAGCCAAAAAAAACTCTACCTTTTAAAAGTTATAATCACACAACCCCCCTGGAAACACCAAGAACCCAATTTGTCTGCCTCAGAGGGACTGAGTCATCCCTGTAATAATTTGATTCCTAGCAGGTTAGCTGCTTCAAGCAGGATGCTCAGGCCGCTAAGTCACCCCTTTGCTTTTGAAGATCCTCTAAGTAACAAGGTATCTGAAACTAAGGGGAACCTGATTCCCTTAGAAGTAAACATTGGAAAACAGACCAGACACACCCCAGCTGTGAAAATGATGAACTGTTCCTGAGGCTACAACACTTCTGTTCATTTTGTGTGCCCTAGATTCTGCTTTTCCATTTTTTTTTCAGAATATAAGTTTTTCATTAAAAGTTACATTACTAGTTCATTCTGTGTGTCATCAGAAAGTGAACCAAAGTGATATTTCTCTGTAACACTACTGGAAGGTGTTGACAGACAAGCATCAAAGCTGTTGAGCTATTGGGCATACCCTTGCTCATTACAATGTAATGTTAAAGCCTAAAGTAATTCCTCACTCAATGCTCTAGTTACGTTCCTCAAAAACACTGCTTAAGTAAAACAGTGTTAAATAAATCCAATCGCTCCATAGTAATTAATGTATACTGGGAGGAGTTGATGTTCCAGGGCATTTTTTTCAGCAAACAAAAATATATACATACAGGCTGGGTCTCCACAAGCCCCTTCCTTTTGGAAGGGGCGTGTTAATAAGTGGGGTCGAAAGATGCTAATGAGGCTCTACCATGAATATGCAGCACCTCATTAACATAATGGCGGCCGCGGTGGTTTGAAAGTGCGGCTTTTCGAATGGCGTGCTGCCCGTGGACACGGGGACCTTCTCAAAGGACCCCCAGTTTTCAAAAGCCCCTTCCTCCTTCTGGTGTTAGGAAGAAGGGGCTTTCAAAAACTGGGGGGTCCTTTCGGAAGGTCCCGGTCTCCACGGGTGGCGCACAATTCGAAAAACCGCACTTTCAAATTGCCACGTCCGCTATTATGCTAATGAGGTGCTCCATATTCATGGTAGTGCCTCAGAATCACAGAGTCACAGGGCTGGAAGGGACCTCAGGAGGTCATCTAGTCCAGCCCCCTGCTTCAAGCAGGATCAACCCCTACTAAGTCATCCCAGCCAGGACCTTGTCCAGCCAGGACTTAAAAACCTCAAGGGATGGAGAATCCACCACCTCTCCAGGCAACACATTCCAATGCTTCAGCACCCACCTGGTGAAGAAGTTTTTCCTAATATCTAAGCTACACCTTTCCCTCTTCAACTTCTGACCACTACTCCTTGTTCTGCCATCTGACACCACTGAGAACAATGTCTCACACTCCTCTTTAGAGCTCCCCTTCAGGAAGTTGAAGGCTGCTATTAAAGCACCTCTAAGTCTTCTCTTCTGAAAACTAAACAAGCCCAAATCCCTCAGTCTATCCTCATAGGTCTTGTGCTCCAGCCCCTTAATCATTTTTGTTGCCCTTCGCTGAAAACTGCTCTAGCAAATCCACATTCTTTTTATACTGGGGGGGCCCAAAACTGGACACAATATTCCAGATGTGGCCTCACCAGTGCCGAATAAAGAGGAATAACTACTTCCCTAGATCTGCTCAAAATGCTCCTCCTAATGCACTCCAGTATGCCGTTAGCTTTCTTGGCTACAAGGGCACACTGTTTACTCATATCCAGCCTTTCATCCACCATAACCCCTAGGTCCCTTTCCATCATACTGCTGCTGAGCCAGTGGGTCCCCAGCCTGTAACATTGTTTGGGATTCTTCCGCCCCAGGTGCAGGACTCTACACTTCTCCTTATTGAACCGCATCAGATTTCTTTTGGCCCAGTCCTCCAATTTATCCAGGTCCCTCTGGATTCTCTCTCTACCCTCCAACATATCTATCTCTCCCTCTAGTTTTGTGTCATCTGCAAATCTGCTAAGGGTGCAACCCAGTCCCTCATCCAGGTCATTAATAAAGATGTTGAATAACACC
This sequence comes from Carettochelys insculpta, assembly GCF_033958435.1. Lineage (NCBI taxonomy): Eukaryota > Metazoa > Chordata > Testudines > Carettochelyidae > Carettochelys > Carettochelys insculpta. Next base: position 109,917,889 of record NC_134137.1, on the reverse strand, counting down.
GGCCCCAGAAACAAGCCTTGCGGTACTCCGCTTGAAACAGGCCACCATCCAGATATTGAGCCATTGACCACTACCCATTGGGCCCAACTATCAAGCCAGCCTGCTATCCATCTTATAGTCCAAGGATCCAATCCATATTTCCTTAACTTATGGACAAGAATGTTGTGGGAGACCGTATCAAAAGCCTTGCTGAAGTCAAGGTATATCACATCCACTGACTTCCTCATGTCCACAGAGCTTGTTACGTCATCATAGAAGCTGATCAGATTGGTGAGGCAGGACTTGCCCCTGGTGAATCCATGTTGGCTACTTTTGATCACTTTCCCCTCTTCCAAGTGCTTCAAAATGGATTCCTTGAGGATTCCCTCCATTATTTTCCCAGGGATTGAGGTAAGGCTGATGGGTCTATAGTTCCCTGGATTGTCCTTCTTTCCTCTTTTAAAGATGGGCATTATGTTTGCCTTCTTCCAGTCATCCGGTATCTCCCCCGATTTCCAAGAGTCTTCAAGGATAATGGCCAAAGGTTCAGCAATGACCTCTGCCAATTCCCTCAGTACCCTGGGGTGCATTAAATCCAGACCCATGGACTTGTGCACATCTAGTTTTTCTAGATAGCTCAGAACTTGTTCCTTCCCCACAGACAGTTGCCCTCCACCTTCCCGTACTGCATCATCTAGGACCATCATTGGGAAGTTGAATTTGTCTGTGAAGACTGAGGCAAAAAAAGCATTGAGTACTTCAGCTTTTCCTGCATCATCTGTCACTAGGTTACCTCCCTCATCCAGTAATGGCCCCACACCTTCTCTGATAACCCATTTATTGTTCATATGCCTGTAGAAACCCTTCTTGTTACTCTTCACATCCCTTGCCAGCTGCAGTTCCAATTGTGCTTTCAGTTTCCTGATTACTGCCTGGCATTCTCCAGCCGTATGTTTATACTCCTCCTTAGTCAACTGTCCTCGTTTCCATTTCTTGTACGCATCCTTTTTGAATATAAGCTGACTAAGGATTTCCCTGTTAAGCCAAGCTGGTTGCCTACCATGTTTGCATTTCTTACTACGCAGTGGGATTATTTGTTCCTGTCCCTTCAGTAAGACTTCTTTAAAACACTTCCAGTTCTCTTCAACTCTTTTCCCCTTCATCTTCGTTTCCCAAAGGATCCTGCTCATCCAGTCTCTTAGGGAGTCAAAGTCTGCTCTTCTGAAGTCAAGGGTCTGTATGTTACTGCTCACCCTTCTTCCTTTCGTCCGGATCCTGAAATCTACGATTTCATGGTCTCTGCAGCCCAGGTTCCCCCCACCCCCACTTCTATTTCTTCTACTAGGTCTTCCCTGTTTGTGAGCAACAGGTCAAGTTGCGTACGGCCCCTGGTCGGTTCCTTCAGCACTTGTACCAAGAAGTTATCCCCAACATTCCCCAAAAACTTCCTGGATTGTCTGTGTGCTGCTGTACTGGTCTCCCAACAAATGTCTGGATGATTAAAGTCTCCCATGAGAACCAGGGCCTGTGATTTGGAAGCTTCACTAAGCTGCCTGAAGAAAGCCTTATCTATCTCCTCTCCCTGATCTGGCTGCCTATAACAGACACCAACTACAACATCACCTCAGTTACTTCCACCTCTAAACTTAACCCAAAGACGCTCAACTGGATTTTCTCCTTCCTCGTACTGGAGCTCTGAGCAATCATACTGCTCCCTCACGTAGAGCGCAACTCCTCCTTCTTTTCTCCCCTGTCTGTCCTTCCTAAACAATTTATAACCATCCATGACCGTGCTCCAGTTATGCAAATCGTCCCACCAAGTCTCCGTTATTCCAACCACCTCATACTTGTGTGACTGTGCCAGGGCCTCTAATTCTTCCCGTTTGCCTCATTAGCACCTTTTGAACCAGCTCATTAACGTGCCCCTTCCAAAAGGAAGGGGCTTGTGTAGACACAGGGACACAGTATTAGTTTTAAACAGTTTAAACAAAGGATGATTGTGAAGCTTGGACGAGGTGGTGGAGTCAGGGTAGAATACTTGCCTGGGAATGTCTTGCTACTAAATGATGAACTACTTACGGTTCAATTGCTGGTGGTACTTTTTAAAGTCACTAACAGTCTTACTTACAACACTTTCATTAGTAAACAAAGATGCAGAACTTTACCACGTAGATCTGGGATCAGCAGCCTTTCTGAGGTGGAGTGTTAAGGCAGGCTCTTGGCTGAACTGAACCCAGTGCAATATTCTGAACAGTGCTGCAAGCATATTAAACTCTGACCAAATTGTGATTATAATGGGGATTGTTCCTAGGGTGGTTTAGGGTTATTTTGTTCTTTCCCTTCCTGGGGCCTGACCACTTGAGGAAGAGGAGTGCCTGGAACAGCAGGGTGCATTTGAAGGTGGGTTGAGTGCTGGCCTTTGGGTGGAGGGGAGGAGGGATGGATGTGATGGGGATGGTTTGACAGTGTTGGGGAGCAGGGGAATGGCACGGGGAGCCAGGAGAGTATTTCCTCACCTGTGGAAACGAGGGCTGGTCTGTGAGCCCCAGGGGGGCAGCCGGGCCTTGGGTTGCCCAGTCCACACTGGGCCCGTGGCTGCAGCATCCTGGATGCCCTGCAGTCACTTTGTCTAGGGTTAAAGCCGGCTTGAGGCAGCAGGCTGGGTTCTGTGCACCCAGGATAGCTGCGTTGCTCAGAAGCAGCCCCAGCCAGCAGCCCCTTTAAATGCAGAGCCCAGGCATGCAGAGTGTGTGTCTCTCTGCTGCCCACTCCCTCCTCCACTGCAGTGACAGCCACCAGCTCCTGCCCTGTCCTCACATGCAAGTCTAGGAAAGACCATAGAGTGCGGCTCTGTGGGACAGGCAGGGGAGCAGCAGGGGGAGCAGTTCTTTTATCTGCCCCACCTTTGGGCTGAAGGGCTCAGCTCCTCTCCACCCCACCCCTGCAGCCCAACCGCTGCAACACCTTTGGGCTGAAGGAACCAGCCCCACCTTCCCAGCAGCACTGTGCCAGGCTGCGCTGCACCACCCCATGCCGTCCCTGTAACCCAGCTCCGTTCCTGCCAGCTCTGCTCACAGCAGAGTGGTGTCTGCTGAGCTCTGTGCCCCTGCCGCGTGGGGGGGAGGAGGGGCAGGGCTGAGTTTCCTCTGTGTGCTACGGAAAAGTGGCTCACATGCCGCTCCTGGCACACATGCCAGGGGTTGCCGACCCCTGAACTAGTACTTGGTTGAGCCCTCAAGGATTAACAGGTCATTGTTAGCGTAGCCTCATGTTCTACACGGCAGCTTGGACTGAAGTAGAAGGGAGAAAATACAAAAGATCCTGCTCTGTGGAGATTCGGTATGGAGTGAGGGGCATGACCTGACCTGAGATCCCACATCCCCCTTTCCTCCCCCAGACAGGCAGCTCAGCTGTGGGGGCCGTTCAGCTGTGGGGGCAGTGGCAGAGAAACTGCTGTGGGTAGCTTCCCAGCCCCATACAGTACACAACTTTACAGGGAAGTCAGGGGAGGTAAAGGGGAGGCGCAGGGGCTGGGAGGCTTCCAGTCCCTCCTAGTTCCCAGCCCACATAAGGAAAGGCTGCTTTTCCAGAAAACCTGCAAATAGTGGACAAAGCAGGAGGCCAAAAACAGTGTAACGAAGCTCTGATCAACTTTAAATAAACATGTCATCTAACAGATAAACAACAATGAAACAGCATTAACCAGAAAAAAATGAGGAGTTATTGTACCAGGAAATGCTGATACTGGATCATCTGTTAGATCATCTGTTTCCCAGAGCAGAACTTTCCCTCCCTCTGCATTTCTAGAAAGACACTGGTATTTTCTCACAAAGCCTAGGCATTTGTCTTAAATTTTTCAGTCCCCTTTCCGCAGAGCAAGTCTAGAGCAGCAGAGCAGTTCCCAAACTTTGTTTCATGTGGCGCCTCCTTCATGAATTATCATGAAGTGAATTAATGGAACATCGAGTCTGAGCGCCATCAGTGGTATGTTTTCTACATTTTGGGAATCCCTAGGCTTGAGAACTGGAAAAGGTATTATCTCCTTGGCTTAAATATTGCACAAATCATGAGACAAGTCATAAATATAACTCACTTCATTTTTTCATGTGCAGCTATAACATTTCTACATTTTCCTTTAATCAAGAACATTTTGTGCAGCACTACACATACTCACAAATTTCAGCTGTAATTTCCTATAGTAATGCCTCAAGTTTGTTTCCTGCCCCTCTGGGTCCCCTTTTCTCACTCCCACTGTCTCACTGAGCTCCCTATACACATTTATATTCTGTTTCTAATTAAGCCATAAATCACAACAGGATTTGAAATTCTTGACTATCAGTGCATACTTTGGGTGTGTTTTGAGGCATGAGGCCATGAATACTCTGATGCGTCACACAGAGAGGACTTAAACAGTGCAGAAAATTAACAAAAGCGTGGGGGGAGGAAGTTGACCTTTAAACTAAGAAGTTTTTGTATATTATAATGCCAGAAAGACTAGTGCCTACAGATGGAAATGTAAACTTTTAAAGTCGGGTGCTCTTTTGATTAAAAAGACTTTGACATGGTAAGTTGTTGGCTCTGAAGCAGTTTGCCTTCTGTGGATGAAAGCAATACCATACAGGATAACTCTAGGATAAGGGGATGGTGAAGCTATTCTGACTTTCCATAGAATCAGTGCTTTTTTCATGCCGGTACTTGCCAGTACTGAATACTGGCACCTCGGCAGTCCCAGCCATGGGATTTGCTGGGGGAAGCGCCTCTTATTTTCCTTTAAAAAAAAAACACTGCATGGAATATAGATAAAAGGTATGCCATAAATCTGGAATAATAGTCTAATATGTGTATAAGTAGTCAATTTTTTTCAAAGCACACACTTCACAAATGTGCAGTTACAGTCAATGTTTTCCAAACTGCATATGCAAGCAAACAGGATTATGTTCTGAAAAGCCCCTGAAGCATATGGTGCAGCTGAGAATAATTCCACCTGAGCTGACATGATTTTGTGCAGCTAGATTAGCACACACCTCCCCAAACTGCTTGCAGAAACCTCCAGTTTGTCCTCTGGAGCACACTCCAGAGAACGTTCTAACTGCTTCTTTTCTGTTCGCCACAGAGGGTTTCCACTATTACATCAGGTAAAGTTTAATTTTTATGTTGCCTTCACCTAATTATTGGTTAATAAAATAACAACCATTTTTCATCTCAACTGTTTTCATAGCCTATAGATTTCAGTTACAGTTTACAAAACTTAGGGTATGTCTACACTAGCACTCTATTTCGAAATTAATTTCGAAAGGGGCCTCAACAGCCTCTTTCAAAATTGTTTTCGGCAAAAACGGCTCCGAATTTCGAAATTGCTCTTCCCATCCATGGCGGCAGCTCCAGGGATCGCGGGAGACGCACTAGCAAGCACTGGCGGGGCTCTATGGTTCCTGGGCCAGCCCCTTAAAGCCGCAAGGCTCTGGAAACCCTGTGCAGGAAGCTGAGAGCGTGCCTAGGGCTCGAGAAGCAAGAGCTCAGCCCTATACACGCTCCAGCAGCCAGATGGCCGTGCCACCCAGCCCACCAGTGGGATGGCGAGCCCCCCGCACTCTGGGGCACCCCAGGAGGCCCTCTCTTCCCCACCGAGGGATCGCCAGAGGAGGGCCAGGGCCAGAGAAGGAGGGGCCCATCCTGGACCGAGGCCGAGGTAAAAGACCTCCTCGGCGTCTGGGCGGAGGAGGAGGTGCTGCTCCACAGCACAGGGAGGCCCCACAACACTGCCGCCTTTGAGCGGCTGTCCCTGGGGCTGCAGAACCGGGGACACACCGAGCACACAGCTGCTCAGGTCCACTCCAAAGTTAAGGAGCTCAGGCAGGCCTACAGCCAGGCCAAGGATGCCCACAGCCGATTGGGGGCTGGGGCTGGCCCGAGGTGCCCACACTACTGGGCCCTGAAACAGCTCCTCGGCCTGAAGGACGTCTCAGAGCCATCGGTGCAGGTGGACACAGGAGACCCAGACCCCGACTGGGAGATAGACCCCTTGGAGCAGCCGGGTCCCTCCAGCCAGACCACACCTGCGGGCACCGGGAGCGACTCAGATGAGGGGGGCCCGTTACTCATCACAGTGAGCTCCAAGACCTCCAGCCAGGTGCCCTCGAGGCTGGTGACCCCGGACCTGTTCTCCGGAGGTCCAGGTAGGTGACAGGTGGATCGGGTGGCCTGGGTGGAGGGACCTATCCCACGGTACCCTGCCCCGTCCCAGACCCAAGCACGGTGCCATCCAGTGCCTGCACCCACGGACAGCACCCTAGCCTGCCCGACCGGTGAGGGATGTGGGGGCCAGGCTGCAGCCAGCAACTGCCCCACAGACGAGGTCCCAGCAGGCACATGGGAACCCCAAGCGGGGTCGGCAGGGGAGGCACTGCCTCGGGGGATGGCCTGGGGATGGCACGGGTGGAGACCCCAGGCACGGGTGACAGCACTGATGGGTGGCCACTCTCCCCTTGTGTCTCCACAGCATCATCCTCTGAGGGCCGGACCACACCCATGCCACTCTCGGACGGAGCCAGAGAGCCCTCCTCCTCATTGCCCCGGGTGCCGCCTGCCCAGGCCTAGACGGCCTGACGCCGGCAGCGCTATGACCATCAGGAGGCGGCGGAGGCCTACACCGCAGCCATCTGGCAGCAGACCGCTGTGCTCAGGGAGTGGCTGCTCATGGAGTGGTAGGAGAGGGCCTGGTGGAGGGAGGACAGGGCCTGGCAGAGGGAGGTCTGATCTGAGGCGGTCACAGCCCTCCTACGGCTGGGCCCCAGCCGGGCCCCTCACCCACCCTCACTGCTGCCCCCGAACACATTGCCGTCATCCCACCCACCCTCAGCCCATCCGCCCAGCTTGCCCTGGCCAGCTGGCTGGTCGCCAGTGCCAGCCAGGAGAGGGATACCCTCCCCAGCCCCACCCCCGCCCCACCTCACCCAGCCCACCCCGTTCTTCAGCCCCTGAACGACCCTACCTCCCCGTCCTCCCAGCACCGACAGGGCCCCCGTACCAGGGGCGGCAGGGACACCCATACCCTCCAGGGATCTTGCCCCTCCACCCCTGTGGGGGACTAGGCCTGTCCATGCCTGTGGCCCTGGCCATGGGGGCATGCCCCTGCCCCATTGTATATAGTTCTCCCCCTGTTCCCCCCATATTTAGCCCCAATAGGAAGACCCCACACCACTGTTTAACAGCCGTTTATTTACATAGTTAGTCCCCAGTTAATAAACCTTTTTGTGCAGCCCAGTGTACCCTGTGTGTGTGTGCGGGGGGCCGTGCTGCAGGGTGAGTGTGAGCCATGTGCCAGGTGGGGGTCAGCATGGCTCCTGCTCGAAGGCCTCCTGGAGGGCTTCCCGGACCCTAACCCCTTCACGATGTGCCTGGCGGCATGGGGCTGTGGGCAGCTGCTCATAGCCAGGGCCGCTGTCTGCAGCCCACCCAGGCATGTAGCGCTCCTGCTTGCCCTCCACCACATTGTGCAGCACACAACAGGTTGCAACCACCCCGGGGACATTGCGCAGGCTCACGTCCAGCTGCGCATTGAGGCATCAGAAACGCCCCTTGAGGCGCCCGAAGACCTGTTCAACAGTATTGCATACCTGGTTCAAGTGGACATTAAAAACTTCCTGGCTGGCGGTGGTGTGCCCGGTGTAGGGGGGCACCAGCCACGGCTGTAATGGATACGCCCCATCGGTCACTATACAGGGTGTCATTGTTGTGTCCCCAACGGGGAGCTCCCGGGCAGGTATGTAGGTGCCCTCCTCCATGCGCCGCCCCAGCCAGGAGTTGTGGAATACCCGCGCATCTTGGGCTCGACCGGACCAGCCAACACAGATGTCAGTAAACTGGCCCCTGGCATCTACCAGCACTTGTAGCACCACCGAGTGGCACCCCTTGTGGTTTATATAGCGTCCTGCACTATGGTCTGGGGTGTGGATAGCAATGTGCGTTTCATCGAGCGCGCCGAAGCAGTTTGGGAATCCGAGAGTTGTGAATCGCGCCATGGTGTCGTCCAAGTTGCTGAGGCAGATGACCCTCCGCAGAAGGAGGCGGCTGATGGCCTGGACCACCTGTAGGGAGGCACCGACATGTGGGCCTGCACATCGGGGGGGGGCCCCCTGCCCCTGCAGGCCCCTCACCCGGGGGCCCCCGCCCCTTCCTGGGGAGAGTGTGGGGCCCTTGTCTGACTTACCTCCAGGAGGACGACTCCCACAGTGGCCTTGCCCACCCCGAATTGGTGCCCTACTGAACGATGGCTGTCCGGGGTGGCCAGCTTCCACAGGGCAATCCCCACACGCTTCTCGACTGGGAGCACGGGCCACATGTGGGTGTCCATGTGCTGCAGGGTGGGTGAGAGCCACTGACACAGCTCCATGAACGTGTGCCTCGTCATTCTAAAATTGGCGAGCCACCTTTCGTCATCCTACTGGCCCAGGACCAGCCTCTCCCACCAGTCCCCACTGCTGGGGTGGCTCCAGAGGTGCTGTGGGGGACAGGGGATGGGGAGCGGTGGCTGCCCTCTTGGCAGGGCCTGCAGGACACGTGTGGGTGGGAAGGTGGGCTCCAGGGCATCCACCAAGCCCAGGATGATGATGACAGCCTGGGTCCCAGTGACGGTGCCAGCATCAGACTCTGACAGCTGCTGCTCCTCCATTCTCCTCTTGGTTCTGGGTGCACAGTCCACACAGTGCTATGTACTGCTCTGCTGGGCTCTGTGTGTGCAGGGTGGATGTGTTTGGGAGGGGCCCCTTAAGGGTGCTGCTGGCTGTGTGACCCGGAAAGGCTTATCAGCCATGTGACCCCGTGCGTGATGTTTCCTGGCTGCTTATTTCGAAATAGCCCATTTTCCAGTGTGGACGCTCTCTTTCGAAAAATGGAGGGTGTTCTTTCGAAATAGCGGATCGGTACAGCGATCCGTTTTGTGTGTGTAACCGCGCTATTTCGAAATCCCTTATTTCGATTTTCTTTTTCGATGTTCCCCCTTTTGAAATTTCTTTGTAGTGTAGACACAGCCTTACACTTCTAAAATAGTGACAGAGAGCCATGTTAGTCTGTATTCTACAAAAACAAAAAACAGTCATGTAGCACTTTAAAAACTAACAAAATAGTTTATTAGGTGAGCTTTCGTGGGACAGACCCACTTCTTCAGATCATAGCCTTACCAGAACAGACTCAATATAACAATTATAGTGTTAGTCTTTAAAGTGCTATGTGACTTGTAAAATAGTTGAGTCTATGAAGATGATAAAAACTTTCCCCATCAGTATTTTACACACTAAGTAATGCCACTTTCTCTCTGTAGCATTTTCCCCTTTATCCAATGTACGACGAAATACAAGATTATTGTCATTTGGCTGTTTATTTTATATTCATTTGGACTGAGAAATAGAGAACAAATTTGAGTCAAACTCCAGAAATATAACTATTTAAATTAATGAGTGTTACTGGAGCTAACATGGATAACGATTTTCTCTCATTCTTTAGTTCATTAGTTGGGATTGCCATTGCCCTCTATTGATTTTTACTTTTGATTTGTATTCTGTTATTTCATGCATTTTTCCTATAGAGGTTGGTTGGGTTAGTGGTTGACTTAGCATGCGATGCTTTAAAGTAAAATTGAAAATATAATAGTGAAAATATTGCCTAAATATGTTCACAATGAAATATATTTCCCAGCAACTAGCGTTGTAGGAAACTAAGTACAATGCATTGCACACAGAGCAATTTAAAATATTTCTTAATTTTTTGCTTCTGTAAATCTATCTCCTAAATCTACGAGCATGAGTTGTGCCACTATGAGGAAAATGTACTTATATAATTAAATAGATAATTAAGTCCCAGAGCCTCTCACTTATTTTGTATCTTTTGCTCAAGAGACTGGGTTGAGGTCTTTTGAAAAATGTGGCACACACTGTAATAATGAATTCTTGATTAGCTAACAGCACTTCTCGGATTTCAAAAATAATTGCAAGAGTTGAATGTACATTATTTTAATAATGTAAAAATAGTGACTACTGGCCCTTCAGTCAGTGACCATAGACAATCCTAGTAGTAATATTATCCATGGTATTACCATGGATCTCTCTTACTAAGCCAGAAAGCCAGTCCAGAGAGCTGGCTGCACAGCTGTCAGGATAAAAGGAGCTACGCAGAAAAATTAAAAGGGTGAAAATAGCATAGTATGAAATGTCTTGGGTTAGAAGATGTAAGAGTGGGAGAGGGAGGCCAGGCAAGGCAGGGGTTAAACAGGGCCTGTTGGCTCATCATCCCCACCCCAGTTCACCTGCAGCCAGTGTCAGGCCTGGTGGGAAGGGAGGGAAGTCAGCTCAGTTTGGGGCTGACCAGCCAAGAGGCAGGAGCTGGCTCTGAGGCAGCAGAGCCCAAGCCAGAGCTGCTAACCGGTCAGCTGCTGGAGGGCACGGCCTCAGGACCCTCCCCCAGGCACAGAGGGGAGTGGGAGCCCCTCCCAGGGAACCCCTCTCCCGCCAAAGGGGAAACTAGGCTCTTGGGGCTATGCCCTAAACTTATCCCCTAGACTCTCAGGTGGAGCTGAAGATCCACACCCCAGGCCCCAGCCGGGGGTCTAGCCACTAGCCCACCCTGTCCCAGGTGGCAACCACTCACAGAGGGGAAAAACCAGGGACGTATGCCCCTTTTCACATGCCCTTTAGACTGCAACCCTAGCTAGGGATCACCACCACGACTTCCATAATTAATATCACTTAAACACAGACAAATTGTGTTTGCTTCTTGCCACACAAGGGTCTTCCCCTTTAAGATATGTAGTACCCAGAGGCACTGAGACCTCATCCTAGGGTGAGTGAAGTCTCTGCTCTACAGCCTCGGCTGAGAGCCAGCTGGCCTTTAGCTCACGTGGTAGAGCACAGAACTTTAGCCCCTATGAATGCAGTTTCAATCCCTGGGTCTGTTGGTGTTACAAACAGATGGAACGTGGGGTCATCCAAGCCCATTCTAAGGCCTTTTGAAATAAATGGGGCCTGCAAGGGCAGTAGTGAATTTAGGGCTGGGGAGGCAAGACCCCATCCCTGTCCCCTCTGCCTAAGACCCCACCCTTTCTGCCCATTGCCCCAGTGGGAGCCTCCACAAGCACAGACAGCCCACAGCCCTCCCCAGAGCATGGGGCTGCTCATGCCCCTACACTCTTCCAGGCACAGGCAGCTAGTAGCACAGAACTGAAGCCCAGGCGGCTCAAGAAGACTGGAGGAGTTGTACTCAATGGGGAACGGGGGCCGGAGTGGGGTATCGGCAGAGCCAGCCAGGTAGTTTGGGAAGGCATTACCTTCTTCTGCTTCTTATATCTACCAACCCCGGCGCCTAGCACGCCTGCTTTAATTGTGAGCCTAACTGGTGGAAATGGGTAAAGGTTTGTGAACTATCACAATGATCTGTTATATAAAATTGTTTTAAAAATATGTAAGGAGGACGCAAAGACTGAATTAATTAAAAACACATCAGCTCTACTAACGCAACCCACTGTCTGAGTTAAAATTATGTCTGGAAAACAAGAGCTGTAGAAGACCAGCAATCAATGGCCCTGTGAAGGGCAGGGTCCTGAGCAAACCAATCAGATGACAGCCCAGACTGGAGAGGCAAGCTGAGGTCCAAAGTAACAACCATTGTGGCTCACCTGACAGCCTGCAGGATCCATCCATGACTGACCAGTAGGACTGACAGAAGTCCATCTGAAAAGGTATCGTGGTGGTTCTGGTCATCTTCTCTCACGTCTCATTTTCTAGACCTTTAACCATTTTAGTTGCTCTTATCTGGAGCCTCTCCAATTTCTCCACATCTTTCCTAAAATATGGTGTACAGACCTGGACACAATACTCCAAATGAGGCATAATCAGCAGAATAGAGTGGAAGAATAACTTCTCGTGTATATGAACACCCCTGCCTGCAGCTAGTCTCATCAGTGCATAGCGGGGGCCTAGGACACTACCTGCCCTTACTCCCAATGCACCAAAGGAAACCCAGGAACCTTGCAGCCACTTCCTGAGGCACCTCACCTCTGAGACGCCTGCCCAAGCCTTAAGCCCCTCCTTCACCTCAACTCCCTGTTCCAGCCTCATGAAAGTGAGTTAGAGTGGGAGACAGCGAGTGACTGAGGGAGGAGGTATGGCGTGATCAGGAGGCAGAGCCTCAGGAAAAGAACGAACAAGGGGCTGGTCCTCAGGGAAGGAGCAGGGAAAGTCTTTTTGGTTTGGTGCAATTACTAAGTTGGCAACCTTTCTGATCAGCAGTGGTGACTGCTGATGAGAGTCACAGGGTGGGGCCCCCAGCCAAGTGGCTGCCTCCTACATGACTCCTTCCCACGGCCCCTCCCCCACCTCAGGCGCAGCCTCTTCCTTCTCTGCCCCTCCCCATGCCACCTCTTGCCCACCTCTGCTCCATGCCCTGTCCACCTCTTTCTCCAAGCCATCTCCCTCAAGCAATGCAGCTCATGTCTTTAATGGGGCCTGGGTCTAGTGCCACCAGCAGAGGTTGGGTCCCCTGCACTTGCAGGCAGCGGCAAAGGGAAGTGGAGAAGCACATCTCAGCCTTACTCTGCTCTTCTGGCTCCTGGAAGTGTCCCTCCACTTCCTACTAGTGAGTGCAGGGGGCGGTCCTGCCCCCTTCCCTGAGCATCACACCAGGAGAGCAGAGCAAGCTGCGGCCATGGTGCTCTGCTTTCCCCTGCTGCTGCCAGTGAGCAGAGTAGGGTGACCCCTGCCATCAGTACCAGGGCCCCCCAATTAGTCCCCTAGGCTCCCAGTCCATTGCCCTTTGCACCCACACTATTGTAGGGGGAGCACATGTCCCCTCATGCCTCCCCACACATCGTGCACCCCCCACACTGACCAGCCACCCTATATCCTGAGAACATCAAAGTGTTTTTCCCTCATATTTTCCCTACAGCTTCTCCCTTTCTGTGCTGTCTTTTGTCACACACAGGGAAGTGGATATCAGCTCAGACTCAAAACTGAGCTACAAAACTAATGCCTTTCTTCACCATCAACCAGGGCTGCTTGACAGAATAAGAGACAAACCAATATTCCCTCTCAAAAAAAGACTGATAGGCTTTTGTTAAATTTGTTTTTATATAATCACGCAATTTCATTTTCTATGATTTTTTCCTTGTTTTGATTCTTCTATTTTTGTGTGATTCAGTCAATAATTGTCTATTCTTTGGGATAAATTTCCTAAGGTCTTTGTCATGGTTCTTAGCAGGCTGAGCAGTACTAAGTGTCTGTACTCAGTATCCTAAAATGTACTGAAAACTGCTAATGTGGTACAGGGACAGTTGTGTTAACACCTTTCACTTGTGGGGCCCATTTAATCCATCAAAATTAACACAAACAGGCATTTTTAAGAACAGATTGTTCTAGGAAGCTTCATCAGACCAAGCTGGGAGCGGGATTGGGTGCCCAAGTTATGCCATCTGAGGGTAATAAAGGGCCTCTTAGATCCATCAGTAGGAGCCTAGAGTGCAAAGAGACCTCCAGAGAGATTCTTCTATAGTAGAACCAGGATGAAGATGGGTGAGGAAGCTTGCCTGGATTCAAGCACAGTCCCAGGAAAGAAGGCAGTGAAGACCTTGCCCAAAGGAGCATTGAGCATCGAGACCATGGCTAGCAAAAGGCTAGAATGGCCAAGAGTCCAGAACTGAATCAATAGTTCCTGTACTTAGAGATGGCAGGGAACATAGAGAGAGCTGGAGACTGAAGCTCTGAAGATTTTCATCTAGGGTAAATGGAAAGCCCTGAGAGAAGAAGGAAGGGTTTGAGTATGGAAGGGACAAACAAAGTGATTGTTTATTTTGTAAGAACTTAATAAATCAGACACTAGGAGGAAGAATATCAGAGGGGTATCTGTGTTAGTCTGTATCTGCAAAAACAAAGAGAATTCTTGTGGCACCTTGTAGACTAACAGATTTATTGGTGCATAAGCTTTCATGGGCAAAGACCCATTTGGTCACATGCATCTGACCAAGTGGGTGTTTGCCCATGAAAGCTTATGCTCCAATAAATCTGTTAGTCTACAAGGTGCCACAGGACTTCTTGTTGTTTTTTCATGAGGAAGAATGTCACTTTAAAAGCCTTAGCTGTGTGGAAGTTGATTAGAGAATCAAAACAGGAACTGAGGTCACGTGGCTGCCATACCGTATGACAAGGAGGCATGATCTGAGGGTGCAGCCTGCAATACTTCCATTAAAACAATTCTGCAATTTGACAATGTATCAAAGAATTAACTATAAACTGATAACACTGTACTCTGAGCCCTTACTGAAGATGAAGTGTCTCATGACGTGTCTGAGTGCAGCTGATATATGGCTGTTACATACTTCTTTATTGGATATTTCAGAAGGATGTTTTTGATTTATGACAAGTTCTCCAGAGAACTCAAGTGAAAGAGAAAAAATGGTGTGAACAACCTGTAGCTCATCCAGTTATGTCATCTCAGATTCTCTCTGACTTTCCACACAGCAGATCACTTAATAAAACTTCACATTTCTTTGTCAGCACATTCAATTCACTTATTGGTTTGATGCTGTACCTCAGACTTGCTTTGAAAGAAATGTAGTTTTGAATCGCCAGAATGCTCACACAAATGTCTTATTTTTGTTCACTTTACCTCTGTTAGAGGAAAAATTATTTTGGTGTCTTGTCAAACTATTGCTGAGTAATTCATAAATGTTTAAAGTAGAACAAGAAAAGAGTAGCCAATGCAGTAGAACTTAGTCAAGAGCAAAAGCATTTCCAAAATGCGAAGCTTTGATTATCAGCTACAAGCAAGTGGTGTGGTCTGCATGAAACTGTCCTAATTCTGACAGGAGTAAAACTGTTGATTTAATTAATTGGGGGTCACAATCTTTCCTTCGTTATTTGATCTGCTGGCATCGCTCCACTGGCTTCGTTGGTGTTACAACAGCAGTGAGTTTAGACTTATGTTTCAGAAAGACACGTCCTAACATTTTCATTTTATTAAGGCTTCTTCTTTGAGCATATTATTAAAGTAATGGAGTGTTTAAAGTTGTCAAATTTCCAATGAACATTTTGTGCCCATATAAAATGAGATGTTAGCTCAATGCACAACAATGCGGGACACCAAGAAATGAGAGATGCAGTAGGATCTTTGTCCTATAAGGTCCAGATATGTCAGGAGCAGTTGATTACCCGATCCTAACAGCCTTTGAGATTGCATAAGCATCATGGATAGCATTTGAAGGGAAACAAGCCAAAACCTGATGTCTATAACATCATAGCTACGTCTACACCAGCCCAAATCTTTGAAATGGCCATGCAAATGGCCATTTCGAAGATTACTAATGAGGTGCCAAAATGCATATTCAGCACCTCATTAGCATGTCGCCAGCCCCAGCTCTTCAAAATTGCTGCATTTTGCTCCCGTGCGGCTTGTCCAGACAGGAGTCCTTTTCAAAAGGACCCCAAGAACTTTGAAATCCCCTTATTCCTATCAGCAGATAGGAATAAGGGGATTTCAAAGTTGGTGGGGTCCTTTCGAAAAGGACCCCTGTCTGGATGAGCCACACGGCAGTGAAAAGTGGCAATTTTAAAGAGCCGCGGCCAGTGCGATGCTAATGAGGTGCTGAATATGCATTTCAGCACTTCGTTAGTAATCTTCGAAATGGCCATTTGCATGGCCATTTCGAAGATTTGGGTTAGTGTAGACACAGCCCATGGATTTAATAAAGCCCTCTGGGTTTAGATAGGTTTTTATATCACATTTCAGCCGCGTCTACATGAGCCGGCTACTTCGAAGTAGCCGTGCCATCTTCGAAATAGCGCCCGCCACGTCTACACGTGGCGAGTGCTATTTCGAAGTTGAAATTGACATAAGGCGGCGAGACGTCAAAGTCGCTATCCCCAACAGGAGATGGGAATAGTGCCCTACTTCGACGTTGAACGTCGAAGTAGGGCACGTGTAGACGATCCGCCTCCCGCAACATCAAAATAGCGGGGTCCGCCATGGCGGCTACCAGCTGAGGGGTTGAGAGATGCTCTCTCCAGCCCCTGCGGGGCTCTGTGGTCACCATGTGCAGCAGCCCTTAGCCCAGGGCTTCTGGCTGCTGCTGCTGCAGCTGGGGATCCATGCTCATGCACAGGGTCTGCAACCAGTTGTCGGCTCTGTGGATCTTGTGATGTTTAGTGCAAGTGTGTCTGGGAGGGGCCCTTTAAGGGAGTGGATTGCTGTTGCCCCGGAAGCGCTAGTCTGCCCTGTGACCCTGTCTGCAGCTGTTCCTGGCACCCTTATTTCGATGTGGGCCACTTTGGTGTGTAGACGCTCCCCTGCAGCGCCTACTTCGATGTAGTGCTGCCCAACGTCGATGTTGACCATCGACGGCACCAGCCCTGGAGGACGCGTAGACGCTATTCATCGAAATAGCTTATTTCGATTTTGCTACATCGAAATAAGCTATTTCGATGTAGCATCCCCATGTAGGCATAGCTTTCCAGAGCAGCCCATAGTTCTCTTCCATTATGCAGCAAAGAACAGAGCAAAATGGCAGTGATCATTTTTGAAAAATTGAGCTCCAGCACACCACACCGAGAAATACGACTATCCAGTATGATCCCCATCACGGTGTAGCTGCACTGTCTACCTTATTCACATAGATTAAAACATACCAGCAAAGGGAATGCGGGCTAGGGTTGCCAACTTCCTAACGTCAGAAAACCTAAGGCCCCATCTCATCCGTTCCCTAAGATCCCATCCCTGCCCTGCCCCTTATCTGAGGCCCCACCACCTGCTCACTCCATCCCCCGACCTCCCTTTGTTGCTCACTCTCCTCCACTCTCACTCGTTTGCTCATTTTAACCAGACAGGGGTAAGGGATTAGGGTGCAGGCCCTGGGGTGGGCAAGATATAAGGGAGTGAAGGAGGGAATCTGGACCAGAGCCAAGAGGTTGGGAGTGTTGGGGGGGGGGGTTTCTAGGCTAGGGCATGCAGAATGGAGTGAGGGCTTTGGCTGGGGTCAGGCTCTCAAGAGGGAAGATGAAGGGTTTTGGGGTGCATGAGGTGTCTCCAAACTGGAGCCAAGGGGGGGTTAGTGTGTGGGAGGGAGTCAGGCGTGAAGGAATGCTGGACGACGTGCAGACTCTTGGGAGGAGTTGGATATGGGAGCAGTTTCTGAACTGGGGTAAGGAGGGCTCAGGAGAGGGCATGGGGTGCAGGCTCAGGGCAGTTCTGACCTTGGGCAGGTCTGATATTTCCTGGGCACTCAGGAAGTCTGCACAGCTCCCTGGAAGCCGCAGCATGTCCCTCCAGCTCCTAGGCAAAGGGGAAGCCAAGGGGTCTCATATGCTGCCCCTGCCATGCATGCTGCCCACACAGCACCCATTGGCTGTGGCTCCTAGCAAAAAGAAACTGCAGAACCAGCTCTCAGGGTGGTGCCTGCAGGCAGGAGTAGCGCACAGAGCCCCCTTGTGTTAGGGAGGGATACGCCAGGTGGATCCATGCAGAGCTGGGCATGGAGCCTGCCTCAGTCCTCCTGCATCCAGCCAGACTTCAGCTGCCGCGGTCTCTTTTTGACTGGGCAATCCTAAATGTAGCCTGCTGCCAGGGGAGGAGGACACCATTCTGCCTCCCATGTCCTTCTTTCATGGCCATCTAAACACTGCCTAGAAAAGCTTCATACCGTGAGATTTTGCTGCACTGAGAAGCAGCAACACACCCAAAGCACTGTGTGGCCTACAGGTATTCAGGCACTATTCAAAAAGCCAGTGACAGGGAAGCATGGCAGCTAGTGGGCCGACAGCCACTTTCAGCCCCTGGGCACGGTGGGAGAGGGGCCCAGCTCCACACCCCAGAAGGGGTGGGACCAAGGGTGGAAGGGGCAGGGGCAAGGTCAGTCAGTGGTGCTGGTCCCCCTCTCAGATCACACAGACCAGCACCACTGTCACAGGGACCCAGAGCGCCAGCTGCTGCCACAGTACAAGTGGCCAGAGCACCAGACCCCTTTGAAATACAGGGACCCAGGGCAACTGCCCCCTTTGCCCACCCCACTCCCACTGATGGGCCTGATGGCAGTCATCCATACCCCCTGTGAGTGGTGGGAAAGGGACAGCGAAGCTAAACTAATAGGCTAGTTTTTGGCTACAGTCTCTCAGGGCTTAATTTGTGCACATGGTTTGAATCCCAGGACCTTTGGGCTTGGCAATTTGCAGCCCTGGCCCCACCCTATCTGTTAAGAATATAAAAGTATTGCTTGAGCCTCAGCACCTCTCTCATAACAAATCAAGCACCAAAGTTTCTGAAAGGGAACATGTCCAGTTTCTTTAGATCTACAGACGGAAGCCAGGCAAGAGAGTCAGAGGAATATTCCATGCAGAAAGTTAACCAGGAAGCAGAGAGAAAAGGGAGGGAGAGAGGGTTCACTATTGTTTTCCTTATTCTTATAAAACATGTTGTCTGGTTAAAAAAAAACAAAACATTTTTTTTTTCACCCATTGCCACATGCCACTTCCAGCACGTTCATTGCCAGTGCTTGGAAGGCCCAGAAAGAATACCGAATTTATAAAGAAACAGGAATCCATATCAACCTGGAAAAGCAGGGAATAAAGGAGGAGAGCACTGATGTGGTTTGGCTAAGAAAGGAAAGATTCCTAAATGTAAGGTGCATGCTAATAGGCAACTTTGATGCAAGTTCATAGATTCTTGCAGGAATTAAATATAAAATCCATCTGTACCAAATTTTAGCATGTTCTTGGCATGTCAACACCCCTATTTAAATGTCTAACAAAGTCTAAAATCGAACCACAAAAAAAAGCTGCATCAATTTGCCCAGCAAATCACAATCAGAGTACACCAGCATTTTCCATGCTGCTAAGATTTGTGGGTTTCTTGGGATGCCTGAGAAAGGTAGAAAAGTGTTAGTCAATTACACATTATTCAGTTAAACATTTATTTTAACAATGTCCAATAATCCGAAGAAGTGGGTCTTATCCATGAAGGTAGAAAAGTGTTAGTCACACATTATTCAGTTAAACATTTATTTTAACAATGTCCAATAATCCAAAGAAGTGGGTCTTATCCATGAAAGCTCGTGGCCTAGTACATTTGTAAGTCTTTAAGGTGCTGAAGGACTGCTTGTTATTTGTGAAACTACAGTCTAACATGGCTACCCCTCTGAGACTATTTTCAATGTCTGGGGATTTTTATATGGTTTTAAAACAGAAACTCCTGCATTCAAGAAATGTGTCATCCCTTCAACCTTCAATTTAAATAAAATATCCAGTGTTGACAAAAAGGGAACAGATTAATTATATTGAGCAGATTAATATTCTGCTCACAGATGTCTGAGAAATCTCTTTGTATTTTGACTATGACCTTGGAGAACAACAGTTCTGAAATCAAATAAGCTTTAATAATATCACCAACCTATTAATGTTCCTCTGAATTTGTATGTACTCATCCTGGGTGGTACCAAGCAGTATTTATAGCCTACTCAATTTTTTAATGTCAGTTAAGAGTACTTTAAGGAAGTACACAAATCCTGAAGCATTTTCCATATTAATTTCTAATACAAAAATCTCATATTAATGTTTTTACTTACTGAATGCTAAGATGGGGTGTACCAAACCCTTTGAGGCATCATGGCCCTATCACACCCTCCCTGCCCAGAAAGGGAGCAGTGAAGGTGGGTCCTCCAGGCCTGCCTAGAGAGGCTGAAGGGAAGCCACCAGATTGCAGCAGGACCAGTTAAGAGAAGCTGCAGGATCTGAGCAGATCATTGGCTGCTAGGGACCAGAGGAATAAATAAGGTGTTCCTTGCTGGAATTCAAAGGAGAACCAGAAGATGGGTTCGGGTGACAGTAGTATTGCCTGAGAAAGAACTTCAGCTCTGATGTAAGGATGAAGTGGAAGAGGCTACATGAGAGGTGTCCCAGGGAATAGCAGCAATAAAGGAAGCAACGTATGACCGCTATTCATAGAGTTCCTGGGTTGGTACCTGAAGTAGTCGGTGGGCCTGTGTCCCTGCACTGACCACTGGCAGAGCGGCCAAAGCCCTCAGCAGCAGCAAAGTGTTGATGAGGAGCCCAAGAAAGGGCTCAAGGACAGGGCGAGAATTTAAGGACTCAAGGACAGGGCTGAAGAGAGCCAGTCTTTTTTTCTTTTTTTAAACTTTATTGCTCCCCTGGAAGGCGACTGAATGTAAGAGAGGACCTGACTGGAGAGTGGGGTCAGTGAGAAACGCTGAAGACAAAGAGTGTCCTAGGAAGACGCCGGGGGGGCACCGCTTTACAATAGGGCAGGGATGGACTTGAGGCAAGCCCAAAAGAGGCTGAGAGATGAGACTGGAGACAGGGCCACAGACACCAAAGAGGGAGTGATGGTCCTTGCTGGTCTTCTGTTACCCCAGAAAAGGTTCACCATTTTAGATTTTGTACAAGGGACTGAAGCGCTGCCTGACAAGGGCCACAGCAGATGCAGCACCACAAACAGAATAAGACAGCGAGAGCAGCTTCATAGCCAGCTGACAGGAATTTGTTCATGAGATGTAAGTTTGTGGGTGGTACGTGCCTGCATGGCTTGGGGAGGCAAGAACTCCCAGCTCTGCCCCTCTGCCTGAGGCCCAGCTCCTCCCAGAGGGCCAGCCCTCACCACTAGCCACTGACCTCTGCCCAGCCCCCTCCCCCACACACAATGGGAACAAGGGCCACCAGCACAGGATAACACAGCCCTGGTGCTCCAGGCAGCCATCAGTGCAGCTACAGCCTCCCTCAGCCCCAGAGCTTCCTTAGCCCTGGAGCTCTGTGCAGTTAGCGGGTGCTGTGGTGCAGACCCCAATGGAGCATGGACAGCGCCAGCTGAGGCAGTTTAGGAAGGCATGGTCTTCCCCTGAATCTGATACCCACCGCCCATGTGTGTCTCCTGTCACAAATGCCAACACTGCTGTCATTACTGTACAGCACAGATTGAGCCTCTCTAGTTCAGAACTCTCTCATCTGGCAATATCCCTAATCCAGCATGATTTTATTTAGCCAGATGACCACTTATCATTGGCATGGCCAAGTTTCCTGTGGTCCCATAAAGTTTATTTACAGCCACCAGTTCTGGCTCTCAGTGTTCTGTGCTGTTCTTTAGCTGTAATTTACCCCTCAATGTCTTCTAAGAGCCCAGTAAACAGTGGAAGTGTTGGTAATACTGTAGACAATATTGACCTCCCACGGTCCAGGAAATTTTCTCATCCGGCCCAGTCAGGTTCTGAGGGTGCTGGACGAGAGAGGTTCAACCTGTACTTAAAAATAAAGGCAGGCCTTGCCCAGTAAGAATATGTTTAAGCTTAGTTACAATTACTATAGGACATCTAAAGGGCCAAAATTTGTTCCTTAGTGTCTTTGTCTCTGATGTGTGCCATATTTAGCAGGAAAGAACATGAACATGTTTTGCAGCGTGTAATTTTCTAATAATCAGCAACTTTGTGCAACACAAAAGTGTTTTCTGAATTGATTCTGGCATCACTCATGTTTCCTTCCTCCTGGAATTCACCTGTCAGATGTGTGCAATGTGACACAGAACTCAAGAAGGGCATGCACAGCTTCCATCCGTAACACAGCTAACATCTACCTGTTCCATGCTAGTTTCTGCTCCTGTTCCCTCGCTGCATGGTAGTTTCAGCATGCTGCACCGCTTCTTTCTACCAAAACTCCCTACCAACTGCTCTCATCATCCAGTGGCATATGATCTGTCATAATACAATGGAAATTACTCTCATAATTAAGATGATCACAATTGGATAGGTTTTCCTAAAGAAGGGACTCCACATTGTGTTGACTAAGTCAGATGCTGTCATACAGATATACAATTTTGCTCTGCCAGCTGTGATGGGGTGAAGTCACTCAGCACTGCACAAGAAAACCCTGTCCCCCTATGCTCCTTCCAGGCATAGACCAGGTGCAGCACCAGTATAACAGGGAGCAGGGCTGACTGCCAGAAGGGAAGGATGCTTCTCTATGGCTCCTGTTCAGGAACTGGAGCCCCAGACTGTGAACACCAGAGACACTGAGAGACAGAAAGGTGCCTCGCTACCTGCAGACACCCCTGGGAGGTCAGAGCTATAAGGGTTTGCACTGACTGAAGAACCCAGAGACCTACAAGATGCACAGATGGCTAACTTGAGTGACAAGGTCAGAAGTAGCCCAGGGGATATCAACCATTATCCTGACACTGCTGACACACTGGTGGACATACTTTCCATTGCAAGGGCCCTAGGCGGGGAACCAGAGAAGCAGGGTGGGACACCCTGCCAAGCAGCCACTTGACCCCACAGCCCCACCCAGAAGGCTGTGTGACCTAGAGGCCTGAGCCACATCCAGAGGGCTACCCTATTGATTCTGTTCACTAGGCCGCACCGACACATCCAGAAGGTGAGCCTGGGACCGCTGGCTGCAAGGCCTATAGCCCCACTTGGATGGTGACCTTTTAGACTCTGGCTGATAGATCTTAACATCCTGTAAACACAGCTTACTTTTATAGACTCTGCCCACCATTCTCATGGCCTGGCAAACCCTGAGCTACCCAGCTTTGCTGCCCAGCAAAGAAGGGCCCCCGGGGTTGGGTCACATGACCCTATTGCCAGGGCTGGATTAAGACATGCTGAGGCCCTAAGGTATGTCAAGTTTAGGAGGCCCTGGGTTTAATTCTAGGGTTGCACACACTCCCCCTTCCCTCACCCCAGCAGGAGCCACACCAGCAGCCATCTTCCTCACAGCAGCAGTCCCAGCTCCCCCAGCAAGCAGCCACTAGCCCGGCCACACTTGGTGAGGGCCGGGCACATTGGCTGCAGGGGGGCTGTCTCTCTTCCCTGCCCCCTTCTCCCTGGAGGTCGGGAGGGCTCCAGGTGAGTGGCTGCTGCATGAGCAAGTCAGCGAGCGGGAGGCTCTGTTTTGGGTCCTGTTGCAAACGGTTGTACCAGAGCATGGGGCTGAGGCTCACTCAGTGACCATGGCTGTCTCCTCTACACCACCTGTCATACCAGCCACTGCCAGCAGCACCAGAAACAGCCACAGCAGCATGGAGTGTCCAGGGGCTTGTTCTGGGCAAGCCCCTTCTATTCCCCCAGCCACTCTGAGGGACCCCGGATGATTGCACCAACCCCAGTGAGCAAAAAACGCTGTCCCTCTGCATGTGCCACCTGCTAGCTGAGGGCAAGCACTCAGCCCTCTCCAGCAGGGTGGATGCCCAGACTGGACAGCTGGTGAGTGTCCTTCCAGCCAAAGCCTTGGGCAGGCGCACGCCTGCTCCAGGAGTTTCCACAGGAGTGCCCAGCTTGGGTGTGTGATGAGCAGAGAGCCTGCTGGTGAGTTCTCTCCTGAGCCCACTGTGTTCCTTCCGTTGCACCTGGCCATGAAGATGAGGCACCTGTCACACGTGGCCCTGCTTAGCAACACACCCCTGTGGCGCAGCCACATGTCTGGAACCCAGGGAGCTATCCAGGCCTTAATTAGCATTATTGTTGTCTTAAACCAAAGCTTAGATTGTGGAATACAATTCTGTAACACGAGGTGACCTCAGCAAAATTCCCCAGACTGCCAGGATACTTGTGCCTACATCCCTGCCTCCTGGCAGACACTTGCCTGTGATATACCTGAACATGCTCACTGCCTATTAAGTTCACTCACATCAAAAAGGCATAAACTTCAGAGTCAGATTTCTGTCATCCCTTTTTCCTGGCCCTCACTGAAGAAATGAAAGTCCATTGGAGCCTGATATGTTACATGTTTTGATTTTCAATAGATATTTGGGAGAAGGAGGTTCAAAGAACATGGTCTTACCTCCACTTATGTAACCCAGACACCTAGGTGCAGTTAACTGTCCCATGTAGTGGTACCTAGACCACTTTCCAGAGAAAGGATAAGCGTCTTCTACAGCCTGAGCTGAGAGCCAGCTGGCATTTAGCTCAAGCTGTAGAGGGGCCTGCGCTAAGCTCCAAGAGTACCAAGTGCGAGTCCGCCTGTGGGCAGTTACACTATGACAAATGAGAGGGAGGTCTGTCGAGTTCCCTGCTGAAAGCAGCAGCAAGCTGCTTTATCAGCAAGCTGATAAAGATGAAAGTTTAAGGTTCCTTTAAAGCAATTGGTTTGAGATTGGTGGGAAGCCAAGGCAGGAGCATTCCTCCCACAATGCTTACCTAACGATGGAGGCAAGTAGCCCTCCCTTCTCCAGGACAGGAACACACAGCAATTCCCACCCCCTCCATATGCACACGAAATAGGGAAGGAGGCAGGTAGACCCTTACCCCAATGCACAAAAGGGATTGGATTCTTTGATGTGCAGGAGCAGATTAGGGATCACACACACACACACACACACGTAAAATACAGGTTAAAGGCAGAAGGGTGGATTCGGGGAAACCCCAGGAACACTTTTGACATATACTGAATTTGTCAGTTCTACTAAACAACCCTAAGGTCTTCCTACCTGCCCATAAAAATGCCACTAGTGGAAAGGCTTCTCTCACATATGCAAAGGTCATAGTGTTCCCCGCAGAGATGCATTCCTGGAACAAGGTAGGTTGGGCAGGGCAGGGAACAGGCCCGGCTAGGGTATTTCTATGTCCCCGGCTTTTCCCTTGCTATCAGGATGCCCGTAGAGACCAGCAAACCATAAGCAGACCCAAGGTACAATAATTACTGGGGAATCTCAGACAGTTTCCTTATCCCTTTCCACGGGCTAAATCAGTCTAAGGTAAGAGATATGCACTTCCTTCTCCTTTTAAGTTGTGGTTCCAGCACCAGTGCAGGCATGAAATCAAGATTCCTAAATCCAATGACACTATCAAAGGGCAAAACCTCAGAGACAAACTGGCAGATTAAAATTGTAACAATATATTCAAATTTTTGAAAACCAGACTTTTGGCAATCAGCATCTTAGGAAGGCTAGCGAGAGACTAGCAATGAGTTTCTAGAGAACTTGGACATGGCAATATTCCATTTAATTTAAAAGGAAATAGAATGTAAATTCTGAGACAGTTTCTATGCACTGCACAAATTGTTCTTCCAGCACAGCAATTCTCACTATGAGAAGTTCTTCTGTGAAGGCCAAAAAAAAAGCCCAACTCCTTTACCTACTTCACTTCAAGTGGGAGTATATTTTACTTTCATTTTAATGGAAAGCTTGGTTTGTCACACACACTGACTTATCTTTTTCTGGTTGTTAAGAAGTCATATGGCAGTCAAGCCATTTTGATATTGCATTAATATTTTTAAATCCTTTTTGAGGAAACTGGACTATATGGAAACAAGCAAAGCTATACTGAGATGTATACATGTATGTTGTTCAAATAATTATAATATCACCACTTATTTATATCAAATCCCCTGAAGACATACAACACCAAAAAAAAAAAAAACGATGCTTTGTGATTAATACACTTGATTGCAGGCTGAATCTGAATCCATGATTTCAACAACCTACAAGACACCATGTAATTTATAATTCAAAAGAGCATAGCCTGTGATTGATGACTGTGTTTAAAAGGTAGGGTGACCACCCCTCTCATTTTGGCCAGGACAGCCCCACATTTCAGACACCAGGGAGGAATCCCAATTTATTTTAACAAAGGGGCTAACTGCCCCATATTCAGGCCCCCTGCTGAACTGAGCCTTCCCCCACCCCCATTCTCTCAGCTGCCGGCGGGAGAGCACATACTTATGTGCTCTCCAGCCACACAGGAGAGGGAGCCAGCAGGGGACTCTTCTGTTGGGGTGCAGCTGCTGCCCAATTCCCGGCTCCCCACCGGTCAAGGAAGCCAGGAACCCACCCACATGGCTGCCACCCTGTTCCTGGTGCCCTGAGGCATGGGGGAGCTAGGGAGGTCCCCCACAGGGGTGGCAGCCCTGTTCCTGTTGCCTCAAGGTGTGGGGCAGCTGGGGAGCTGCCCCCCCAGGGTGTCCCATATTTGGGCTAGGGAAATATGGTCACCCTTTTAAAAGGTCACAGTCTTGAATTATGGATTGTATTTGCAGTATCAACCTTTCTCAGAAAAATGTAATGGTTTTGTGTTATGTGCAATGGAAGAAGAACTGACTAGGATAATGTGAGAATTTCTCAAATTACTGACTTCAGGATGAATCTGCCTACTTGCAGAATTGTTAACTTTAAATGGAATTGAACCTGTATCCTCAATTCCAACCTAAAGGAACTGCCCTTTTTTGGGTTGCAAATCAATTTTAGTTCAATGATAGGTCTCACCTAGACCTCTCCCTAAGCACAAACTAGAGACATACTTCATTATGTTTGCTGTGTTTGTGATGTGGATTCTCTGTGACTTGAAAGTGTAATGAGAATCAAATGCAGTTCTCTCTAAAGGAAGGGCCAGAGGTCCCAGTTTTTAAATGCACAAAGCTGTGTCCTAATCTCACATCTTCTCAAGGTAGTTTTATGTTTCTGTGCATTCTCCTTACCAGCGCCAGCATTGCAATTGACTTTATCTGAAAAGAAATATCCATAAGAGATTTCCTTCTATGATGCATTTGCACAAGAGCATCAAGCTTATTATTGAAGATGGCCAGTCTTTTCTTTACTTTAAGAACCACCTAAACACATATGTCTTCTGTATGGATTCTGAGCGTAAAACCCCTCAGGAGCCATGAAAGTCAGGGTAGGTGGGTTTTGTACCAGTGATGTGCACAGGGGCTGAAAGGCATAAGAACAGCTGCTGTTTTAAGCGTTTCTCATCTCTCTGGAATTTTAATTCCAGTACTGCTTTGAGGTGGTATTCCTCATCACTCCCCTCTGGTGGTCTGTCAACACACGCATTGCCAGACACCCTGGGGTTTCTACCTTCCTGTTCCAAAGAGGCAGCGTTACCTTTGTTAGGTGCTGCCAGGTCAGTGTCTGACTCTAGTGTGATTTGATTCAGCTGTCTTCCCATTGATCCCCCATGTTCTGCTCTCGAGAAGCTAACAGCAGTCACCCCTCAACTGGGAGTCCAGACTTATCACTCCCTCTTGAAACCTGAAGGACAGATGGGTGTACAGATACACATCCAGTACCCAGCTCCCAACTCCTCCTGTCAGAAACAGAGCAACAGTCCTGCTCCCCCTTCTTTGGGCCACCTGCCACCTGTCCAGCTATAGGCATTAAGCTCTCAGCCATGACAGACCCTTCCATACAAAGCTCTATATTCTTTCCTCTTTGTTCACTGGAAAGACTCTCAGCCTCCAGGACGCTGAATCTTTTAGTTCCCACAGTAGCTTCTTGGCCCCAGCCTCTGCCTGAAGACTTCTCTCTGAGACACACCCCTCTGTGCATCCCAGGGCTGGACGTCCCCCTGCTGTTCCTTTGCTCCTCCAGGACATCTTACAGCTTGGACAGCCCCCATGGTAGCAGGCAATAACTCCAGCAGTGCAAGCCAGCTCTGACCCTTTCTCCCATCTTGTAAAATGCCCAGTCCACCTGGCGAAAAAAATTAAAGAGACACTCTCTTGTTCACTTCAGAATCCCTGCAGCATTCTACCCCACAGGATTTCAGCACAAAACTCCTTCTTGCTGCTAACAATCCCTTCAAAAAGGGGTTTTTGCAGCCCCTTCAAAAAGTAATTTCCAAAAATGAATGGTGCAAAATTCTCTGGCACAACTGCAATTTGTAACTCAGACTGTTTCTGCTCTCTTTGTACCCTG
The DNA here is from genome assembly GCF_033958435.1 of Carettochelys insculpta. Classification (NCBI taxonomy): domain Eukaryota; kingdom Metazoa; phylum Chordata; order Testudines; family Carettochelyidae; genus Carettochelys; species Carettochelys insculpta. The sequence continues at coordinate 109,890,247 of NC_134137.1, read as the reverse complement.
GCCAGATGTGCCAGGATCTTATGTCCACCAACCAATTCCAATTCAGCCTAGTCCCCAAGGAGGATATGTTGCTTCCTAAGGAAATCCCTCCAGACTATAGAAATTTCTGCCCAAGTATTCCTCCAGGCAGTTATGATCTGTCCATTTACCCTGCCAGATCTCTTGTCCCTACCACCCAGCTTTAAGTGAGCTAGTTTTACAAATCCTGTGTGAAGAGTAGCTACTCTCTAGGGTGTGGGTTGTTAGCTAATTTCTGCTTAGCTGTGCCTACATTAGACACAGTAGTTAACCGCTGATACACAATTTTAGCTATGCCAATTGCGTAGCTAAAATTGACTTAACAGCAGTTGAATACAATGGCTGTCTACATGGAAGAAGGTCAATGGGAACGTTTCTCCCATCAACCTTCCTAAATCCTTGCCCCTTATGAGGTGTTCCAGAGTTGACTTTGACCCCAGAAAGTGCCTTTTCACAGTCACAAAAAATACCCTTGTGCGGATTGATCTTCTGTGGTAGTATATGTTGTCGGCCATCTTTACCGGAACGCTGCTAACATGTCCAATCTGTTCCCTTCAATGTTAATCACTTTGAGCGCAGGCGCGTGCTCTTTGGACAACAGCGTAGACCCTGCAGTTAGCCAACACTGGAGACCTCGGAGAGCCCCCAAGAACCACCAATCAAGCAAGGTACGATGGCACTGCTATAAGATTTATTGTCGTTGACGTATGGTCTCCAACAACCTCATGAGCCTCCAAGATGACTCAAAAGTTTACACTGGTACATGCATAAGCTGTGATAATGGACGCAACTCAGTTGATGACAAGAGGGCTCTGTCATCCCCTAGGTCACTCGACAGAGCTCATTACACACATTTCATACACAGTATAAACAAATTAAGTATCCAGGTGCAATGCTTCATTGTAATACATTGACACCCCTCAGTGTAACTAGATGTACCCATTAACTTGGGTAATAGTGGTGGTACCATCAAAACAACACTATCCACCATGCTGTCATTACAACCTGCTCCTGAACTTGGGTTGGAATGTAACTGGTGCTAAGCGGTTATCTATGGGGAGGGTATGGGCGTACCGAGGACATGGTACCAAGCAGGATGTGTTTATGTGCATCACTAAGTGTCTGGCTCTGGGTGCTTTTAGGTGTTTTCATGTGCTTTTAGGCCCTGCGATTTATCAGCTCTGTCTCTTGCAGCATTCACGTGGGCAGAATCTATCTAGCTCACAGATTTTGCTTTAACCCACCGTTGTTCAGGCTTGAGGCCTTTAGCTTTGCTGTATGTTAACTAAGCTTTCACTGCTGTTCTAGGCCTTTAGTTTTAGACCAAGCCTCTTATGACTGCAATATAGACCTAGCCTAATTTACTTTTTAAAACAGGCATTGTTCTTAAGTGATCAGTGGAATCAGTTATAAGTTCTCTTAGGTCTTTTGTTTGCACAGAAGAACAAGGAGGAGCTTCAGGAGAGAGAGCTTGGGAAGGACACCCAGCCTCTCCAATCACCTTCCTTCTTTCCAGGGGTACAGGAGAGTCCTTGCCTCCCCACAGAAATAAACTCCTCTGTTCAAGGATTTCACTTTCCAGGTGTTCACAATTGCTCAAATTTGTCGCAAATTTAACGAGATTTTCTATTGATTTGTCCCACAAACACTGCTTTGCATCATATTAGCCATGTCCAGCAACTGATCCTGAAGAACAGATCTTTGAATTGACCACAGTCAGAAGCATCAACAATAGGCACCTTATTGAGTATGACCAAGGCTATCCCTTTTAATTTTGTCACCAGTGTGGACATTCTCTAATCCTCAGGAACTGAGTGAATGGTGCACAGTCTTTCAATGGTGATGAAATATTCTGCAATATCCCCCCCAGTTGATCATAAGTTTGGCACAGTCTATTCCACTCATGGGCTATGTCTACACTAGCCCCCGCCTTGAGGCGCTGCCATGAGTATGCATTGCCTCATTAGCATAACAGCAGCCTCAGTGATTCGAAAGTGTCACTTTTGAATTGTGAGCCTCCCATGTAGACAGGGGCCTTTCTAAAGGACCTCCCAGTCTTTGAAAGCCCCTTATTCCTAAAAGGAAGTGAGAAGAAGGTGCTTTTGAAGTCCAGGGGGTCCTTTTGAAAGTACTCTGTCTACACGGGCAGCACAAAATTCAGAAATGCCTTTTATGTTCTGCCTCCTTCTCTGCTGCTTAGAGCTTATAAAATTCCATTTTCCTTTAGACCTCACTCTGACTCATTTTGCTGATTTTCCCGCCTCTATTTCCCTTCCCTGAAATAAGTGTAAAGCTGATGCACCCAGGTCGTTGGCAGGAGGGAATGAACCTGTGACCTTAAAGGTTAAAGTCCTGTGTTCTACCACATGAGCTAAAAGCCATTTGCCTCTCAGCCCAAGCTGTAGAGCAGAGACTTCACTCTCCCTTGCCAGTGGTCTCAAGGCCTCTAGGTTTACATAAGCAAACAGAAAATAAATAATAAACCAGTAACCACTTTCTTCAGCTACCACACTTCATCACACTTAGAACACACTCAAAATCACTACTAGCATCCAAACTAACCCCCACTGGGGTTCCCTATGCATGTTCAGACCCTCTTTGCTGTGCCATTGTGACAGCGTGCATTCACAGAAGACCCTGGATGTTCCCTGGTGTGCTGCTCAGGCCACTGACACCCACCGTCTTGCTCTCTGGGTCTCCCCAGCACTCTGTCCTGCTGAGCCAGCTACTCTGGTCTGCCCCAGCTAAGACACAGAGTTGGGGCTACCACCCCCAATGCAGGCCATGATGAACCACAGCTGTGGGGAGGTGCGGTTCTAGGGCACAGCACCCAGGGAATCAAACCCCAAATAAATCTCTCTCTCCCTGTGCAAAAGGCTTGCACAGGAAGGTTTCGTTAGGCACGCCCCCCTTTATCAGTGAAACAGAGGGATGCCCAGTGGTAGCCCTCCCCAGGTAATAGCCATTTACACTGGGCTTGATTATAAACAAAAGAGTTTTTAGTAAGCAAAACAGTACATCAAAGTGAGTTACTAAATAAACAAAAGAAAAAATGCATAGTAATTCTGTCCGCACCCCCTGTAAAAATCTAGTTACTTGTGAGTTCTTACTCTAAGCAGCTGCCTTGGTACCAAGTGAAAGCTTCAAGTCAGGAAAGATCCTATCTCGACCTGAGTCTCCAGTACAGTTCTCAGCCTCAGCCATTGCCTGTTTTCTGGTCTGAATGTAGACAGCAAATGTCTTCAGATGTGGATTGGCACCTATTAAGACTTCTTGTTAGCTAAGGACAACTATCGTCTCCCAAGCCACAACAGGATAGCCACACCTCCTGCTGTGGTCTTCATGGAGACAGACATTTGGAACACCAATATGTAGACAATACTTATAACTTCAACTACAAAAATGACACATGCACAAAAATAGGATTTACAGATCCATCAAATTATACTACTGAAAATGATGTTACAAGACACATTTTGCCAAAAGCATCTCTGAGTTATGCCTATTCAGTGCTTTTTTGTGCCAGTACTTGCCAATACTGAGTACCAGCACCTCAGCAGCCCCAGCCATGGGATTTGCTGTGGGGGAGGGGTGGGAAGCCGGCTTAGTACCAGCACCTCTTTTATTTTTTTAAACAAAAAAGGCACTGTACATATTTATGTTCGCAATCCATTTTCCATGAAGCATGGGGGGCATCAACACCAGGTATTATAAGAGCACCCGCTAGATTTCTTTTTCTTCTTATGAAGTTTAAAAACAGTCCTACAAACTCCATTTCTGTCTGAAATTTGGCACATAAGCAACCAACCTGTAAAAATATTTTTAAAAAATTATACTAGAAATTGCCTTATATTATCTTAGCTGCTTTTAAGTTAAGTACAACCAAAAATAGGCAAAATCTAGTGCTGAGTGATGGCCTGGGTAATCCCTTCAAATCATGCACACTGCTACCTGGTACAAATCAGCTAGTTACAGATAATAAAGCATTTTTGGATTAGAAATATTTTGGGGGCATTCATAACTCAAAGGCAGTTTGATTTAAAAAAGGAAAATAAGGCAGCCAGCTAGCAGCAGTGCTAGCAGATGCCACAGGTCCAGAGGGAAGGTGACCCAGCTCTTTGAACTCAGAAGGCGCAGGGCCAAGGGTGAAAAGGGCTGGGCTTAGGGCAGTCGGCTCTGGGCCCGCCCTTCCCCATGCACCCACTAAGCCGCATGCAGAGCAGTGAGCAGTGCTCTGTGGCATTTCAAAGGGGCCTGGAACTTTGGCCTCTGAGATACCCAGAGCTCCTGCCTGGGAAATGCTGGGTCTGAGGGCAATTGACCTCTTTGCCCTCCCTCACCCTCAGTAGGCAGGCCTGCCAGATAGTCTATGATCCACACCAGCGTTAAAACAGTAGGTACTTTCGGAAAAAAATAAAATATCAAATTCATATTTTATAAAATATTTCTTGTAACCCATAACTTCATTTCACACTAATGAAAGTAATATTGAAAGAGCAGCAAACAGCATTTCACTGACTACAGTATTTTACAGCTTCTTCTATTCCTTATCATACAGTGCGATATCCTGGTCCCACATTATGCAGATCCACAGGATAAACTATTTACTTATGCATAAACCTGACTGATCCAGCTAGTATAAGTAGAGTCACAGGAATCCTTCACGCCCTATCTGAGATAGGGCTTGCAATCTGTTCAACACGGTATAGATCACATTTGGCTTTAGATCCTAGTCTTCCATTAAATAGCATTTCCACAAATCCTGATCATCATCTTCCACTGACATTACTAGATCTTTACACATTGAGAATAACAGTGGCAAAGTCCTCAGGAATAAGGGCGTCCCAGTTGGCTTTTAAAATAAACAAGTAATTACCTACTTGGACCGAGAGTGAGGGTATCTCTACACAGCCGCCCTATTTTGCAATAAGCTATTCTGGAATAACCATCCCAAAAACCAAATAGGAAGAAGGGGCTTTCAAGGTCACGCGGTCCTTTCAAAAGGCCCCCATCTATACAGGTGGCGTATGTTCCAAAAGCAGCACTTTCGAATTGCACGTGGCCACCATTATGCTAATGAGGTGCTGCATATTCATATCAGTGCCTTATTAGCATCTTCCAAACTCCCTCATTAACATGCTCCTTTTGAATGGGAGGGGCCAGTGTAGACGTGGCCAAAGGCTGAATCTACACTATAGTGATCTTTCGAAAGATGATATTTCGGAAGATCTCTTCTGGAAGATCTCCTTTTGAAAGAGCATGTCCACACACAAAAACACAGATCAAAAGAGCAATCTGCTCTGTCGAAAGAGCAGGCCAGGGATTGACAAATTTGGCACCATAAGGACTGCTCTTTCGAGCAAAGGGCCCCTGGAGTGTTTGCCCACGCTTTTTTCTGAAAGATTCTTTCGGGTAAAGGCACTCTTCCTTGTTTGGGAGTGTAAGAGGGCCTCCAGAAGAAGTGCTGCATTCTTTTGAGAGGGATTCAAAAGAGAGCACTTTGTGTGGGCTCTCCGCTTGTTCTTTCAGAAGAGGGCCTGATTTTCTGAAAGGACTTGCTAGCGTAGATGCGGCCAAAATGTATTTCAAAATAGCACTTTAGCTATTTCAAAATACGTTGTCTGCACACATAGCACCTGTTTTGAAATACAGTAAACCCCCGATTTACACAAATTTGACTTGCACATTTCTTGTGTTAACAAGAGTCAAATTCGTTGCTGGGAGTCGGCCTGGCGCAGTGCTCTGCAGCTTCAGCCCCTGGGAACTGCTGGCAGGGGGAACGGCTGGCCAGAGGAATCCCTGTCAGCAAAGGGGCTGTGCTTGGGTGGCTGTCAGCCCCTTTGCTGCCAGGGATTCCCCAGCCCCAGCAGTTCCCTGGGGGCTGGAGCCAGGGATGGACCCCAAAGTGGTGCGGCTGCTGCTGCCCGGTTTCTCCCAACTGGGGGAACCAGGGGTTGGACCAGCACGGTGGCACAGCTGCTCCTTGGCTTCCCCCAGCTGGGGGAGCCGGGCCTGGAACTGGCAGCAGAGCGCTGCACCGCCCAGCTGGCTCCCAGACACTTTGCAGCTGAGGGCTCCCCCAGCCCTGGCAGCTCCCTGTGGCTGATGCTGGCAGTGCACTGCGCTCTGGCCAGCTCCCAGCCCTTTTGCTGTTGGGGTTCCTTGGCCCTAGCAGCCCACCCGCCCCCCGCTTGACTTGCGTGAAATTCAAATTACGCCTGTTTCCCCAGAAACATAATTCACGCACAAGTCGAAGGGTCTACTGCAGCTATTTCAAAATAGGTGCTGTTAAGACAGGGATTAGCGCTTATTTCAAAATAGCTATTTCAACATAAGCAATATTTCCTGTCTTAACAGCATGTATTTCGAAATAGCTATTTTGAAATAAGTGCTATTCCTTGAAGAATGGGGTTTGCCACTTTGAAATAACTCAACTTCCATTTCAAATTTATTTTGGAATAGCGGTTGTGTTGTGTAGACACAAGGATAATGATTCTGAAATATCTATGCTCTGTAAACCTACTCTGAGAGAGGACCTTAATGGAACAAGGAAGATATGTTGTGTATGGCCCTAAAACAGTAATAGGTTGTGTGCGATAGTTTCTGCCAGCCGTTACACCAATTAAATTTAGTTCTATTGTTTCAATGGCAGCAGGGCAGGGAGCCGTAGAGGAGTCAGCTATTGTAATGGAATTTTCTTGAGGAACCCATTTGGAATTTTCACTTTGGGGAATGAAAGGGAGCCCAGATCAGCTCTTTTCTCCCTCTTGCCACAGCTGTTTCCTGAGACTCCCACTGCCCAGTTTGCTGTTGCCACTTTGGCAGCAGCACAAGCCCAGCCTTAGAAGTGCTGTGTTTATCTATTTAGTTCCCATCAAATCCACATACCCTAATAGTGTAATCAGAGTTTCTAGCAGTATTGCCCTCATCTTGGCAGACACTTGATAACAAATAGGGCACCATTGCCTTACCCAAGTGTAATGCTGACAGACCTGAGTTGCTGGCACCAGGAACAGAACCTGGAAGCATAGGGTCTGAAGCCCTGCACTCTACACTGGGAGCTAAAGGCCAGCTAGCTGGTAACTGAGGCTGTAGAGCAGAGACTTCACTCACCCCAATGAGGGCTCAGTGCCTCTGGGTACTACACAAGTTTGACTATGTGAGCAATTCATTGTGGGTGCCTATCGCACAGTGCTTTATCCCTGTTGCATTCTGGGGGTTTTGTTGTGGGGTGGGAAAAGTGCCATAGTTGCTTGTGGGTGTTTGATGCCTCTATCCCAGAATGCACAGCACTCTCTCAGAATTCAGAGCAATGACCTCTCACAGTCAGGAGGTCATCTAGCCAACTTTTAGAACCTGCTTCCCCCAGCAAGCCTTGTTCCTGCCCAAGCAGATGTGCTCAAAATGTGTCTTTAAATAATCTGCAGCAGCAACTCCACTTCAGGCAGAGGGGTGAGGGCACAATTCCAGTGGGCAGGGACCCATTCCAGTTCCTGTTCATTCTCTCCAGCCACGCAGGTACCCCAGATCTCTTAGTTAAGAAGTCCCTAGCTCGCTTTCCCAAACAGTGCAGGAGCTGATGCTTTCAGGAGTCAAGTTCTCAGCAGGCTCCCCAGAGCTTTGCTTTACAAGAAGATATTCCCCACACATCAGGTCACAAAGCCATTTGGATTGCTCCCCACACCCTCACCCCTAAATTCAGGGATGACTGGGCCAAACCCGAGTGATACTGGGACACTGTGCATCAAGTCACATTGGCATTCACTGAAATGAAGACCTCCTGCCCCTCTATCTGTACAGAGGGGTGGCTGGGTCAGTTCCAATGGTGTTATGACCACACAGCTGGAGCAATGTTCTGGACCAATCTATCAGCACCCATATTGACTTAGTACTGGGGCACTGCTTAAAAGTGTTGGGCCATGACCCCTCACCCAGGACTTCATGGCCTATGGAACTCTGAGACTGCAGATATCTTGGTAGCAGGGGACATTTACTCCCTGCCCAGGCTTCCTCTGATTTTTATCAGGAGGCACCCAAAACAGTGGCCAGAACTGAGTACTTAAAGGATCAGAGCCTACTTGCACAGATAAAAGTTCTAAGAGGCAAAAATATAATCCTACCACAAGAGTCAGCTTAGTGTACTCAAGAGGGTGATGAGATAAACGTTTCTGGAATGCTTGTGGAATTCCTTTTACAAAAAGACTAAAGGAAATTCACGTTCAGAGGAGTATATTAAGTGACTCACTGGATTCCGCTGAAATGAGAAACAGAAACATTAGCTAGGTAATAAAACAGAGGTGTTCATTAAAGAGTCCAGGTGGTGTACACAATTTTGTTATTTAGGACAAAGTTAAACTCAAAAAGTTAACCACAATGGGATGGGTTTGGGGTGTGTGGTAATGTAAAAATCACACCAGTGAGAGGTAGAATAAAAATTCCAAATGAACACTTTTCAAAACAAAATTGCTTCTATCTTTACTCACCAAAATCTGCACTGTGTTGCACTGAGCCCCTTGCTGTGGTCATTCAGTGATATCATTATCATCTAAAGCGGAAATGGGTATACAGGGACAAGGGCCTGCATTCCATTTCTGACTGATGCTCCTCAAACATATTTATTTGGGGGGGGCTGTGAATTATTAAGATATCTTCATAAGATTGCTTCATCTTAAAAGAGAATAAGGACTTGATCCTGCTCCCACTGATGTGTAAACAGGTAACACAAAAGAAGTTATCAAAATGCATTAAGTACATTTTTAAATACATCCATAGGAAACATTTTAGATTCCTGCATACATCTATAGGTGGAACTTCTCTTGTCTGGCACCCTCAAGACCTGACCGGTGTCGAACGAGAGAATTTGCCGGACTATGGGAGTTCAATATTGCCTAATACATTACCAACACTTCCACTGCTCCCTGGGCTCTTAAAAGACGTGTAGGGATCAATAAAAATTAAGTAACAGCACAGAACAATAAGAGCCAGAACTGGTGGCTGTAAACAAGCTCCATGGGACCACAGGTAACTTGGCCACACTCATGTGGTCAACCAGCTAACTAAATTCGTGCTTGATTACAGATGTTGCCAGATGAACAATCCAAATTAGAGAGATGCAGTCTGTATTACATTCTCTCTCCACCATAACCTTTGTCTGATCTTCAGTTAACCCCATTGCATACTTCTTGCACCTCCTACGCCCATTGTTTGCCTCTAACACCACCACAAAAAGCCTGGCAGAAGAGATACTTGTTAAAATCAAAGCCTGAAATTCAGAGTGTGACAAATCAAGACAGGAACACCTTCCAAATCTCCTCTCACTTAGAACACCTTGGCTGTTCTGACTTTGTTCAGATGCTACTTAACCACAAATGCTACTGTAGTGTATGGGGAGAAATTCAGTCTCTAAAGCACACAAGACCCAAATCAATTAGGTCAAAATCAATTCCTTGAATTTCACCCCACTAAAACCCAGTACAGGACAGAGAAGCAGCAGTACAGTATACTCCTGGCAGGAAAGAGTGCTCAATATGCAGCCTGTTACACTTGGCACTAACTGTAGTTTCCAAATTTGTTCCCATGGAGAAAACACCACAACAATACAAAGTCAGGATGACAAAGGCATAGATAACTCAGGCAAAGAGTGTATATGAAATGGGAGAATGACACTACCTTGTCAAATGCAGATAAGGAACACAACATGTAGCCCCCCGCAGAGATTACCTAGGTTCCTGGAGCTCTGTGTGCTGGCAGCTCAGGGAGAGGCACACGATCACTAGTATGGAAAGGGAACCAGGGGCAGACTCTGAGTTGCCTAGGAAACCAGGAGAGGGAGGAAAAAAACTCTTTAGAAGTCCGGGTGCCTGTCTGCCTGGGGAAGGATAGCAGGTGTGCCTGGTGAGAGGAAGAGGGTGACTGACTGACAAGAAAAAGCCTGTGGAAGAAGAGCTAGCCTGACCAAGGGATACCCCTTCCAAGAGTGCTGAGGAGGGATGAAAGCGCTTCATGGAGTAGTCTGAAGCCCCACCAGCTGGTGAAAGGACAGGCCTGGCTGTGTAGGGAGCTGGTGAGTCCCAGGCCTGCATGCAGGGTTCCCTGTTTGAACTGGCCTCTCTGGGGACCTGAAAGCAAGATGCCTCACACTGAGCCTCTCCAAGACAATTCCCAGTGCAGAGAGTCACAGCGGACTGCTGGGGAGGGACACAAAGCGAGCACTGGCCACTCCCCTATGTGACTTCTCCCTGTGCTGCCCTAGTCCTGGGCCCACATGCTCTTCTTATCCCCTCCTTTCCCCACCCCATGACCTGGGTAGTATTTCCTGCTCTCCTAGTTAACATGGCCAGAGACTGCCGGGAGAGTGCAGCAGCATCAAAAGAACAGCGACTCTGATCCCATCAACTGCTGGCCCCTTGCTCCTCCTTCCCAGGGTGAAGGTGCGTGATCCTTCCTTCCCCACACACATCACTCCTGCACAGAGTTTTGTTGGGAAAGCTTCCCCCAGCAAGGTTCAGGTTAGCCTTCCAGCTCTCTAGGTGGTATCAGTCACCCCCTGGCACCATTGTTCCAGTTGCTAACCAGGGCTGCCCCTAGCTGTGCGTGTGTCTGAGCGCGGGGGTGGGAGACTAAAGTCAGCAGTGTAATTTAGTTTTGCAGAATGCACCTTGAGCCTCTGGGTGTTGAGGGGAAATTGTGGGACAAAAGGCAGCTTGAAGAGGACACCAACCAGCAGTGATTGTAGGAGCAGCCCAAGCAATATGCAAAATACACAGCTGTGTAGAGCACCATATTGCCCCAGATTTCATGGTGCCCTAGGCAGCTGTGTGCTGCATATCATCTCCAACGGCCAGCCTCATCCCCTGGCCAGCCTCCCTGCAAGCACAGCACCAGTTCTAAAACCTAGCTCCTTCCCCTGTCTGGCCCCTGCCTCCCGCAACAAACTGGGCCCAGCCACCACTCACCAGGCAGTGGAAGGATTACGAATGCAGGCTGGGGGAGTAAGGAGGAGCAGGTGGCTACACAAGTGGCCAGTGAAAAATGAGTTTCCCTTTCTGTCCCCACTGCTCCCTGAGTTCTCTGCCCCACACTCCTTCCACTTGCTGCTTCTGTGCCTCCTGCCCTGTGGTTGCCAGGTGAACCTCCCTGCCTGCCCTGCTCCTATCCCCTCTGCCCTGCCCCAGTTTCTGCTTCTGCAGCCCTCCTGGGGGAGGGAGGTGCAAGTGCTCAGGCTGTGTAGGGCACCACCATTGGTAGGGTCAGCCCTGAGTGATCATCAGCCCCTCTGCATTGACTGAGGAGTCCAGGGTCATCTCTAAACCTGAGGATAATTCACAGAGATTGTGAGTGCACCATCTTTTAGATCGCTGGTCAGGGAAGTTTCTGGGAACAGCATTTACTGCAGGTGAGGGTTTGGGGGATTTTTTTTATTTGCTGCCTATTAAACCTGAGGAGCAACATAGCACCTAACTCCATTTGAGAGTCCTCTGGGCTGTATTACCCAATCAGCCACATTGCTAACAGATGCACAGAAGATACACGGTCACAGGTCATCAAGGTACCCTATAAAGTACACATACCAGTATTTGCTATATCCAGTCAAGGGACGGGGGAAATTCACAGGTATTCTCAGTGTGGGCATTGTGACCCTAAGACTTCTTTTGCCTTTTAAGTTATATTTATCTCCTGTTTAATATGATTTATGGTTTTAAATATATGTGTTTGTATTGTTTCTTGGGAAGCTCCAACTGTTTAGCAAGTAAATAGGGGTTACCCTGTGATTGGAACTTTCCACCCAAGTTGCTCTAGTGACCCTGCCACAAAGGGGCTGTTCAGACAGAGGCACTGCTAACTAAATTTATATGTGAAGAAAAAGAAGTTGCACCCTGCTGAGTGTGGCAGGATCCAGAAGACGTTAGATCTGTCCAACAAAACCCATGAGGAAATTGGCACTAAAGGATGCAATGAGGTGGGTTGGAAGGGGATACATGCACTGGACAGCTGCTGTTGTTAGGGCATCCCAAAAGAAATGAGGATACAGTGGGACCCTGAGCTGCAAATCTTTAGAAACAAATAGCAGGCAAATTTTACCATTTCCTCAGTTTGCTTCCTCTACTTTATTCCTCCTCATCTCACAAACATACCTAACCCATTTTGGGCAAGGTCTCAGCTAACTCTTCCTTATCCCCCTCCAGAGTTTCTAAATCAGCCAACTCACTGGCGCAGCACTTGAAGACATGGTATATAAGTCGGGTGTCTTGGGCATTTGGAAGCCATTGCAACTTATGCTAAGCCTCCTCACAGTACTGAACACACATGGAACAAAGGGGGAAATGAGCTAGCACAATATGACTATCCCTTGCTTACTGAGGCCATGTCTACACTTCGAGAACTTCAAAATGACCATGCTAATGGCCAAATTGAAGAATACTAATGAAGTAAATGCACATTCAGTGCCTCATTAGCATGCCACTGGCCACGGCACTTTGAAATTGCCGCTTTTCACTCCCGTGCGGCTCATCCACATTCCGCTGACAGGAATAAGGGGATTTCAAAGTTGACGGTGTCCTTTTGAAAAAGACCCCCGTCTGGACGAGCTGCATGGGAGCGAAAAACAGCAATTTCACAGTGCCACAGCCAGCGGCATGCTAATGAGGTGCTGAATATGCATTTCAGCACCTCATTAGTATTCTTCGATTTGGCCATTAGCATGGCCATTTCAAAGTCTTCTCTAAGGGTAGACATAGCCTAAGTGTTACTTTGTAATACTCAGTACTTGTATAACAGTATTGTTTTCTCATAGCTAGAGTCCAGTCCTGTTGCTATGGCACTCCTAAAATGCCCACAGAATTCAGTGAGAGTTTGGGTGTGCAAACACTGCCTTGTCAGGTCCAAAATTTTATAGCCAAGAAAACTGTATAAGTAACATACACTTCTCAGGCCCACATTTTTAAAGGGGGTGGCTTGAGCTCCCTGTGCAATTGCCATGATTGTGCACGCATAAATGCCCATTCGATGCCATGTGTGTAGCTGACATGCACATTCAATCAATGATCTTAACAACTGGCAAAAAATGGTGTCCATTTTCTCACAGAACCCTCAAACTTCCTCCTTTGAGCATGATCTCTTCAAACCTATGCATGGAGCCTGACCAGTGGAATACACACTAATCATGGTGGGTGCTGCTTGACTTGAATTCCAGCTGTGAATGTGCTCTAATTGAATGAACAGGTGATGCAATGCTACATTGTGTTTTCTCCTCCAGATCCATTTCAGTGACACTGGGGTACAGTACATACTCCTTTCAGCACATGCACATGCCTTTCATTTGAGAATATTCGTGCATATTCAGGAATAAGGTGGATTATAACTACTGGGAATCCAAGGACTTTGTCAGCATATGGGCAACTATTATTTCAGGAGGGCACCTCTACAGTTAAGGTTGCACCGTGACATCTGTTAAAAGTTTGACCACTCTAAGACCTCTAAAATCGACATCCTTGGTTGGATATCTTTGAAATTGGATGTAACTCAAAAGGGTGCAGGGTAACAGGAATAGATGGAGTCATTTGAGCCAGAGGTTCCAGAGAGATAAACCCCTGAAAATGGCCATTTTTAAAATAATTCTGAGTTTCAGGCCTTTTTTGGTCCAGAGCTAGAAATCAAACTATTGCAGTCAATTTGCATCCAGGATAGCACATGGCACCCATTAGGGCTGACAGCCTCACCAGGCCCCTGGGCAAGGGAGTGGGGAGATTGCCCTGCACTTTGGGAAGGAGGGTGGCCTGGAGCAGAAAGGGCAGGACAGGCAGCCTTCAGCACTACCATCTCCCCTGCAGTACTGCCCGGAGGTGTGCCATGTGGTGCTTCAGAAGCAATTTAAAGGGCCCAGGCCTCTTGCTACTGCATGCAGCCAGGAACTCCAGGCCTTTGCCCCGGCCCTGTTGATGGACCTGATGGTAAATCTCTGGGGGGACTCAAAGCGAGAGCAGTATTTATGAAAATTTGCCTATTTATAATAGACTTGCACCAACACATGAAAATGTCTAGAGTGTTTCCGTGCCTGCCATTTTCTATGCTTTAGACTTGACTATTGTAAGAGCTCTAAACTCTGAAGTTACTCAGGGCTTGCCTACATTTAAAATGCTGAACTGATGCAGCTGCACCACTATAATGCTTCACTGGAGATGCCAGCAGGGCTGACAACCAGCAGGGGCCCCAGGGCGAGGAGCATGTGTGGGGTGACATCTCCATGCCACAGGAAAGGGTGGGGCCAGGGACAGCCCAGCCCTTAGCGCTGCTTGGACTGAGACTCACCTCCCCCACAGCCCTCAGAGTTGTGCAGAGCTCCTGGAGCAGCACTCTGCCAGCAATTCAAAGGGGCCCACAGCTCTGGCCACCACCCCTGGCTCCTTTGAATCCCTAGGCCATTGGGCAGCCGCTCCATTTGCCTTTCCACCTGCTCCATCGATGGGCCTGGTAGGTGCCCCCTGTGTCAAAAAGAGGGCTTCTCCCACTGACGCAGGTAATCCACCTCAACAAAAGGCAGTAGCCCAGCTGAAGGGGGAAGCCCTCCCGTTGACTTAGAGCTGTCTCCACTGGGGGTTAGGTCAGTATAACTGCACCACTCAAAGGTATGCATTTTCCCCATACCCTGAGTGATGCAGTTATAGTGACATAACTTGTCAGTGTAGAAAAAAGCCTCAAATTGCTTTGAAAAAGTGTGCCTACTTCAGGTGTGGGGTAGCAGCACCTCTCAATTTGGGGTCATTTAAGGAGGAGTTCTTGAGGTACAGGGCCTGTCCAAAAGGGTTTCCTTCTGCTGACAGGCTTAGAAGGGTACAGATGACTGGTTGAATCACAGACCTCATGCTTGTGGTGAACTCACCCTTCTGTTAGTGTAACTAAGGACAAATTCACTTCAAGCCCCACATAAGGCACATGAAGCTTTGAACTGAGTGGCTGGAGTTTGCTACAATTTGTGAATAATGGGTAGCAATTTTATTGCAGCAGAGAAAATAAGACACGGGAATACTTCCTGGGAGGAGAGGGGTGCTGGGGCATGCAGGGGCATAGGTGGGAGGTTGGGACTGAAGTGAGGAATGGGGGATCACAAGAATGTATTGTAGGGGAGGTGAGAGAAGTTATAGGCTCAGGTGCCTATATAAGAAGGGTGACCAGATATCTCCATACAATTTGGACAATCTCCCTATTTGGGACTTCTTCTCATATATACACTAAGTCCCATCAACAACATATATCTTCCTGTTTAAAATAACAAGAAGACTCTATGGCAAACCCCCTCTCCCCCAAACACACACTAAGGCAGGTTGCTTAGACTTCCCTTGCAGAACCTTTATGTCAGTGAAGTGTGTTGAACCATAAGCAGGCATTTCAATGTGCCATTTGCCACTGCCCAGCACACTGTTTTTGGGAAAAAATTTTCAATGCATAATGGAAAGAAACATGCCATTCAGGAGTGAAAAGTAACAAGGCTTCAGTTTTCCATCATGCAACTTTCTCCATCCCATCATGCCTTACATATGCACATCTTTTTTGAACGAAGTCTATAAACCTCTACACCACTGAACTGTGGTGTGGCAAGAGATATCATACACAGCCTTATTTTGGCACCATCCCAGTTTGCCACAGAATACATCAATTGCGGCAAGGCTAGCCTCGCTCCTGGGATCCAGGCCACTGTTTAGTCCACTAACACCACAGCCAGAATACCACTGCTCTTCCTGGGACAATGGATGGGGGAAGATGGTGGTCTGGGGGGAACCCAGGCCTCACCCACTCATTCCAGGTTCCAGCCCAGGGACCCTGTGTGGCTGCTAGCGGTGGGGGAAGGCTCCCCTCATTACAAACAGCACAGCTCTTCCCTGGGCCACTTCCCCAGACAATTCCTAACCCCATACCTCCTCCAGGTAGCTGTAGCAGCAACAGGTGCAGCCTGTTCCCCCTCCCGGTTTTGGCTCCTCCTGTGCAATCAGCCTTCTTGGACTTACACCAAATCTCAGGGCCTCCTGGGCAGGGGCCTCAGCTCAGCTCAGCTCAGCTCAGCCCAGCCCAGCCCAGCCCAGCCCTGTACGGAAAAACTTAACTTCCCACTGCCTACTGGGCAAGGGTTCTTTTAAAAGCAGGCTTAAGTGGGACCAGCTGGCCCCAATTAGCGCAGGGTGGCTTCCTTCCCAGCTGCTCACACTCAGCCTGTTTGCCTGCCCTGCTTTTCCCTCGTTCTTACCCCCTCCCAGCCTTACCTTGTCACACACTACAAAGACTATATTTCGATACCTGTGTAAGTGTTGGAGGATCATTGCCAAGCCTTCACCATTATCAGTGGGAGCTGAGCAAGAAAGATGCATGATTGCATGATCCAAGCCAGGATTATTCACAAAGCTGCAAGCAGCGGCCTTCCTTCCTGGACTGGTGGATTACCACTGGCAATGTTGAAATGCTAGTAGTGATTCTGGGGAACCAGTCTAATCCTTGATCCCCTAGTTTATGAAGCTGTACACCAGCCACCTGCCACTTCCAAGAAAAAATTCAACTACCGGCTGAGTGGGTGCAGAGGAAGAGATGATTGTCGTTGCATTCTGAAGGATGTTCATTCACAAGATTGACTCAGTGTGGAAAAAATACCTGAGTGTTTATAGCTAACTGTTGTGCTCTGCATAATAATCAGGAGCCAAAGGAGGGAAAGTTGTGCTGGAGAGCAGAAGCGGAGCAGCTATCTAGAAAGTTTAATCAGCCATAAATTTGAGGGCCTTAGAAGAACTCAATACAGAGTTATGTGGCTTAGGGAAGCCTGGAAAGACCACTTTAACAGTCAGCTACAAGTAATGTAGGCTACGTCTACACGTGCCCCAAACTTCGAAATGGCCATGCAAATGGCCATTTCGAAGTTTACTAATGAAGCGCTGAAATGCATATTCAGCGCTTCATTAGCATGCGGGCGGCAGCCACGCTTCGAAATTGATGCTCCTTGACGCCGCGCGGCGCGTCCAGACGGGGCTCCTTTTCGAAAGGACGCCACCTTCTTCGAAGTCCCCTTATTCCCATGAGCTCATGTGGTCTCTGTTAGACTGAAGAGCCCAGTGAAATATTTGTTCCTTATGCAAGTACTTAGACACTGTACTCATATCATCCTTTAACTTTCTCTTTGTTAAGCTAAATAGATTGAGCTCCTTGAGTCTCACATGTTGAGACACTTTCTAATTCTTTAATCATTCTCGTGGCTCCTCAGTGAATATCCTCTCATTTATCAATATCCTTCTTGAACTGTGGATTCCAGGGCTGAACACAGCAGCAGGCACAATGGTGATAAATACAGACGTAAAAAAACCATTCTCCATTCCTAACAGAGATGCCCCTGTTTATGCACCCAGGATCAGATTAACTCTTTTGGCCACATTGAGAGCTCCTGTCATTATGACCTCCGAATGTTTTTCAGACTCAATGCTACTTAGGACAAAATTCCTTTACTGTAATTATGACCTACATTCTTTGACGCTAGATGTATGCATTTATATTTAGCTGTATTTAAACATGTATTGTTTGCTTGCACCCAGTTTACCAAGCAATCCAGCTCACTCTGCTTCAGTGAGCTGCCCTCTTCATTACTTACTGCTTCCTCAATGTGTGTGTCATCTGCAGACCTTTATCGGTGATGATTTTGTTTTCCTTTAGGTCACTGATAAAAATGTTAAATAGAGTAGGACCAAGAACCAATCCACATGTATCTCATTGGAAATACACCTTCTCAGTGATGAGAATTTACTATTACTTTTTGAGGTGGATCATGTGGGGTAAATTAGAGCTAAATAACAACACAGAACACTGAGAGCCAGGACTGATGGCTGTAAACAAACTTTACGGGATCACAGGAAAGTTGGCTGCACTCATGATAACTGATCCTCCAGCTAAGTGAAATCATGCTGGATTAAGGGTGTTTCCAGAAGAGAGAATTCCAGATTAGAGAGATTCAACCTGTGTTATATTAACACTTACCTTTATACGTCACATTTGTAATCTTATAAAAAAGCAAGTTAATTTCACAGGATTTATTTTCTATTAATTCACACTGATTTGCACTAAACACCTTCCCCTCCTTCAAATCTTTGTTAATCCAGCCCTGACTCTGCTGTTTCATAATCTCACCCTGCACCAATATCAGGCTGACAGGTATATAATTACCCATGTGCCCTTTGTTTGGTACAATATTAGATTTCTTCTAGCTATTTGAAACTTCCCCAGTACTCCAAAACTTTACTGAACAACAACATTAATGGTTGTCCAAGATCCTAGCCTCCTTGTTTAAAATGCTTGAACGCAAATTACGTGCACCAGTCTAGCTGAAAAGAAAAAAAAAACTTCTTAAGGCTGCGTCTACGCTAAGAGATAAATTGATTTTATTAAAATTGATTTCTTAACTCTGGGTTTTATCCATTCAATTTTGAGCATCTTCACCTTCCCACATACTCCCCACAAAATCGATTTACTGCTGCCATACACAAGTACCTTAAATCGAGCTTAAATCAAGTGCTGCTGCAGTGCATTGTGGGAACATATTCCACAGTCCTCTGAGCCCCATTGCATTCTGGCCACACTAGTAGGTGTGGGTATATGACGCCATCTTCCCACATTTCATTTCCCTCTTTCCCCTGCCTTGTTAAGTATGTTTACGTAGACATGGTTGTTACACTGAAACTCAAATGAATTATCAGTAATGGGCCATGGCAGCTTAAAGGACGTACCCAGTTGACAGCCACGCAAATTGTGACCACCCACGGAGTGCCTCTCTCATGCTTGGGTCTGAATTTAGGCCACCCGAGAAAAAAGGCCCTTATGCCCAAGTACACATGGTTGTTGCACTGAAACTCAAATGAATCATCAGGCTGAAAGTCCCCAGACTACAGCCAGGTTTGCACCCGACAAAGAAGACCCTTAGGACACGAAAGCCGTGTCTACACGTGCACGCTACTTCGAAGTAGCGGCACTAACTTCAAAATAGCGCCCGTCACGGCTACACGCGCCGGGCGCTATTTCAAAGTTAACTTTGACGTTAGGTGGCGAGACGTCGAAGTCGCTAACTCCATGAGGGGACAGGAATAGCGCCCTACTTCGACGTTCAACGTCGAAGTAGGGACCGTGTAGTCGTTGCGCGTCCCGCAACTTCAAAATAGCGGGGTCCGCCATGGAGGCCATCAGCTGAGGGGTTGAGAGATGCTCTCTCTCCAGCCCCTGCGGGGCTCTATTGTCACCGTGGGCAGCAGCTCTTAGCCCAGGGCTTCTGGCTGCTGCTGCGGCAGCTGGGGATCCATGCTGCAGGCACAGGGTCTGCAACCTGTTGTCGGCTCTGTGTATCTTGTGTTGTTTAGTGCAACTGTGTCTGGGAGGGGCCCTTTAAGGGAGCGGCTTGCTGTTGAGTCCGCCCTGTGAACCTGTCTGCAGCTGTGCCTGGCACCCTTATTTCGATGTGTGCTACTTTGGCGTGTAGATGTTCCCTCGCAGCGCCTATTTCGATGTGGTGCCGTGCAACGTCGAAGTTGAACATCGACGTTGCCAGCCCTGGAGGACGTGTAGACGTTACTCATCGAAATAGCCTATTTCGATGTTGGTTTCACGTGTAGACATAGCCGAATACTCCCTGCTGCAAGCCTTACTTCGACACCTGTGGTCATTGTATAGCTAATCTGTTGCCTTCATTGAGACATGTATGGCTCAGGGTGGCTACAAGACCCACGGCTACAGCCAGCCTCTAAAAATCGTGACTGCCGAGGGAGGCGTCCCCCTGGCGGCTAGAAGAGCCCTGGCTCCAGCACGCAATCTGCCTGGCACTTTGTGCAGCACGTCCTTGTATTGGTTCGGGGTCGAGCCACGTGATAGAGTTGGGTGCAGGAATGTTCCAGACTGTGTGGCGCCTCCAGGGGAAGGGAAGAGAGGGGATGTGGGGGTCAGGACAATATGTAAACACTGAAAAGAAGTTTCTCATCCTACCAGACAAGCATGATCCCCACCCACACCAAGCTGACACATGGTACAGTGATCCAGCAGCTGGCGCCAGGCAGCACAGAAAAAAAAGGCAGCTAGTAGGGGTCTACACAGAAGAACGGACCCCACAGCTGCGCTGCTAGCAAAGGAAAAGAAAAACAATTTTTCAGCCTTTCATGACCCTACAGCCACGGGCTTGCAGGTGCCAAATTGTAACAGTCCTGTTGCCTAGTTCCTATGCAACTGAGAGCAGTGGAGATGGAAGAGGACAGAGCAGAGAACTGCAGTGCATTGTGGGGCACATATGGGACATCTGTGGAGGCTAATGAATTCGATGTAAAGACATGCCGCGTGCTCACTACCTTTATTTAGATTCTTAAATTTGAATAGAAAGCTACACCTATCGGGTTACTTCGATTTTAGGATTTTGATACCATATCAATTTTAATGTTCCATAAATCAAGCTAACGGAATTTACAGTGAGGACAGGCACTGGGAAAAACTGGGCTAACTGACTTAAAATCTATTTTATCTCATAGTGTAGATGCATCTTAAATGTATTTGAGCATCTAACATGAAGCCTTGGTCTATTACTTCAGGATTCATATCCCATCCCTCTGAGACACTGAGGAATCTGTGCACCTCCTTGTCCTACTACACTACTTTTTCTAAAATCCATCCCTTCCTCACAGAGAGCTTCCTTCCAAGCTGTGGCATTCAATCCACAATCATAGGTAAAGACAAAATTTTCTAGAGAAAATTATGCAGCTTCACAAACAAATGTGTCTGTCAAAGTCAGAACTACCATAATTGAGCCCAAATCTACAAATTATAACTTACTCAGTGAGACCTTAAATTGCATATTAAAAGACCAAAGCAGAAGTACATTTTGAGATCATGTGTCATATTTGGTTCAAGGTTAGTGTAGATCTATTTGAATTAAGCAGGAAAGAGTACCTCTATTAGTACATATTAGCTTGTGGTTATGGGTTTTGATTCATACTGGCTATGCCTACACTTGCATTCCTTCTTTGAAAGAAAAATGCAAATGAGGGAAATTGAAATGCAAATGAGGCACTGATTTGCATATATCATGCTTAATTTGCATAATCTATTTTTGGAAGATACTTTTTCTAAGGAAAAAAAGCAATGTAGACCATGCTCTTTCGAAAATAAACCCCATCTTCAAAAGGACCCTTCTTCCTGAAACAAAATAAGAAGAAGGCATCTTTCAAAGGTGGGGTTTATTTTCAAAAAACCCCATCTACACTGCTTTTTTTCTTTAGAAAACATCACTTTCTAAAAATTTCCTATGCAAATTAAGCATGAAATATGTAAATCAGTGCCTCGTTTGCATTTTCAGTTTCCCTCATTTGCATTCTTCTTTCGAAAGAGGAATGCAAGTGTAGACACAGCCACTATGTTTTACTTACAGTTGATTTTTTTAAAGGAGCTTTTGGAGTGAGTAGATACTGACTCCTTCTAAGTGAAAGAACTATAAACTTATTCAACCCTGTCCCATGTCATGCGACTGGGACTAGAAATAAAGACAATGCATGCATCACATCTTTATTAAAAGACACACAAAATGTTAACTGAGCAAAAATGCAAGGTAGCCTAGAGGACAGAAAATGTGATTGGAAATCCAGAGATCCAGAATTATGATCTAGGCTCCGCCACTGACATGCTGTTTGGCATTGAGCAAATCTTGCAGGCCTATTTTTGAGACGTTTAGAATACCATAAGCTCCAGAAAATGTCAATGGGACCTGTAGGTGCTCAGCAGCTTTGCAGATGGACCTCTTCACCTCTCATGCCCTATCTATGCTTTGATTGAACAGTTTCACATCTCAGTTCTCATATGATTTCACAACTCTACATAAAAAGGACACTGACAGATCTTGTGATTATTAATGAATTAAAGTTTGAAAATGTAAAGTTTCACAAAAGTGTTAAGCATTATTTTTATTATCAGAAGCATCTTAGTCTCAGTTCTCTCCTGCCTACTAAACCACTGATGCAGCTTTCAGTTACTCTTGGTGGCACTGGCAGGGAGAAAAGAGCCAACACTAATGCAACTTTAGAGCATTTGGATTTGGAATGAAATCTTAAAATATATGTAGCTTTCACTGGCATTCCACACAACCTTCCCACTTCTACATTTAGTGAAGCTGCAATACCAGGCTGCAGCTTTGAAAAATAAAGATGCTTACGCTCCAACCCTGTACGCCGCACCGGAAGTAAAAGACAAGTTCTGTGACATGCTTAGTGCTGCCATAACGCAAGTACCTGCTCGTGAACAGCTGTACATTTTGGGTGACTTCAATGCAAGAGTTGGAGCCGATCATAATTCATGGCCTTCCTGCTTAGGCCACTTCAGTGTGGGAAAAATGAATGAAAACGGACAGCATCTTCTCGAACTTTGCACATACCACAATCTGTGCACCACAAACACATTTTTCCAAACCAAGCCACAGCACAGAGTGTCATGGAGACACCCACACTCAAAACACTGGCATCAACTAGACGTGGTCATCGCTAGACATGATAACCTCAAAAATGCCCTTCTGACACGCAGCTATCATAGTGCTGACTGCGATACAGATCCCTCACTAGTTTGCTCCAAACTCAAGGTGATTCCTAAGAAGCTGTACCACTCTAAACCAACTGGGAGGCCCCGCATTGATGCCAGAAAGACAGCAAACTGAGAGAGAGCTGAAAAGTTCAGAGAGACCCTCAAGGAGAATCTGCACAGCAGCCCTGGGGGTGCCGATGTGACATCCAGATGGCAGTATCTGAGGGATAAAATTTACAACACGGCCTTGTCAGTGTTTGGAAGAAGAGCTAGAAACACAAATGACTGGTTCGAAGCTAACTCCGATGAGATGATTCCAGCCATCAAAAAGAAGCGCGCTGTACTCCTGGAGTACAAACACTCACCAAGCCAGAGTACCCTGCAAGCACTCAGAGCAGCCAGAAAAACAGTACAGCAGATGGCCAGGCGCTGTGCCAACAACTACTGGCTCGAGCTATGAGGCAGCATCCAGACCAGTGCTGACTCCGGTAGTCTCAGGGGAATGTACGAGGGCATCAAGAAGGCATTCGGACCCACCCAGAACAAGATGGCACCTCTGAAATCCAAATCTGGTGAAGTCATCGCTGACAAAGCCAAACAGATGGAGTGCTGGGTCGAGCACTACTCTGAGCTGTACTCACACAAGAACACTGTGGCTGATACAGCCCTCGATGCCGTCAAGCTCCTACCAGTAATGGACGAACTGGATCAGGAACCAACTGTGGGTGAACTGAAGAAAGCCATCAACAGCATTGCAGTAGGAAAGGCCCCAGGCCAAGATGGTATACCACCAGAGGTAATCAAGTGTGCCACGGGCACCCTCCTGGAACCCCTACATGAGCTACTGTCCCTGTGCTGGAGAGAGGGAGAGGTTCCACAGGATATGTGCGACGCTAACATCGTAACCTTGTATAAGAACAAAGGAGACAGAAGCGACTGCAACAATTACCGTGGAATCTCCCTCCTAAGCATCACTGATAAACTGTTTGCTCACATCATCCTCGGCAGACTCCAGAAGATTGCTGAGACGGTGTATTCCGAATCACAGTGCGGATTCCGCGCAGAGAGATCTGCCATTGACATGGTCTTCTCCCTGAGGCAGCTGCAGGAGAAATGCAGGGAGTAGAGGAAGCCACTCTATATTGCCTTCATCGACCTGACCAAGGCTTTCTACTTGGTCAGCAGGGAAGGACTGTTCAAACTGCACCACAAGATAGGCTGTCCACCACGGTTACGCAAGATAATCCAGTCTTTCCAAGAAGACACAAGAGGAACCATGCAATATGACGGCACATTATCGGATGTTTTCAGCATCAGGAGCGGCATCAAACAAAGATGCGTCCTTGCTCCGACATTGTTCGGGATCTTCTTCACGCTCCTCCTGAAGCACGCCTTTGGATGTTCAACAGGGGGCATCTTTTTGCACACAAGATCTGATGGGAAACTGTTTAATCTTTCAAGGCTGAAAGCTAAATCCAAGGTGTGGGAAGTCCTCATCAGAGATTTGCTGTTCACAGATGACGCTGCTGTAGTGTCACACACAGAAGACCAGTTTCAGAAACTGCTGGATCGGTTCTCCAAAGCTTGCAAGGACTTCAGGCTTTCCATCAGCCTAAAGGAGACAAACGTACTTGCTCAGGGCGTTGCTTACCCTCCATCAATCAGCATTGACAACTATTCATTAGAGGTCATCCACGAGTTCGTTTACCTCGGGTCCACCATCACTGACACCCTGTCATTGGAGTCTGAGCTAAATAGGAGGATCAGAAAAGCAGCCACAACTTTATCCAGACTCAGGGAGAGAGTGTGGAATAACATCAAGTTGTACACCCACACCAAAATGCAAATCTACAGAGCCTGCATCCTCAGCACCCTCCTTTACGGCAGCGAGTCTTGGACCCTGTACTCCTGCCAGGAAAAGAGGCTGCATGTCTTCCACTTGCGCTGCCTCAGGCACATCCTCGGAATATTGTGGAAGGACAGAGTGTCCAACACCGCCGTCCTTGAGCAAGCTGGAATCCCAGCCATGCACACCCTCCTCAGGCAGTGGCAGCTCCACTGGCTTGGCCATGTCCACAGGATGAATGATGGAAGGATCCCAAAAGACATCCTGTATGGCCAGCTAGCCTCTGGCAAAAGACCTCGCGGACACCCCTAATTGCACTACAAAGATGTTTGCAAGAGGGACCTCAGGGAGGTAGACATCGAGCCGGACAGCTGGGAGGAGCTGGCAGACGATCGCAGCAGATGGAGGCAGGAACTACACAAGGGCCTTCAGAAGGGTGAGATGAGGATCAGACAGCTAGCAGAGGAGAAGCGAGCCCACAGAAAGCACAGTAAGGACCTGCCAGACACTCATTACACATGCAACAGATGCAGCAAGGACTGTCACTCTTGTGTGGGCCTTCACAGTCACAGTCGACGCTGCAAATGATGATCCCAAATGGAACTACGAAGGGCGCGATCCATAGTCTATGTATACTGAAGGATGCTACTACTACTACTACTACTACTGCTCCTCTAAATGACTTGCATAATTAACCTTGCACTGCTGAATATGATGCATATTAAGCACATTTTCCATGAAACTCCTGGTTCTCAGGTGCCAAGTACAAATATTTTTCTTATAACACCACTCTTGATCTTTCCGTGTTATTACTGGACTTCTTATTCTTAGCTACACTGTTGCTAAAATAAGTGGGGGTTTTTTTCCTACAAAATTTGCCAAACCCACTGCTGGAATGCATTTGTATTACCATGTTACTAACGGAATTCCTGTAACATTCCCACTGACCTAATTGTGGGGTTTGGCCCGAAAAGATGACACGTTATGCAAAGCTGCTAAAGATGTTTATGCAGGGACACTTGAAATGAATCTCCCTTGTGGTCCCTCTTTTTTCAAGGTGCATTCCCTTAGGAATGTGACATGAAAACATCCTCCCTTTTTTCACATCCTATTCTGCAGCTGCCAAAAAATTCCTTGATCTGATGAAAACAGTTCAGAACCTTAAACTAAGACAGCCGGAAAGATGCAAAATAACACAATCAGATGCAAATTAGTTGGGCATATTCCTTTGATCATCAGGCCAAATTATGTCCCAAAAAGGTGTATGAACATATAACCCACTGAAGCCACTGGGATTAATGTGCATATAACTAAAAGCAGAATTTGACTATGCTGCCATACTCCATATTTTATAAAGTGTATATTTAGAGGAACATGCAGATGGTTACTAATACAGGCAGGCACATTTTTAGGGTACCCACCTATGTGGAAACTCTTATAGCAGTCTTTCCCCAACTATAAAGTTATTGTTCTGTCTGTGGGCGGCTGAAATCAATTTCCAAGCAACACTCACATTTGAAGGTGAGTGGTCAGAATTAATTTACAGCACTCGATAAAGCCAGGGCTGCCCAGTCAGGGCAACAAAAGGGGCAGTTTGAACAGGCCTCTGTTTGAGAGGGACCTGAAAAATGTGCCTGTGACCCGATCCCATTGCTACCCAGTTTTGGCCTGGCTGCCTCTTGGTCATGATGGGCAACTGGTTCAAATCTAAGTGGTGCTACAAGGGATTGCACCCAGGTGAAACACCCAGAGTGGAGAGCCAAGTTCAGCCCTTCAGCACAGGAGCTGCTGCTGCAGGACATGCTCACTGTCAAACCACGCCTCCACTTTCTGTTTCTGTACACTTGGGGGTTTCGGTACAGTGAAGGGAGGCCACTGTTTCAGATTTCGCCTCAGGCCCCAAAAACCTGTGTGTGACCCTGGGAAAGTCTGCATGGAGGGTTAAATCATATTCTCCTTCCTTGCATAAGCAGTCCCCATGAAAGTCACAGAGCTCTGTTTATCTGCTCATCTATCCAACTGAAAATGGACTTGCAATGCTTCCAACTTGAGGAACCTACTATGCCTATGGGCTTGTCTAGGCTACAAGCTCAACCAGTCAAGGGGACCCAGTTATACAGTACAGCACTTTGTGGGAGAGATGACTCCTTAATTCCCAAGCCCAACTAAAGACACAGGTGTGCTACTAAACAGACATAAGCTATAGCTGGGACATATTCACAGTCCTGTTTACACTCCAAAAATAGAATTGTGCTATCGCCCTCAAACAGCTGTAATTGTAGTGAACGTCCCATCCCAGCATTGCTACTAGTGCGAGAAGCCGTCAGCCTGCTAACCAGAAACGATGGGCATAGAGATATGAGGAGCAGGCCAGCTGATGGACAGCAGGCTCATCACACTAGAGAAGCCTCCCAAAATACCATGGTCTCCTTACCTGCACAAGTCTCCCCATCGTAAGTCTCGCACACCCACTCATGGCATTCGCACAGCGGCCCATAGTATTTGCCCGGCTCATTCACTTGGCAGATGCAGATGCCACACTCGCACTTGCCTCTGCCGCTGCACAACTTTCCCCCTGGGACACGGCACCTGCGTTCTGACTCAGACCTGGACAGTCTACATGAGGAGACGCTGCGGGAGCCACTCCTGCAGAGGGCAAGAAACACAACCAGGTGCAGCTAAAGTCAGGCAATCCTAAATAGAGAGGTTGAGATCTGAGCTGGGATGGAGATGCTCAATGTTGCAGTGGATTTACCTATTACCTTAAAATGCCTACAAATTTTAGCACTATCTGCCTTTTTATAGCCATGTATTTAGCATGTAGAGGATCCACAGAAGCTACTATTTCCCTTTTGCCCTTTGATTGCCTGGAGGTCAACAGCTGGGTTATTATTAATCCAGCACATCACCCTTTGAGACACATTACACTGAATCTTAATTATCTTGCAAAGGTCTTAGAAATCAATGGCAAACTTACATTGGAAACACATATTTGTGACAGATGAGGTAGACAGACCTGGTTAAATGATGAATCACACTTGGATTTGGATTATTCTGGTGGATTTGAGACATTAAAATGGGAGGTCATGAAGCCAAAAACCAGAAGGGTGCATATGCCAATTACATTTTTGCAGCTGTCTAGTACCACGATATGTTGGGGTCAGATATATTTACTTGTTTATTTGAAATAATAGAAGCAAAAGTTCTTTAATTGAATGGTACTGGTTATGGGTTAGGGGCTAAATTTGGCAAGATCCAGCAGGAGCCAGAAGTCAGATCTGATTTTTGCCGCTCTGTCACACTGCAATACAGCAGGGTCTGGATTTTTAAGATGCATCAGGGTCTCCTCCATGTCGTTTGTGGTGGCATTAGGAATGAAGGCGGGGAGAAAGGGACTGTTGGGTTAAAAAAACTGTCCAGCCTCAGAGTGAGATCTAGGCAGTGGCAGCACCGTGACACAAGGAGGATTCGGAGGTCCAGATTCATTGGTGCAGTAATAGCATCTGCACTGATCCTCAGGCATTAGAATTTGTGTGCATTAGGGTTAAAACTTTGCTAACTGTAGAAGGAGCTATGGGACAGATCTAGTGCATGGATTGCGTGTGCTGTGGGTGGGCTGGTTGGTTTGTTTATTTGTTTGGTTACGTTTCGGGTGTTTTGTGCCATTGCACCAAGATGTAACCAGATCCAATATGTTTGGTGTATTAGGAAAGGCCAGAATTAACCGTCTATTTAGTAGCAGAATTTGGAGTGCTGGGCACAAAAATTATCAAGATCCAGCATAAGCAAACTTTTATCTTTCCTGTTATTAGGTACTTGCCTATTTAAGTTTTGCAAGTATAATTCAAGATACATTTCTACATAAACCATATGATCCAATGCAGTTTGTGTTATACACATTGTGATCCTAACTACAGCATAGTGCACCCATAATTTTGCATTATATATGTGTATGTGTGTATTATACTGTATGTGCCTCATTTTCAACAGATAATAACAACAGGTTGAAAACACACCAGCTCTAACTATATGCTATACATGAGATTTTAGAATTGTTGTTGCTTGTGGCAACTTGTTAACAGTTAAAGTCCAGCCCAGAAGGCAATTGCTAAACAAGCCCATTAATTTAAAAGACAAACTTACCGAAGGGCCAGGGAGAAAGTTTGAGGAATGGCAGGCAGCAGAGTTAGAAGTGAAGCAGCCAGCAGCAGCACCAACTTGAGGAACCCCCATGCACACATGTTTAGATCTCAGGCACTGACTGAGAAGTTTGAAGTTCTTTAAGAGAGTCCCACCGCCAGACAGACCCACTGGGCTTGCAAAACCCTGAGCTGGCCAAAACCGGCTTCAGCACTGCTTCCCCTGGTGCTGCAAGTGCCTTTGATTAGCTGCCTGGAAGCTGGATTTGGGCAGCACTCTGGGAGGAAGACTGGTGCCAAACCCCAATGCTCACAGTCTAGGCAGGAAAGTAATTAGAAACAGTTGCAGGGCCAGATGGTTTATTTTGACATAGAAAGTGTCCTGTTCACAGATTGAGCAAACTGTCTCTGTCTTGAAATATAAGCACCATAAATATTTGGAGAAAGTATATTTGAGTTAACCCTGATGAATAGATGTTTGAGATAATCTCAGTAATGTGATTGGGGAAATATTCATTTGTCAGTTTTGACAGATGACATTAACAATACTTTCCAACTATATCTGAGTGTATTGCCAGCTGTCAGGTAAGTGCTTTACACTTTTAGAATGAGCTAACATTAGGTGGGTACATTTTTCACCCTTGGTTCCCAAACATTACGTGCTGTAAGCTTCACAGTGTGACATTCAGGGCTGTCAAGCTATGACAGTTTGAGTGACTGTGATTTCAAAAATATCATCAGTTAGCTTTTAAAATGCCTCATTAAAACACACAGCACAGTCTTTTACCTCAAGAGTTAGCTATATAGAAATGCTGTATAATTAATCCAAAATGAGGGGGTCTCCCGCCAAATGATAAGATTTGGCAGGACTATCCATGACATTTCTTTACACTTCATAGATGTGTTCACAGCTTGTGATCTTGCTGATTTTCTTGGAGAGTTATGAATTGCCCCACACATCCCTGAGCCAGAATGGTATTAAAAAAACTTAAAATTTATACGACAGAAGAAAATTCATTAGTAGAATATGAATGTTCTAATAGATGTACTTTCTTACTCCAATAATAAAATTCCATTTTTTGAACTAAGAGATCAAAGAATTAATGTAGGAAGCTTGTGTTGGTTTGAGACCCTATTTTGTGGACCAAGGTTTTCAACAACTCTTTCTAACTGAAGAATCTTTTTATCTTAAAGAAAGCTGCTGCTGTGCTGTACAGATAGTATGTCATGTGCTAGAAAACTTTTGAAGTTTTAGTTAAATAACTTCTGTGACTCATAGGTAGAATTTGCAATAAATTAAAATAGCTGCATTATAGAGCATTAGTATAGTTAACTCAGTGGAATGTTCTCTGTTCCTCGTCCTCTTGTTAAAATATCTGTGCCTGCCAGCAGTATCTTAGACCTTACTGCTAATGACTAATACAATTTTTGACTTAACTTTATAATCTCCGAGGTGACGAAGGAGTTCCCAATACTAGTTTTTGGTGGAGATTCCTGTTTTTATTTTAAAAGAAAGTTTTCTGAGAAATGTAAAGAACAGATTTACAGGAAGTTGGCCAGCCTTCCTGGTAAGTGTACATTTTGGACATCTTACATTTTGAAAATAAAAGATGATGGTTAGCAACCCATAACAAATCAAATCAAAGTCTATCAGATTCATTACCAAAGTAAAACCCGCATGGGCTCCTAACTTACTGTATAATAAAGACTGTAGTCTGTTCATTGCAAATTGCAGTGCTCCTTCACTCTGTCTAACAATTTTTTCTACAATTTTGTGAAAGAGAGTTTACTATACAGAGGCTGGGTCTAGACTGAGGGAACTGCCAGCAAAAGTTACGCAAATGGCACACAGTTCTGTTGGGAAAGGTTTTTCCAATAATTGGCCCATCCACATATGGCCAAATGTTGGAAAAAAACCCTTTGTCCAGACATTCCTTCTTCCTCATGGGACGAGGTGTACAGGGGTGTTGACAGAATGCTTCCAACCGGCAGATCTCTTCTGAGAGATCTGCAGACTGGATGTGTGCTCTGCTGACAAAACTTCTGTGGACAGTTTTGTCCACAGAAGCCTGCAGTCTAGACAAAGTGTGGTATTATCATGTTTTGCCAAAACATAAACAAGGATAGCTAGGGGATGCTCTTCTTATAGCTTTGTACCAGCCAAATTACAGAGAAAAACTGTGATTATTCTTAAAAGACTGAAAGAAGAGAATACGAACTTCTCAAAAAAACAAGCAGTCCTGTGGAACCTAATTGTTAGTCTTTAAGGTGCTATGGGACTGCTTATTTTTTGTGGTGCTACAGAGTAACACAGCTAACCCTCTGAGAGTAAATACAGACTTTTGCCATTCATGCTGATGAACACTTTCCATCTATGCAATGTACTGAAAATCTCTCCTGCATAATAGTCAACAATCGCCCTCTGATCTCCTCATAGCCATAACAATTATCTAGAATCTTTATTATATAATACCCCCGTGATCCCAGCCCCATCTAGAGTCCTTATTATATATCATATCATAAATTAGGAGCCCATAGGGTATTACCTTGATAATTGATCTAATAGGCTTTGATTTGATTTGTTATGGGTTGATAACTGTTGTCTTTTATTTTCAAAAAGTAAGATGTCCAAAATGTATATTTACCAGGAAGTCTGGCCGACTTCCTGCAAATCTGTTCCTTACGTTTCTCAGAAAACTTTTTCTGAGAAACTTTACTTGTCTTCCCTATTTCCTCAAAATAGTTTTTCTGCGAGCGATCCCTAACCTGGCTACTCAGACTTATTTTGTGAATGTTTCAATATGTACTGCTACCAAATGTGATACTTCATTGCTGTCCTTTAACCTTTGCTCTTTTGAAACAAATGCTATGATTTAAGCCGGAGAGGTTTGTGCATACAGAGGTTGCATCTACACTAGCGAGATCTTTCAGAAAAGCTGGTCCTCTTTTGAAAGATCTTGCAGAGCATCTACACAAGAAGTTATTTTGAAAGTAAATTGAAAGTGCACTGCACTTCATTCCGAGGAGCTCTTCTGTTCCCAGATCAGGAAGAGCACCTTCTTCCCAACAAGTCTTTTGGAACAGAGCATGTGTGGATGCTCTAAGGTCTCTTTTTCCAAAAGAGGAGTCCTCCATGGCATTGGCAAGCTGGAGCACGGAGATGGCCTGACCAGCACACTCGTAGCTCTATGTTCCCTGTGTTTGGATGCTTTTAAAGCCATAGGGACCCAGAAACCCCACTTTAGGGAGCTGAGAGCCCTCCCTTCTCCCCCTGCTGAGCCCAAGCCCACTAAATCCCTCCCATGGCGATACCCCCTGTGATCCCAGCCCCATCCCAGCCCTGAAGCAGATCCCGAACCCAGGGTAGGAGGGGATCCCAAGGCCAAAATGGCTTACGGCCCTCTACCCACATTGTGGAATAATGCTGCCCAGCCCCAGCCCCTGTTCCAAGTTTAGATGTGCCCCTGTCCTCAGCCCTGCCCATCCAAATTGAGATGCTCCCCACCCTGTGATCCACGCCCCCCCATATAGATGGCAACAGTTATTTAAATTATACATAATTTTATTTCAAATGTCTGTTTTATAGACCATTCCATTTTATTGAGTAAAATGGTTTTCGGAGCACGGCCCCTGCATCCCTCATTATTGGGTAAGGATTGGGGAGGGGTGGATGGGCGGGGGCGTGGTGGAGACGTGGTAGGGCTGCAGGCTGGGGGACTCTGAAGGGGCTGCCCTGGGGAGGTTACTGGAACCCATGGGTGAAACTCTCCCAGAGGGCCTCTCTGATCTGCACCCCATCACCGTGGGCCTGGCAGTTTGGGATCGCACATGGTTGTTCACCTCTGAGGCCACTGTTCACCGCCCACCCCTGGATGAAGGCCTCCTCCTTGCTCTCCATGAGGTTCTGGAGGGCACAGCATGCCCTCAGAATCCGGGGTACATTGTGCAACCCAACGTTCAGCTGTGTGAGGAGGCACCTGAAACAGCCCTCCAGGCACCCAAAGTCATACTCCACTGGGTAGCATGACTGGTTGAGCAGGCTGTTGAACAGCTCCTGGGTGGGGTCTGGGTGGCTGGTGTAAGGCCACATGAGCCATGGCTTCAGGGGATAGGCCATGTCTGCCACCATACACAAGGGCATGGTGATATCCCTGACCAGGAGCTCCCACTGGGGTTTGTAAGTCCCTGCCTCCATTCTCTGGCAGAGGCCAGTGTTGCAGAAGACCTAGCCCGACTAGCCCATGCAGATGTCCACAAAATGGCCCTTACGGGCCACCTGGAACTGAAGCATCACCGAGTGGTAGCCCTTCTGGTTGACAAAGCAGCTGGTGCTGTGGTCCAGGGCATAGATGGCAATGTGGGTGACATTAAGGTTACGTCTACACGTGCACGCTACATCGGAATAGCTTATTTCGACGTAGCGACCTCAAAATAGTCTATTTCGATGAATAACATCTACACGGCC
This sequence comes from Carettochelys insculpta, assembly GCF_033958435.1. Taxonomy (NCBI): domain Eukaryota; kingdom Metazoa; phylum Chordata; order Testudines; family Carettochelyidae; genus Carettochelys; species Carettochelys insculpta. The sequence continues at coordinate 109,857,219 of NC_134137.1, read as the reverse complement.
TCCAGGGCTGGCAACGTCGACGTTCAACTTCGATGTTGGGCAGCACCACATCGAAATAGGCGCTGCGAGGGAACGTCTACACGCCAAAGTAGCACACATCAAAATAAGGATGCCAGGAAGAGCTGCAGACAGGGTCACAGGGCGGACTCAACAGCAAGCCGCTCCCTTAAAGGGCCCCTCCCAGACACAGTTGCACTAAACAACACAAGATCCACAGAGCCGACAACTGGTTGCAGACCCTGTGCATGCAGCATGGATCCCCAGCTGCGGCAGCAGCAGCCAGAAGCCCTGGGCTAAGGGCTGCTGCACACGATGACCATAGAGCCTCGCAGGGGCTGGAGAGAGAGCATCTCTCAACCCCTCAGCTGATGGCCGCCATGGCGGACCCCGCTATTTCGATGTTGCGGGACGCAGATCGTCTAACGTGCCCTACTTCAACGTTCAACTTCGAAGTAGGGCGCTATTCCCATCCCCTCATGGGGTTAGCGACTTTGATGTCTCGCCACCTAACGTCGATTTCAACTTTGAAATAGCGCCCAACACGTGTAGCCGTGACGGGCGCTATTTCGAAGTTGGCGCCGCTACTTCGAAGTAGCGTGCATGTGTAGACATGGCCTAAGAGTGCCAAAGTAGTGGGGGAAGCCAAGAGTGGTGAATCTGGTGATGGTCATGTCCAGGTCCCCAACACAGGCAAGCCTTGATAGCAGCATCATGTTGATTTCCTTGATGACATGCATGGGATGGAGAGCGAGTGAGCATGTGACAGGGTGCCCTAGGACCTGGCAGGCTCCCCTGCCCCCTCTTCATCCTCTTTCCACCCCAGTGCCATCCAGGCCCACCCCCCACAAGGCCTGTGGGGGGGTGGGATGGCACAGTCCCTTGGGGATGGGCCTCCCCACGCCCCCTTCCCTGACTCCTTGCACCCCTGCTTCCAGTCCCCACGGGTCCCCCTTGCCTGGAAGCTCCCTGTGGTAGGTGTGTAACCTGAGCGTGTCTTACCTCCATAAGGAGAGCCCCAACCGTCACCTTGCCCATCCTGAACTGGTGTTCCATGGACTGGTAGCTGTCCAAGATGGCCAGCTTCCACATGGCAATGGTGACCTGTTTCTTGAGGGGGAGAGCGGGCTGCATGCAGGTATCCTGGTGTTGGAGGCTGTGGGGGAGCCAGTTGCAGAGCTCCAGGAATGTCCCCTTCCTCATCCTGGAGTTCTGCAGCCAGTGGGTGTCATCCCACTTGTGCACCGTGAGCCAGTCCCACCACTTGGAGCTGATGGGATAACTGCAGATGTGCTGGATCACCTGGGGAGAGCATGAGCAGGGCCCTGGGGAGTAGGGCTCCACAGACACGGTGGGGGGGCCTGGAAAATAGGGCACAAAAGCAGTGGTGGGGGGAGGGTTTCTGCCACTGGACAAGCTGGAGAGCGGCCGCAACCACCAAGGTCAACAGGCTGACCAGGGCGTCAGTGAGGTCCAGGTCCAGGAGCTGCTGCGGGTCCGTGACACTCTGAAGTGACCTGCAGGGCCGTGAACAGGCTCTGCTGTGCTGTGTGTAGCAAGGCAGGCCTCAGCAGTATGTGCAGGGAGGAGGTGTTTGAGAGGGGCCCTTTAAGGGACTGGCTAGCCAGGGCTCCTGGAAGGGCTTGCCAGCCATCCGACCCCATCAGTGATGTTTCCAGCCCTGTTCTTTTAAAAGAGCAGCTGGGGCTGTGTGGCCACTCTTTCAAAAGAGCAAATCACTCTTTCAGTCCACTTATTGTGTGTGGACGCGATCTTTCGAAAGATGATTTTCCGAAGAGATCTTCCAGCAGACCAGCTTTCGAAAGATCTCTGTAGTTTAGATATAGCCAGATACACTAGATCTCTGGTAAATGGAACATGGTGTCTTAAAGAACATAGAACAATTGGGCTATATGTTCATTTACCTTAACACCTGCTCTGAATTTCAAGTGTGGAGAACTCCTGAGTCTGTATAATTATGTTGAAAGCATTCTATTCTTTGTGGTCACTACTTACGTGACTTGTCTACATGGAGACATACAGGAAAATTAATCCAAAATAAATAAAGATGTTAATTTTAAATGGATTCATTAAATCCCCATGTGAAAGATGTTATTTAGAATTTAAGCAGCCTTGATTTGGTTTATTTCAATTAGTTCTGGAAGTGAATTAAAATAAACCAGCTAAAGCTGCTTTGATTCTGAATGAGTGTGTTCACATAGGGATTTAATGTGATTTAATGAACACACTTCAAATTCACACCTTTCCTGAATGTCCCCTTGTAGATAAGCCCTAAATTGTTTGTTACAGGTGGCTAATGTTGTCACTAAAATTTTGTTTATACTTCAGAGGATGGTTACCAGAGGAGCTGAGTGGAGCCGAGAATTCATAACAGTTGTCTGAGTAGAAGAGGTGGGCAGAGCAGTTGGACTCAACTGTCAGAGTGGAAGGAACAGAACAAAGAAATCAATAGAACTTTTAAGGGCTGTGTCTAGACCAGCCCTGACTTCGAAGGGGGCATGGTAATTAGGGTGCTGGGAGATTACTAATGAAGTGCTGCAGTACATACACAGCACTTCGTTAGACTAAATCTCCCCCATGGCAACTTCAAAGTGTCAAACTTCGAAGTGCCAGCTTCTGTGTAGTTGTGCGTCAGTCGTGGGTACTTTCAAGTGCCTGCACTACTTTGAAGTCCCTTTATAGACAGAACCCCTAAGTTCTATTGCTTTCAAAGTTGTCTGTGGTAATTGGGATGGCAAGAAATTGTGTCTGGGCCTTGTTGCTTCACTCAGGTAGTTCAAAATCTAACGAACATAAGAAGGACCATACTGGGTCAGACCAAAGGTCCATCTAGCCTATTAGTCTGTCTTCCTACAGTGGCCAGTGCCAGATGCCCCAGAGAGAGTGAACAGGACAGGTAATCGTTGCATGATCCCTCTCCTGTCACCCCTGTCTAGCCTCGGACAAACAGAGGTAAGGAACACTATTCCTACCAATCCTGCTGGCCCTAACCTCCATGAATTTATCTAGTTCTTTTTTGAATCCTGTTAACATCCTGGCTTTCATAACATCTTCTGGCAAGGAGTTCCACAGGTTGACTGCACGCTGCATGAAGCAATACTTTCTTTTGTTTGTTTTAAACCTATTACCTATTAATTTCATTTGGTGACCCCCTAGTTCTTATGTTATGGGAACAAGTAAATAACTTTTCCTTATTCTCTTTCTCCATACCTGTCATAATTTAATAGACCTCTATCATATCCTGCCTTAGTCTCCTCTTTTCTAAGCTGAAAACTCCAAGTCTTTTTAAACTCTCTTCATACGGCATCCATTCCAAACCCCTAATCATTTTGGCTGTCTTTTTCTGAAATCTTTCCAAATCTTTATTATTTCTTGCAAAGCAAGAAGTGCTATAACTGAATCAAATTAGTGAAAGCTCTATGGCAACTTTTGGAGTTTAAGCAATGAAGGGTCCTGTGGCACCTTAGAGACTAACAGAAAAGTTTTGAGCATGAGCTTTCTTGAGCAAAGACTCACTTCATCAGATGCTGGAGTTTAGCGTGTTTAGTAATAGCGCCATGACTTTAAGAGGGACAATAAGATTCCCAAGCAATGGGGCAAGTTTACATGGTTTAAAAGCTGTTACTATTGCCAAAAAAGCAAGCAAGGTTTTAACTTGCCAAACAAGCAGGAGAAGGTTTTGTATTAAAATAACATACCATGTTATTCCTTTCTGTGTGGCAAAACAGAACTTGATTGGAACTTAGGAGGCAGATGGTCCTTTTAATATTATGTTACAGCCTTGCAATTGCCAGTTTAGGTGTGCTGCCAACAGGACCAGGCAGTTTAATTAGAAAACTCATATTTTACTTCATTTTTTTTTATAAATAGGTAATATGAAGAAGCAGTTAACTTAGCTAAAAATATCAGAATGCTTAAAAATATCCTGTGGGGTTCCTGTCAGAAACCCTCCTATCTGCACCATCAGCCTGCATCAGGGATCAGCAACCCCCTGCACAGGTGCCAAGAGTGGCATGCGAACTCACTTTCATTGGCACATCAGGCAGGAGCTTAGCCCCGCTTCTCCAACCACCATGCAGCCAGGAGCTTGCTCAAAGACATGCCACCTGTGGATTAAATAAAAAACCAGCTAATGCTACCAACAACCACCTAAATGTTAAAGCTCTGCATCTTAATTTATTATTAATGAAGCTGCTGTAAGCAGGACTGTTAGTGACTTTAAAAAGTATCACCGGCACTCAGACCGTACGTAGACGTCAAAGGTCAAATGTTGGCACTTTGCCTTGGAAAGGTTGCTGCCCCTTGGCCTAAATCATCAATAATAATACCCGAATGCCTGAGCCAAATAAGGGCAAAGCCCATGGCAAATGAGTATCTGCTAAAACATACTGGAAACTAAGGCATGAACTCAGATTCGCAAATTCAAGGAAAGCTGCATACCCTGTGTTTCATGTCAGAAAAATAAAATGTTTTGTGTATTGGGCAAAAAGCATCTGAGAAGCATTATGATAAGGGCAGGCTTCCTGTAAAGTGGATGTAAGACCTTTAGAATGCATTCTCTATGTGCACATGACTACTCTGCTCTTTGCCTGAAATGCATGAGAGCAGAGAACACATCAGATGTGTCTTCTGAATACACTGCTCCATAAAATGCCAAATGAGGCAATCTGGTAATTTGCCAACATACTAAACTACCTGCTTAGATGGCAATAAACATTATTCACTTTTAGAGATTACAAAATAGTTTCCCAATTACAGTACATGGTCATAAATGACCTTAATTCGCATATTCTATGATAACACCCAGGCAGTGAAAACTTTATAGAAACAATTACAAAAGCTTCTCAATGAAGTGGCTCAGATATGTGTATGGGATGTTAGATTTATTATTGTGCTTGCTTACAGACCTGCTGACAGATTTATAGTTGAGCAGGAAATGATGTATGTCAGATTTGTGCAGAATGGGGTACCTTATATTCTCTTTGCTGACATGACACAAAATCTGAAAGAACTGATGAGTCAACATAGGGAATAGAAATTCTTTTAGGAGTTATGAAGATCAAAACAGAACAGCTCAAAACAAAACTGGCTGGCCTGAATTTAAATAATGTAGTAGTGCCTACGGGGTATTCAAATGGCTTGCAGAATTTAGTCACAATGTTATGTTATTGTAAAGGACTGCATCAGTCATAGACACTACATTTGCATTCTGGGCCTTGAAAAAGGACTACCTCTATGTTTATTGTTTGACAGAGGGAGCAGGCAGAGGGAAGGTATTTTACTGTTTAATACAATTGGTAATGATGTACCACTTATGCTGTTGAACCATGTCTGAGTTATTTCAGCAGTATCTACCACATGTGCAGGATTATAAGGCAGACCTCAGTGTCGAGGATGCTCTTGTCCATTTGGTACCTATTTCAGATAGTGAGTCAGGGTCTGGTGTTGCATAAACTGCGTAATCTCAAAACCAAGTAAGGTAAAATTTTGGGCACCTGCTATTGCCAGAAGGACATAATTACTGTGGCTGAAGTCTCTTACTTTTCAAAGGGATACTCTAATTTTTCTTGAGGTCATGCAAATGATAGCCAAAAACTAGGAAAAATCCTGAAAAAGTCATTTAAAAATCTTACTAGATATGTCAGGCTGGAGCTCATAGCAGTGGAAGATTGTTCTCATCTTTAGTTCTGAAAACTCATACTAAGGAATGGCAGTGTTAAAGAAACAAACATTCCTGTGTCTCAAGAGACAAAACAATAATAAATTAGACTGAATGCTTGAAACTGCTCTTGAACATATGGATGCCAGATTCACCAGGCTAGAGAGATAACCATACGTATAGTTTCAGTGCTTTGAAACCATGTAGTGGCCTAGTTATTTAAAAAATTCAAAGAAACCACACAACACCACGACCACAATCCAATATTACCTTGCTTCTGGGTACTCAGCATTCTTAAAATCAACCCACTAATGGAGGTTTATATAGAACAGGGATGGGCAATAATTTTTGAGGTGGAACCATTCCAAGATTTTGGTAAGTGGTCCAGTGCTACTCATTTCTATGGAGGGGTTGTGGGGTGTGGGATGGAGGCTGGGTGCAGAAGGGTGATTGGGGTAGGCGACTGGGGTGCATGAGAGAGTGGGACTGAGACAGAGTGTAAGTGAAGGAGGGGATTGTTGAGACAGGGGCTGGGTGCAGGCTGTGAGAGGGTATGGGTGCATGAGGGCATTCTGGCCTGTGGGGAGGCTTGTAGAAGGAGGTACAGGGTCTGGAAGGGAACTGAGTTGTGGTGCCAGAGGCAGGGTCTAGCCAGGAGGTACTTACCTAAGCAGCTTCGACCTTCAGACAGGTTGTCCTACCTGTCAGCAGCCCACTGGCTGTTCCACCTTGTTCTCTGTGCTGGAGTGGGCGGTGAGGGGAGCCTTGCGCACTCCACCCACCCGCCAGCTAAATACCCCATCTCCCACTGGCTTGTTTGGCACGCTGCCCCAACCCCTAGCAAAATCACTCAGCTCCTAGCGACATCATGGCCACTTAGCTCTAAATAGCTTAATGACATTTTGTAAGATCTATTTTTAGAGTGGAGCAAGCATTTAATAATATGTAATTAAATGAACATTCATATTTATTAAAACTCCATCATGCAGGTGTTAATGAAAAATTAAAACAAGTGTGATACAAACACAGGTAAAGGGAATTTAAATAAATCTAATCAAACACAGGAAAGCTGTGTCTATTCTAGAGCGCGATTTCAAAAGGCGCCCTTTCCAAAACAACGAATCAAAAGTTCGCCTTTGAAATACAGTGTCCACACTCGGGCAGAGGCTGGTGCTTCCTATGCACTCTTTCAAAAGACAGTGTCTACACTGTCCCAAATGCCCTTTCCAAAGAAACACAGCGGATCGGGGGTCGTATGGCAGACAAGCCCTTCCAGGGCTGAAGCCAGTTACCCTCTTAAAGGGTCCCTCCCCGCAGCCTGGCCCTGCACAGCATGAGGCCTGCGGAGCTGCCACAAGCCCAGCAGACGGCAGTGCAGATAAGGCACCATGGACCAGCAGCAGCAGCTTGAGCTGCTTCTGGCTGTCACCAGTGGTGTGGTCACCCTACTGTCCTCAGCAGTGGCAGCCACCTTCCATTTCCTGCTGGGAGCTGTCCCCCTGGCACGGCCATGGAACTCCTGGACCCACGACACCTCCAGCTCCCCACCTGGGTCCTCCGCTGACTCTGGAACTACCCCAGTAGCTCCGAGTGGTGGGAGCGCCTGGTCACGGGGGAATAGGATGACGACATGTGGCTCCAGAATGTTTGGATGCAGCGGCAGACATTCCTGGAGCTCTGCCAGTGGGTAGCCCCTGCCTTGCGGCATCAGGACACCCGGATGTGGTGCCCTCCCTGTTGAAAAGAGGGTCGTGATAGCTGTCTGGAAATTGGCCACTCCAGGTAGCTACCACTCCCTGGGCCACCAGTTTGGTGTGGGCAAGGCCAAATTTGGGGCTGTTGCCATGTACATAAGGCAAGGTCAGGCCACACACCCACCAGGGGGAGGGGGATCCCAGGAAAGAGGGCCCATTGGGAGCCAGGAGTGGGAAGAGGCCTGGGGGTGAGGGGCTGGGAGGGAGCCTGGGGGTTAGGGGGTCTGGCACTCCCTGCACGCCCCCATGGGTGCTTATGTCCTCTATATCATGCAGGTGGTTTGGGTATTGACCATCATGCTCCTGCAAAGGGTGATCCATGCGTGGGACCTGGACACCCCATTGCCGGCTTCGTATTGGTCAGATTCCCAAACTGTTTCAGCCCCCTGGGCAGGACCCACATTCTGATCCACACCCCAGAACACAGCATGGACCAAGATATAAAGAGGAAGGGGTACCGCTCTGTGGTGCTCCAGGCCCAGGTGGACAGCAGGGACTGGTTCCAGAACATTTATGTGGGCTGGCCTGGCCGTACCCATGACATGTGTGTGTTTAGAAACTCTAGGCTGTGTTGCCACATGGAGGCAGGGACTTACATCCCCCACATAGAGGTACCTCTCGGAGACACCATGATGCTCCTGGGCCTGGTGGCAGATGTTGTCCATCCCCTCCAGGTCTGGCTCATGCAGCCCTATACAGGCCTCCCCAACCCTAGCCAGGAGCATTTCAACATCCAGCTAAACCACACCTGAAATGTGGTGGAGTGCACCGTTGGGCAGCTGAAGGGCTGATGCTGTCTCCTGGCATGCCTGGAGGTGGGTCTCCTGAATGTCCCCCAAGTGGCAAGTGCTTGCTACGCTCTCCATAATATTATGGAGAGTAAAGGGAAGGGCTTCATGCAGGGGTGGGAGGCCGAGTCCAGACCAGGCTACCAAGAACCGGCTGCTGCCCCTAGCCGACTGATCCACTGGGACAGGATCTATACATGGGACGCCCTCCATGAGCACTTTGCTCAGGGGCCTCACTGATCACTCCCCCAGCAAGTCCCCTGAACACTTCCCTTTCCCACCCCCTGACACTCCCCATCACTTCCCCTCCCCACAGTCCCCCTCCACCATCTCTACCCCAAGCAGACAGCACACAGAGGATGTGGGGAAAGTAAAGTGTATTCTCTTTAACAAAACTGTGCAGTTATTAACAAAAGCATAAAACAGAACCACATAACTATGTACACATAGGGAAGGTGGGCAAAATATTTACATTCAGGCAGGAGACCATGGGTGCAACTCATGGGGGGGCCTTATTGCAGGGAAGGAGTAAAGGGCCTCAAGCCACGGCATCCCCAGGCTCCGCAGCCTCCCCTAGTTCGGAGTCCCCAGCTGGGCTGAGCTGGGGTGGGGAGGATGGGAAGGTAGGGCCAGGGCTCCGCCTCATCTGGGGGATCGGCCTCAATGGGGGCCCCTTCAATAGGGCTGCTGGGAGCGGGGGGCGCAGTGGGAAGGGCAGCAGGAGAGGCAACGGGAAGGGGCAGCCAGGCCAGGAGCTCCCAGAAGGTGCCTGCCACATCCCTGAGGGTCCCCATCAACCTCCCACAGGCTGTCCACCGCCAGGTCGCTTCAGCCTTCTCCAGGTGGAGGCACTGCTTCATGACCTTGACCTGGTGCTGGACAGAGGCAGTGAGGTGGACGTTGTTTGCACTCCCTCCTGGCCCTTTGATGGTGCAGCTGCAGGAATAGAAAAGAAGACAGGACAAGCCGTGAGTCCCAAACACCTGCTTTGTAGGCCACACGCCCCACCCCCCTGTGAGCAGCAGGTCCCTGTTTCCCATACAACGGCAGGTGGGCTCTGGGGGATCAAGGAGACTGAAGGGGTACCCAGCCCCCTGGCGGGTGGCCCTCTTGCTTGATCTGGCCCCACCCACCTCCTCCCCCTGGGAGCAGGCCATGGTACTAACCATGCGAACGGGTGCTGAAGGCTACCGGCAGCCATGACGCTGTCCCAAGGGCCACGGCCCTGCTGTGGCCAGCCAGGGTCTGCAGGGGGCATGCAGGGCCCTCTGGTGGGTATGGAGCCTCTGCCCTGTGGTCTGGGGTGTGCGCCCTGTTGGGTACTTACCAGAGGGTCCACCACCGAGGTCAGGGGATGCCTGACTGGCAGAGGTATGGCTGGAGAAGCGTGAGGGGAGGTTGATAACCAGCTCACCCTCCTCGGTGGACCATTCTGGAGCTGGCTGTGGCTCTGGCTCTGGCTCTGGCTCTGGCTCTGGCTCTGGCTCTGGTCCCGGTGTGGTGGGGCTGGCTGTGGGTCCCAGCTCCTCATTGTCCTTGGAGCTCCTTGGCGGTGATGTCCAGAACAGCAGGCAGGGAGGTGGTGTTCCTGGGCCTGAGAAGGCTCCCCAGCTCCTTATAAAAGGGGCAGGATGCAGGCGCTCCCCTGACTGGCTGGCTGAGTCCCTGGCCTGGACATATCCCTGCTGCAGCTCCTTGACTTTACTCCTGACCTGGTCAGGTGTGCAGACAGGGTAGCCCTGGGAGGACAGGCTGTCAGCCAGCTGGTAAAAAGCAGCCACATTCTGCCGCTTTGTGCCCATTTCCCGCAGGACCCCTCCTCCTGCCAGAGGCCTCAGGATGTCTCTGAGCTCATACTCAGTCCAGGAGGGGGTTCGCTCTTCCCATGTGGCTGGACCCTGTGAGCCCTGCGGACCCAGAGACCGGGGGCTCTGGGCGCCTCACGTTCCTGGCTGCTGGCCATGGTAGTCTGAGAGTTGCTGGGAGTCTCTCTGGGGTGTGCAGGGGCAGCACATCCAATGGCCTCTGCCTGTGCACTCTTAGCTTCCTGCAATGGGGTTTCTGGGTCTGTGCTGCTTGAAGGGCTGCTGCACACATGGATCATAGAGCCCTGCAGGCGCTGTGCAGCACATCTCCACGTCCCAGCTGACCAGCGTCATGACAGAGCTGCTCTTTCAAAAGAGTGGGTTGTGCACAGTCTACAGCCATTTTCTTTTGAAAGAGCCTTTCAAAAGCTGGTGGGGGGGCGGGGGAGGTTCCTATTTCCAGATAGGAAGAGCGATTTTGAAAGCTGGGGCACATTCCTTCGATTTTCCTTTCGAAAGAGTGTGCGGTGTGTGTTGGCGCTCCATGCTCTCTTTCGAAAGAGGGCCTGAAATTTCAAAAGTACTTGCTAGTGTAGACATGGCTACAGTATATTAAGGCCCGGTGCATCAGCCAATGACCACAGGTGATGGTATTACACCAGGCACCATGTAGTGAAGTTCCCAGATCTGGCTCAATCCTGCAAAGCTGAAAATCCCTGGGGCAGCCCCAGGAATGGTGCCCAGTAGGCTCAGGTGATGAACTCATTCATGTGTCGATGGAGAGGCTGAACACACAATGTGCTGGGATATTTTTGTCCATCCGGGCAAGGTGGCTTGAGACAGCAGTTCCCAAACTATGTTCTGGTGAAACACTGGTGTTTCACAAGCTATGCAAAGTGGTCTGCCACTGAAATTGAGTAATGGCGGTCTCTTCCCCATTCCCAGGGGAAAAAAATAATTTTTGGAATATTTTATCTGTTGTCCCTGCTATATTTGCTTTGTTAATGTCTAGTTTTATTATTATTGGTTGAGTTGCATTTACTGTACAATAATTTAATTAATATTATTATGAAATAATTTCCATTAGTAATGTTCCTCCTAGTTAGTATGATGATGTAAAAAAGATAAAGTGTACCACAGAGGGCGCTGTGATGTCCAAGTGTTCCATGACTGGAAAAAAATTGGGAACCGCTGGCTTTAGAGCATGCAGTGCTCCTTTTGAACACAACGAGTGACTGAAAGAAGGTCAAATGTTGGAGATTGGCTTGACTTTATGTGAAATGTCACACTTTATGCTCAGGACTTGGCACGAGCAAATATCCACACAGTATTTTGAAGTATTTCTCAGGTTTATTTAATTTCAGCCAGAATAAGATAATTAAGATATGCATGTTTCCAGAACAGAATATATATATTTATGCTGCCATCATTGATGGAACATTGACAATGAAGTTTTATGAAACTGGATGGGTTTTAGTTCAAAACACAGGTTAATTCCCTATACAACTACTGCCATCTCTGATTGTGAAGGGACAGAGCAAGAAGTGTTCATAATCTGCCTGACCCTGAAGAAATCTCTGGTGTAGCTAAGCTGAGAGGCATCTACCACTTTAAGTGGCTCGGTCATCACGAGGTATTATACTCCTCTTTGATAATGTAATTATTTAGGGCAGAAGAGTGTCTTGGACTACATTACATGCCTTACAGGAGCATAAGGGAGAATTCCTCCATCTCCTTTAAGGGATACCCATGTCTTGCAATGAGGCCTGCCTCAAGTGGGTGCTTTGAACCCAATACTTTTCCAAGGTAAAGGTGGGTAGAGAGAATTAGGGCACGGTTTAACCTTGGAGGCACTGATTTATTAAACCTTTCATCCAGAAAGGTTCCACTGTGACTTGCAGATCTTGCTACAGACAATCTGTTGCTAAGCTATAGCTGAGGTTGACAAGAAGAGCCCAAGGTAAGCTCCTGTTTCCAGGAAAAGGGGGTGGGGCTTAGCTTTCACAAACTTTCCTCTAGAGCAGAAGCTTCAATGTGGTTAGGTTTAGCCCAGTGCTTTAATTATTTTGGAAAGACTCAGCTAGTTCATTTATCTATTCTGGGGCTGGACAAGTATAGAACAAACACATTCGTGTATTTCTAACCTTCTCTGCATTCCATCAAGAAAAAGAGTTTAAGGCCCAAATTCTGTCCTTAACCACATGTCAGTCAGAGCTGTGTGCCTGAAATGAGGCCAAACACTGGCCCTAAATATTTTCAATTGACATAGGGCTAGTCTTCATTTAAATGATTCATTTCATTCTTTAAATTATAAAATTGACCTACGGATATTGCTCATATTTAATAAGAGATGTTTGAACACATGCCTAGGGTAAACATTTCTTGAAGTTTTAAAATTCCTATAACTTCTCCCTGAGCCACAAACATAAATTCACAGAAAAAAAGAACCATGGCAAAATGCATAATGGAAAGAATGATATTTTCTTTACAAATTTAACTGCATATTTCCACTGCCTGCACAACTCTCCTTGGGTCATATTCTACCAGTCTGACCACCTTGCTTGACAAATAGCCCCACTGAGGTATATTTGAATATATGGCAGAATCTGGCCCTTTTGTTAGCAGCTGTGGTGATGTGCAGATGTTAAACTGTTAAATCAATAAGGAAAATACTGTTTTTACCATGGCCAATATAACTGCAGCAGTTCTGTTGCACAGTCTCACATCTGCTGACACAAACTAAGATTTCATCTGCTAGCAAAAAAACTAAGATTAAGCTGTAAAGTTTCAGTGTTCGCACCTGTCTGGTCTCATCTGAGAGATGATATTGCCAACAGCATAATGCTGCCTAGCAACAAAGTACGAAAATATAATGGGGGAAGAGAAATAGAAAATAGAATCTGTTTTACAGCAAAGCATATTTACCTCTAAAGAATATTTTTTCAATATTTGCCATGAGACATCAAGGCCCCCAATCCTGTAATTACTTATGTCATGTTCTTTGTTCAGATTACTCAGTGTACTAATGTTAAATACACATTTTTGTTTGCAGGACCAGGACTGTGTTCTTAAGGCCTACTATCTTAACAGCTAATTGGTTTTTGCTGTAATAGCTAATAGCTAAAATATAGAAGACCATAATTCAATTATAAACATGATTTTTCCTCTCATTTTCGGTTTGTTTATTAGAGGATAATTTTGTCAATACTTATACATATGTGTAATTTCACATGCATAAGCAATCCTCTTCAAGGATCAAGTCCTTTTCAGATTTCACAAGCTCCGCAAAACTGCTGTTCGACATTATCTCATAACAGCTGTTACCAATTAAAGGCAAAGCATACATTTAAAGAACCTTACTTCCTTTTTACCAAGAAACTAAAAACACATAGCATTGTTAGTAATGGAGGAAGACTCTGGTAGAATAGTGGACTTTACTCAGGAATCTGTTGGGAAAATAATAAAGCAAAATGGAACCTTTCCAGTAAGATCTTTAAAGGTTTAGGAGATAACCTTTTGTTTCAGAAAATGGAGGAAGTAGCAGGCGTACAATTATTTTCTCCAAGGGGAGGAATTGGTGGCATATCTGAGTGTGGCAGGTAAATTGGGTGAAAGTGATCACGGCACGGTAGATTTCATGGTCCTAACAAAAGGAGCCGTGAGAACAGTTAAATAAGGCCAATGGACTTCAATGAAAGCAGACTTTAACAAACGTTGGGTATATCTACATAACAGTGTTATTTTGAAATAAGCGATTCTGGAATAGTTTATTTCAAAATAATGCTGCTATACAAAAAATGCATTTCAAAATAGCATTCTGCTATTTCAAAATACAATGCCTATTCATAACAGAGACTATTTTGAAATAGAGCCATTGTTATAACGCTCTGGTTATTTTGAAATAGGATCTATCCCTGTCTACACAGCCCCTATTTTGAAATAGGCACTATTCCTTGTGGAATGAGGTTCACCTATTTTGAAGTAAGCCAAAACTACTATTTAAAATCATTTTGAAACAGCATTTGCATGGCGTAGGTGCTAGCAAAGTTATTTCAAAATAATGGCTGTTATTATCTTTGCCATGTAGACATATCCATAGAGAAGCGGTAAGTTAGGTCCCATGGGAAATAATATAAGGAAGAAAGGAGTTAAGGACAGCTGGGAGTTTCTGAAGGAGACAATAATAAAAGAACAGCTGTAAACTTTTCTGATGAGAAAGAAGAAAAGGATGACTGATAAAAGAGGTCAATATGGCTCCAACAGGAAATTGTTAATGACCAGAATAGCAAAAAGGAATCCAACAAAAAGGGAAAACATGGATGAACTTCTGGGAGGAGTGCAAAAGGACAGAGATTTTGGACGTAGTCTATGTCTACACTAGGACACTACATTGAAGTAGCCTATTTCCAAGTAGCAACATCAAAATAGGCTACTTCGACGCGTAGCGTCCACACATCCTCTGGGGCTGCTGCCGTTGACGTTCAGCATTGAAGTAGCGATGGGGAATGTCGAAAGGAGCTGCCCCAGAAGGAAATGTGGAGCGTCCACACTCACAAGTGCTCCCCGTTGAAATAAGGGACCTGGAAATCCTGTGGACAGGGTCACAGGCTAGACTAGCCCTTCTGGGGCAACAGCAAGCCGCTCCTTTAAAGGGCCCCTCCCAGACACACCTGGCCTGCACAGCACAAGGTCTGCAGAGCACTAGCCACGCTCTCGCAGATGGACACACAGCAGCTATGGACCCCCAGCAGCAGCAGCAGCAGCAGCAGCAGCAGCAGCAGCAGCACCTGGAATCCTTCCAGGTAGTCACCCAGGGAGCAAGCGCCCTGCTAGGTGCTGCACGGGAGGCCGCCCAGCAGCTCCTGGCAGGGGGACCCTGCCCGGGGGCAGACGGGGATGCCCCAACCACCAGGCTCCCCTCTTCCTCCCCCGCTGGCTGCTCCGCTGACTCTGGAACTACCCCACCAGCTCCAAGTGGTGGGAGCAGCTGGTCATGCAGGAGTGGGATGACAACATGTGGCTGCAGAACTTCTGCATGTGCCGGCAGACTTTCCTGGAGCTCTGCTAGTGGCTCACCCCCACACTGAGGGACCAGGACACACGGATGTGGTGCGCCGTCCCTGTGGAGAGGTGGGTCACAATAGCCGTCTGGAAGCTGGCCACTCCAGACAGCTACCACTACGTGTGACACCAGTTCAGAGTGGGAAAGGCCACGGTTGGGGTCTGTCGTCATGGAGGTAAGGAGGCCTAGACACACACCCACTGGGGGGCGGGGGGGCTGGGGCTGGGGCCAGGTGTTGGGCTGGTGAGGGAGGGGTGCCAGGGAGGGAGGGGCTGAGTGGTGGGTGCCTGGGGACGGGCCCGGGAGGGGGGCCTGGGGCACCCTGCATACCCTCATGGGCACTTGTGTTCCCTCCCCACAGGTGGTCCGTGCGCTCAATGCCATGGTGCTCCAGAGGGTTCTCTGAGTTGAGGACCTGGACGTGGCCATTGCTGGATTTGCTGCCATGAGGTTCCCAAACTGCTTCGAGGCCTGGACAGGACCCACATCCCCATTTGCGCCCTGGACAACAGCGGGAGAAGATACATCAACCGCAGGGGTTACCACTCCGTGGTCATGCAGGCCATGGTGGGCAACCAGGGTAGCTTCCAGGATGTCTACGTGGGCTGGTGCAGCTGTACACACAAGCCCCACATCTTTCGGAAATCAGGCCTGTGCTGCCAGCTGGAGGCAGGGACCTACATCCCCCAGAGGGAGATCCCTCTGTGGGAC
Organism: Carettochelys insculpta; assembly: GCF_033958435.1. Classification (NCBI taxonomy): domain Eukaryota; kingdom Metazoa; phylum Chordata; order Testudines; family Carettochelyidae; genus Carettochelys; species Carettochelys insculpta. The sequence continues at coordinate 109,841,422 of NC_134137.1, read as the reverse complement.
ACCACCGTGCCGCTCTGCTTCATGGAGGATGTGGCCTACCTCCTCCAGCCCTGGCTCATGCGGCCGTACACTGGCCACCTCAACACCAGCCAGGAGCTGTTCAACACCCATCTGAACCACACCTGCCAGGTGGTGGAGAGGACCTTCAACAGCCTAAAGGGCCACTGGCGGTGCCTCCTTGCTTGCCTGGACGTCAGCCTCCAGAACATCCCCCAGGATGTGGGCGCATGCTGCATGCTCCACAACATTGTTGAGAGCAAGGGGGAGGCCTTCGTCCAGGGGTGGGCAGTCAACACCGGCTCAGGCTTCCCCCAGCTGGCTGCCGCACCCAGTCACCCAGCCCACCGTGAGGGGGTACAGGTCCGCAAGGCCCTGAGAGCCCATTTTGATCAGGGGACCACTGAGCACCTCCCTGGCCTTCCCCAGAGGGCCCCCCCCTACACTGCTCGCACTGCCCACACACTGCCCCCACCTCCCGCACACCATCCCTCCAATAAGCACATGTCTCAGGTTCTTTGGAAAATAAACTGTGGATACTGAAAACCAGTAAGCTGTCTTATGTTCACAATAAAAACTGGAACCAATCTACAAAGAAGGACAACTATATACAAGGGGAACAACTATACACAAGGGGGACAACTATATACAAATGGGAGACCAGCAGATGGCTCACCCGTCAGCCCATCAATCTGGGGTGGGTGTAGAGGGGCACAACCCCTGGTGGGTATGGGTCATGGCCCTGCCCTTGTCTGCGGTCCCCGGCTCGGCCAGCTGGGGCCCAGGAGGACTGGCAGGTACTTCCGGGATGGCTCCATCAGCTGCTCTTCAGCCCCAGTGGGCTCCGGTCTTGGGGGGCAGGCAGGCGGCATGTCAGGTGGTGCAGCAGCTGGGGCGGCAGGCGTCGAGGCAGGTGGGGCAGTGGGGGTACATCAGGTAGAGTGGCAGGGAGGGCAGCAGGGTGGGAGTTAGCGGGGGCCGGAAGCCGGGTAACAGCTTCCCAGATTGATCCGGCTATGTCCCGGCATACGCCCATGAACTCCTGCCATGCTGTGTGGACTCCTCCCTATTGAACTGCAGCCCCTCCTCGGCCACCTCCACCTGTCTCCAGAGAGCTGCCAGTAGCTGAGGGTTCATGGGGGACATCTCCTGGGTCCAGTGGTGGCATGCCTCCAGCAGGCTCTCAGAGACCATGGAGGGTGCCTCGCTGCCTGGGGCCTCGGACGGTGCAGCTGTGGAGACGGAGAGAGGGAGGGGAAGGCTGTCAGTACTGTGGCCTGGCCCATGGCCCTTGGCCCATTCCCCCCATCCCCCCTTGGATGCTGGGTCTTCGTTCCCAACGGTGGGTGTGGTGTCCCTGTTGGGTGTCCCCATTGCATGGTCCCCCCATCCCTGGAGTTAGGGCACAGCACTGTCCATGGGTGTGGGTGCTGATGGGCACTGATGGCCGTGCCACCATCCTGGGACCGTGCTGTGGCTGGGCAGTTGCAGGTCGGGGTCTGCTGGGGGTGTGTGGGGCTCCTGGTCACGTCTGGTGCCCCCACCCTGTGGCCCAGAGGTGAGTGCCCTGTGGGGTATGTACCTGACCATCCACTGCTGCGGTCAGGGAAACCCCGATGGGTGGACACCTGGCTGGTGCCCCAGGAGGGGAGGTCTATAAGGAGCCCCCCCCCCCCGGCTGTTGGACCCTTTGTCCGCCGTCCTGTGGGGTGGCTCCTCGGGTGGGCTCTGGGGTGTGAGGCTGGCCTCTGAGCCGGACTCTGGAGCGGATGCCTCCTGGGGCTCCTCGGCTCTGGTGTCAAGGGTGACCGAGGGTGAGAAGGAGGTGTCCCAGGGGCCCAGGATGGCCCTGAGTTCCCTGTAATAGGGGCAAACAGTGGGGGCAGCCCCAGACCGGCTGGCCAAGTCCCAGGCCTGGGTGTAACCCTGCCGCAACTCCTTCACCTTGCTCCAGACATGATCTGGAGTGCGGGCAGGGTGACTTTGGGCAGCCAGGCCCTCAGCCAGTCAGGGGACCACTTCTGCCTTCCACCGCTTGCTGCCCATCATGTGGAGTACCTCCTCCTCACCCCAGAGCCCCAGCAGGTCTTGGAGCTCAGCCTCCAACCAGGAGGGGCCCCACCTCTTTTTGCCCCCCTTTTGGCTGCTGGGGGTGCCTGGGTCCCCTCGGGGGGAAGCCCTGGGGGCACTGTGAGGGCTGGCTGGATGCCATGGGTGGTGGGTGGTGGTTTGGGGCCTCTGGAGGGTGTGCAGGGCTTTCACGTGCATGTGCTGGTGCCTGCACGCGCTCAGCTTCCTGCCACAGGAAATCCGGGTCTGTGGTGCTTTAAGCGCTGCTGTGCACAGGGCCCAAAGAGGCCTGCAGAGGCTGGACAGAGCATCTCAACCCCTCAGCTGATTCCTGCCATGGAGGACCGGGATATTTCGAAGTAGCGGGACGCAGATCGTCTACACAGCCCTACTTTGACATTGAACGTTGAAGTAGGCATTATTCCCATCTTTGGATGGGAATAGCAATTTTGACATCTCACCGCCTAACGTCGATTTCAATGTCAAAATAGTGCACAGCGCGTGTAGACGCGACACGTGCTATTTCGACGTTGTGCCAGCTACTTTGAAGTAGCCAGCTAGTGTAGATGCACCCACATTGATATACTAAACAGTAAAAAGTCACCGAGATCAGATGACATTCAGACAAGAGTTATCAAGGTACTGAAATGTGAAATTGCAAAATTACTAACTCTGAGTTGTAACCTATCCTTTAAATAAGCTTCTGTACCAAATAACTGGAGGATAGATATTATGCCAATTTTAAAAGCGAACACCAGAGGTGATCCTGGCAATAACAGACCAGTAAGTCTAACATCAGCACCCAGCAAACTGGATGAAACTATAGTAAAGAATTGAATTGTCAAACATATAGATGAACATAGAATTGTAGAATCCTAGGGCTGGAAAGGACCTCAGGAGGTCATCTAGTCCAGCTCCCTGCCTAAAGCAGGATGAACCCCAACTAAACCATCTCAGCCAGGACCATGTCAAGCCGGGACTTAGAAACCTCTAGGGATGGAGATTCCACCACCTATCTCAGTAGTGCATTCCACTATTTCACCACCCTCCTGGTGAAATAATTTTTCCTAATATCCAACCTAGACCTCTCCTCCTGCAACTTCAGACCATTGCTCCTTGTTCTGCCATCTGTCACCACTGAGAACAGTCTCTCTCCATCCTCTGTAGAGCCACCTTTCAGGAAGCTGAAGGCTGTTATCAAATCACTCCTCAGTCTTCTCTTCTGCAAACTAAATAAGCCCAAATCTCTTAGCCTCTCCTCAAAGGTCATGTGCTCCAGCCCCTTAATCATTTTCGTTGCCTTCTGCTGAACCTGCTCCAATGCATCTACATGTTTTTTTTATTGGGGAGTCCAGAACTTGATGCAATACTCCAGATATGGCCTGACTGTGCCAACTAGAGGGGAATAATAACTCCTGTAGATCTGCTGGAAATGCTTCTCCTAATGCACCCCAAAATGCTGTTAGCCTTCGTGGGTACAAGGGCACACTGTCAAATCATATCCAGTCTCTCATGCACTGTAATCCTCAGGTCCTTTTCTGCTCCACTGGTACTTAGCCAGTTGATCCCCAGCCTATAACAATGCTTGGGATTCTTCCATCCCAAGTGCAGGAGTCTGTACTTCTCCTTGTTGAACCACATCAGGTTCCTTTTGGCTTAATCCTCCAATTTGTCTAGCTCACTCTGGATCCTATCTCTACCCTCCAATGTATCTCCTGACCAGCTAGCTTAGTGTCATCTGCAAATTTCCTGAGGGTGAAATCCATCCCCTCATCCGAGTCATTAGTAAAGATATTGAACAATACTGGCCCAAGAACTGATCATTGGGGCACTCCACTTGAAACAGCTGCAAACCAGACATTGAGCCATTGACCACCACCATTTGGGCCTGTCTGTCAAACCAGCTTTCTATCCATCTTACAGTCCATGTACCCAATCCATACTTCCTTAACTTATGGGCAAGAAAGTTGTGGGAGAATGTATCAAAAGATTTGCTAACGTCAAAGTATATCACATCCATTGACTTCCCCAGGTCCACAAAGCCGGTTACTTCATCATAGAAGCTAATCAGATTGGTCAGGCATGACTTGCCCATGGTGAATCCACGTTGACTACTCTTGATCACCTTCCCCTCTTCCAAGTGTTCCAACATGGATTCCTTGAGGATCCCCTCCATGATATTTCCAGGGACTAAGGCAAGGCTAACTGGTCTATAGTTCCCTGGATTGTCCTTCATTCCTTTTTTTAAAGATGGGCACTACATTGCCTTTTTCCAGTCATCCGGGGATCTCTCCTGATCTCCACAAGTTTTCAAAGATAATGGCCAAAGGCTCTGCAGTGACTTCTGCCAATTCCCTCAGCACCCATGGATGCATTAAATCAGGACCCATAGATTTGTGTACTACTAGCTTTTCTAAGTAGCTCTTAACCCGTTCTTTCCCCATTGAGGACTGCCCACCTCCTTCCCATACTGCATTGTCTAGTGCTGTAGGTTGGGAACTGTCTTTGTCCATGAAGACCAAGGCAAAAAAAAAAAAAATTGAGTACTTCAGCTTTTCCTTCATCATCCATCACTAGGTTACCTCCCTCTTCAAGTAATGGCCCCACACAAGGGATCCTGCTCATCAGTTCTCTCAGGGAGTCAAAGTCTGCTCTTCTGAAATCAAGGGTATGTAATTTACTGCTCACCTTTCTTCCTTTTGTCAGGATCCTGAAACCTACCATCTTGTGCTCGCTGCAGCCCAAGCAGCCATCCACTTCTATTTCTGCTATTAGTTCTTCCCGGCTTATGAGTAGCAGGTCAAGCTGCTTATGGCTCCTGGTTGGTTCCTTCAGTACTTGTACCAAGAAGTTATCCCCAGCATTCTCCAACAACTTCCTGGATTGTCTTTGTACTGCTGTATTGGTCTCCCAACAAATGTCTGAGTGATTAAAGTCTCCCATGAGAACTTGGGCCTGTGATTTGGAAACTTCTCTTAGCTGTCTGAAGAAATCCTCATCTACCTGATCTGGCGGTCTATAGCAGACACCAACCACAACATCACCTCTGCTGCTACCTCCTCTAAGCTTAACCAAAAGACTCTCAACTGGCTTTTTGCACTCCATATACTGAAGCTTAGAGCAATCATACCACTCTCTCATATACAGCACAACTCCTTCTCCTTTCTTCCCCTGCCTGTGCTTCCTGAACAGTTTACACCCTTCCATCACCATGCTCCAGTTATGCGAGTCATCCCACCAAGTCTCCATTATTCCAATCACCTCATACTCCTTTAACTGTGCCAGGGCCTCTAATTCTTCCTGTTTGCTTCCTAGGCTTCTTGCGTTTGCATACAAACACCTTAGATAGTTAGCTGATTGGCCTACATGCTCTTTTTGAATCAGGGGTTCTCCTTTGTTGTTCCTAAGCCCCCACTTACCTCCGGCTTGTATCACTGCCCCCCGATAAACCTAGTTTAAAGTCCTCCTCATTTGGTTTGCAAGCCTGCCTGTGAAGATGCTCTTTCCTCTCTTTGTTAGGTGGATCCCATTTCTTCCTAGCAATCCTTGTTCCTGAAACAGAGTCCCATGGTCAAAGAAACCAAATCCCTTTGTCCAACACCACCTGTGCAATCATGCGTTTACCTCCACGACTCAACAATCTCTACGTGCTCTCCTTACTTCAACTGGGAGGATGGACTGGAACACCACTTGCACTCCATATTCCTTGATGTTTCTTTCCAGAGCTACATAATCTGCAGTGATCTGCTCAAGGCCGTTCTTGGCTGTGTCATTACTTCCTACATGCAGGAGCAGAAAAAGGTAATAATCCAGAGGTTTGATGATTTTAGGAAGAGATTCTGTCACATCCTGGATTCTAGCTCCTGGTAAGCAGCAAACTTCCAGGGATTCCAAATCCCAGCAATCCTGGATGGCAAATGGATAACTTCGTTCCTCTTAGGAGGGAGTCCCCGACCACCACCACCTGTCTTCTTCTCTTTGGAGGTGTGTGTGGGGGGGCGCATTTGTAGAACTGTCATCCCTAAAACTATGCATCCCATACCTTCCAGTCAGTAGGGTCTTCTGAGCCTGTCCCCTGTGAGGTCTCTCCCACAGCATTCTCCACTGAATCACCCTGGTAGAGAGCCTGAAAGTGGTTGCTTACCACTACTAGAATAGGTGATACCTGAACTGGCTTTCTTTTCCTCAAAGTTACATACTTCCAGTTTTCTTCCTTGTTTAGCATTGCCTTTGCTGTCTGCTCAGCCTGCTGTGCTTGTCATATTAAATTCTGCTCTCTGTCAAGGAAGTCTTCACCTTCTCTGATGGACCAGAGTATTGCAAATATCAATTTTTGATTATTTGATCATTGATATTTGCATCTCTTATCTTCCAACCTTCTCTTCCAAGATGGCGTTCAGCTTGCACTTGGTACATATGAAATCCCTTCTATCCTCTGGGAGGAAGACAAACATGGCAGATGCTGTGCAGGTCACAACAGCTGACTTGTCACTATCCATTTTTACCTTTCTTCAGAGAATGCCCTCAGATTTTTTTATTGTATTTTTTTTTAGTGCTGCCTTGAAGGGCAGAAGAAAAACAAACCTATAAGAAAGAAAGAGACAACCAGTGTGGGGCTCCCCTCAAGGTGAACTCCCAGGCAATCTCCTTATTAGCTGTTGCAGTGTTCACTGTGGCTTCCTTCTTTAAGGGTGCAGCTGGTTTGGCCTGGCTCAATGTCTTGCTTCCAAGCCAATCAGCCCTGGCAGGCCCACCTGGAATATGATTTGTTGGGGAAGATTCAACATGGTTTTAGTAAGAGAAATTATGCCTCACCAATCACTACCCTTTAAGAAAAAATGTGGATACATTGAGAGAGAGTCTGGAGGACAACAACAAAGATGATAGGAGATGAGCAGGTTTAATTCTGTGAAAAGGAGACTGAGGTGGGAGAGGGGCCCAGGACAGGAGGTTAGGATAGGAACGCAGGGTATGGGTGTGAGTTGGACTGCTGGGCTACATCTATACGACAAGCCTCTGTCGACAGAAGTCATTGTTAGAAGGGATTTCCTGGCAAAACTCCTGTTGACAGATTGCATCTACACATAAAAGCAGGCTGAAGGAGCAATCTGTTTTGTTGACAGAGAGGAGCCAGGCTGCCCGGCCCTCTCTGGACAGAACGGCTGACCAGAAGCTCTTCAAATGGGGCTGTCCAGTGAATTCAAAGCCCTGTCTGTTGACAAAAGGTCCCCAGAGCATCTACATGGCTGTTTTGTTGACAGAACACTGTTGAGAGAGGAGATATACTTGAACACGGAAAGGTATAATGCTGCTGGTGGATGTGTTGGATTTTGTCTACACACATTTTGTGTGTAGATGCTCCATGCTTTTTCCTGACAAAAGCCCAGTTTGGCTGGGAAAAGCCTCTTGTGTAGATGTAGCCCTGAAGTGGAAGAGTTGGGTTCTGGCAGGGAGTTAGGGATTTCTGGTGTGGAAGGGCTGCTCAGGGCTGTGGGAGAAAGTTGAGGTGTGGGGTTCTTATCTGGTGCAGCTCTTTTTTGGTTGGGGAGCAGGTTGCTCCATGTGGCCTGCACTTGCCTGCAGGCATGGCCCTCGCCTCCCACTGGCTGCAATTCCTGGCCAACGGGAGCTGTGGGCACAGAGCCGACACGCAAGGGTAGTGCAGGGATGGAGTTTCCACCCTCCTCCCAGGCACTTGGAACCCAGGTCCAGCCAGGAAGTGGAGGGGAACTGTAGCACACAAAGCTGCTTCCTCTGCCCAGCCCTACCAGGCAGAGCCAGACAATGTGCAGGGGCTTTAGTGCCTGCAGCCTAGGGCACTGGGCTAAGAGGGCCCTACAAAACTTCTGGACTTTTGGTGGCCTGGAGATATTTTTGCAGAGCCCCTCTTAGTCTGGAGGCACTAAAGCCCCTTTCTTAATCCAGCCCTGCTAAACTATCATAATGGTTGGCCAACAGTGTGTCCAAAAACTTTAAATATGGCTGCAGAAAAAAAATATAGAAAAATAGTATTTTGGTTGTAGATGATCTTACGCTTTGTGGGATGTTTTGAGTGTGGATTTATTTTTCCATTGGAAAAGTTTCTAGCTGTTGTCAAGCGACTGTTTGATTTTACCCTGTAAAATGGCCTTTGGGCTACTTTTATTTTTAATTGTATTTTGAGGCCAAATGAATAATCAGGGAAGGAAGTGAAGTAGCAATAGGCAACCACAAATCCTCAGTGGGCCATATGAGTGGCCCTCCTTTATCTTAGTGGGCTGCAGCGGCCTGTGGCCCACAGGGGTCCCACCTATGGCAATGTGGGTTCCCCCTGCCCCAATGTGGTTGTCGTGCACTGGCCCCCTACTGGGCCCACTTTCTTGCTTCTCTCCCTCCCTTTCAGCATTTTTGGCACACCACAAACCAGCTGATTTGTGCTTCATCCCCCTTTCTCCCCATCCCTCTCAGAGCTCAACAGCTTGAATCTGCTGCAGTGAGTGAGAGGCAGGTGGGCAGCCAGGGAGTTTGTGAGCTGTAAGTGGATCCCCAGTGAGCTGCACGAAACCCATGGGCCGCCGATTGCCCACTACTGAATTCAAGTAGCATACTAGTACTACTGTACTTTTTGTGCACCATGTATTTCTTGAGGCTCATAACAGCATCATTCAGTTGCAAATGGCCACCTATCTCCCTGGTGCTTTCCTAACAACCATGACTAGTGCTGAAGGTAATCCAACGGTATGGCAATGTTCCCTCTATTTTTTTTTCCATTCACAGGCAGCACACCTTTTGTCATGTGCACCACAGCATGTACAACTGTGCAGCACCAGTCGAAACACATGCAGCCATTGCTGGGCAGCTGTGGTGCTCTGCTGATCAGCTGGATGGCATCTGAATCATTCCTGGGCAGGCCGCCCAAGAATTCAGCTTACAGGGAACACTGGTACACAGTATACTGGTGTATATTTTTCATCTGTTGAATGTGATTATACCGAAATTGATAGCTGGAGAGCAGGCCGAGGCAAAATCCTTACTGCCGTACTATATGTTCATAGACCATATTTACATATATGTGCATGCATCTATCGGTGTGGCTGCATTTGATGTATCTCTGCCCTGCTAATGTGTGTGCATGTAAGATCTTTAACCCTAGACAGGTGTGTGCACTCATTGTGTAAGGACATCAGTACCCCATGCACGTTAGCAAATCATGAATTAGTCCCCAAAATCATAAGATTTGCTTAGAAAATCAAGTCTTTAAAATGGAAAATAAAACCAAATAATTTTCAACCTGGAGATCACATTCAGGTCACGTGTTCAAACTTTTCTCTCCAACCCAGGCAGTTAGAAACTTAAACAACCAACCAACCCTGCCAAGTTTCCCCCCCTCACTTGTTCCCCTGTGAGCTGGGGATGCCAGAAAACCATGTTGAGTCTATAACTACAGTCACCCTGTGTGTACATATAGTGCGCGCTGTTGTTTTACATACATTTCCCGTAGTACACGCTGTGTGGATTTGATATGCATGTGTCCCTGTCTGCAAACACACTTGTGTCTGCTTTGTGCATCTGCCTTGTTTCTGTGCAGGGATCTGTGCTTTTCCGCAGCCGTTGCGTGCACGCCTTTTGAACCCGCACGGGTCAGCACGGTGCCGATCCGCCCTAGCTGCAGCCGCGCCTGCATTGTCTCTGTGCCTGCGGAGCCGCGGCTGTTGCTGCGAGACGGAAAAGCTGCAGCCTCGGCGAGCGAGGAACCTGCTCGGACCGACCGTCCTTATCTTGCAGCTGCAGAGGGCGGTGGCCGCCGCCGCCTCCTCCCATTGTCACGTCTTCTCCGCTCAGCCCCCAGCCTTGCCGCCGACGCTGCCGGGACGAGCACCTCGAAACAAACACACCCTAACAAACCCTAAGCAAGCCCGAGGGGCAGAGACCACCACTCCCGAGCACGCCATGAAGGGCGGTGCAGGCGGTAGGTTGGTGGCATCGGGACCCGTTGGCTGCGCTGGGTGACTCTGATCCCCGGCCCGGCCCCTCTCCCCCGCGCCCGCCTATGCCGCGGGGCTGGCGGGGCCGCCACTGCCGGCTGTGCTGGTGGGGCGGGCGACAGGGGCCGGAGGCCCGGGGGAGGCGATGCGGGTGCAGGAGGGATGGGTGCGGCGGGCCGGGCCGCGGAGGCGCAGGGACCGCATCGCACCTGCAGCAGCGGCAGCGTCTCCCGGGGCCGCTGCGAGCTGCCTGGCGCGGGGGCAGGGCGGGGGTGACGGGTGACGCGGAGAGGGCGGGGGGCAGTGGGCGCATCCCCGGTCGGCTGCAGGCGCGTAGCGCAGCGGATCCCTCCCTGCAGGGAGTCGCGGGGCCAGGCCCGAGGGGCAGGAAGGGAGCCGCAGGCCCCGGGAGCTCCAGCTGCCCCGGCTCGGGGCCCCCCGCCGTTCCCGCGGCACGCGGCACAGCCCCCGGGTTGGCGCCTGCCTGTCACCTGCCTTGTGTCAGCACCGCGCAGGAGCCATTGGTAGCAGCTGTGCCGCGCCCAGGGCTGCTCCCCTCCGGCCTCTCTCCCGGCGCCTGCCCGCCGCGGGCCTGAGGCTGTGGCCTGCTGCAGCTGCAGAGGTACAGGCGGGGAGGCGCGGGGGGAACCTCACGGGCCCTGACCACATCATTGGCTAATGATAAAAGCATCGGCATTTTAATCACGTTGGTTAGCTCCACCCATGTTTTGTTTCGAGTGGCTACAAAAATCCAAGGGTTGGGCGAAGAAGCGGCTTGACTTTGCCGGTCATTGAGGATGGGGTGTAAACTCTGCCCGGCCAATGGGCCACACATCACCTGGGGGAGGTGGCTACAGCTGTTTTCTCAGAGCCTAGCTGCCAGAGCCCCCAGAGCCCAGCATTTACTGCTCTGTGTTGGGGTTGTTAGTGGTTACAGGGACATTCTATTTTCACTCTAAACACTGGCTGGACATACTCCCTACGCCCACTCCTGCTAAGGAAATGCACGCACAAGGATCGTATGCATACTATGACCTTCAGATAGTAACTGTAGTTGTAGTTATTGTTTAGTATTTGTTCAGTGCTCAGTGTAGCATGCCGAGGCCTTTGCCAAGAAGTATTTCAATGAGAAAGTACTAATATTATTTGTTGCCCTTTGTTTCTCTGCCTTAGCCTAAACCCTCTCTTCTCTGTTTATTTCCATTTCCGTCTCCTTCCCTACAGCAGCTTGCAATTCCAATCTATTTGCATAATGTTAAAAAATGAAATAGTTAATGTCGAGATTGCTGAATCAGTTCTAAAGCCCAATAAGATGAGTGGAAGGCAGGGAATTTTGTATCTTGTTGAGTAGCTGTTTCAGACTGTCTACACACATAGGCATACACCTACACTGTCTGATCCCTGTGCTATATGACATATCTCACTCAATTTTGTGATGTTTGCTACTGACTGTCCACCCAGCAATTCCAGTGTGCATTGCCCACTTATTTAATTTTCAGACAAGCACCTCAATGGTTTTTGCCATGCTGCACCTCATAGGTAACTTAAGTTCCCTGCAAACACCTGGATGATCACTTCACTCAGATCCTTCAAATCTCTTCTCCACCTGTGCAACATGATATGTGACCAGGGGTTTAGTTCCTCGTATGTTTGGACCAATGCCTATGATATTGACCAGTGTTGCTTCATTGTTTCCTAATATTCCTTCATCAGTAGATCACTGATGATGCGCTGGAGAGGTTTTAGCTGGGGACTGTATGTGATGGCCATTGGTGTTATTTTGTTTTCCTTGTTGGGCCTGACTTGTAGCAGATGTCTTCAGGGTACACATCTGGCTCTGTCAGTCTGTTTCTTCACTTCCTTAGGTGGGTGTTGTAGTTTGAGGAAAGCTTGGTAAAAGTCTTGTAGGTATTGTCCTTGTCTGAGGGATTGGAGCAAATGCAGTTGTACCTTAGTGCTTGACTGTAGACAATGTATCATGTGGTGTGCCCTGGATGGAAGCTGGATTCATGTAGGTAAGCATAGCGGTCTGTGGGTTTCTGGTAAAGGGTGGTGTATATGTGACCATCACTTATTTGCACATTAGAGTCCAGAAAGTGGATCTCTTGTGTGGGCTAGTCCAGGCTGATGTTGACGGAGGGGGAAAAACTATTGAAATCACGGTGAAACTCTTTAAGCTTCTCTTTCCCATGGGTCCAGATGATAAAGTTGTCATCAATGTAGTGCAAGTAGAGGAGGGGTGCTAGGGGATGAGAGGTGAGGAAGCGTTGTTCCAGGTTAGCCATAAAACTGTGCCTACAGCAGTGCGACTGATTTGAAGTATAAATTGTCCTCAAATCTGAAATAGTTGGTGAGGATAAAGTCACAAAGCTCTGCCACCATTTGTACCTCACCTAAGGAATTGAAGAAAGAGACTGACAGAGCCAGATGTGTAACCTGAAGACACCTGCTACAAGACAGGCCCAACAAGGAAAACAACAGAACACCGCTGGCCATCACTTACAGCTCCCAGCTAAAACCTCTCCAGCGCATCATCAGTGACCTACAACACATCCTTGACAACGATCCTTCACTCTCACAGACCTTGGGAGGCAGACTAGGCCTTGCCTACAGACAGCCCACCAACCTTAAACAAATTCCCACCAGCAACTATAGACAACACCACAGTAACTCTAAACCTGGAACCAGTCCCTGCATCAAATCTTGGTGCCAACTCTGCTCACATATGTACGCCAGCAATATCATCACAGGACCTAACCACATCAGCCATACCATTAGGGGCTCTTTCACCTGCACATCTACTAATATAACAGCCAAGCACTAAGGTACAATACCCCACTGCATTATACATTCGCCAAACTGGACAGTCTCTACACAAAAGAATAAATGGACACAAATCAGACATCAGGAACAGTAACATACAAAAACCTGTAGGAGAACACTTCAGTCTCCCTGAACAGTCAGTAACCGATTTAAAAGTAGCCATCCAACAACAAAAAAAACTTAAAAAGCAGACTCCAAAGAGAAACTGCAGAGTTGCAATTCATTTGCAACACCATCAACCAAGGATTGAACAGAGACTGGGAGTGACTGGCCAATTACAAAGGCAGTTTCTCCACTCTTGAAGTTCACACCTCCACATTAGCTACTGATAATGGGTCACGTCCTTCCTTACTGAATTGACCTGCTTTCTCCTCCCTTGGTGTTCACAACTCCATGTTAACTGTTAATGATGGGCCACATCCTCCGTGACTGAACAGACCTTGTCACCTCTGGCTGTCGTCTTGACTGGGACTCCCTCCTTTTCATAAGCCCATATATTTAAACCCTCCTTTGGAATCCCCATGCAGCTGAAGAAACGGGTCTTTGCCCGTGAAAGCTTATGCTCCAAAATATGTTAGTCTATAAGATGCCACAGGACTTCTTGTTTTTGAATAATTATAGCAATGGTGTTGGTTATACTGAGTTCTTAATTGAGAGAATTTCTTTGCAAGCGAAAGATTAGAAACTTTTTAAAAGAAAGTTTGGGTTCTGATCCATCCCCAGGTCTTTCCTTGATGCCCTGCTTTGATTCGCTGTGAGGTATAGCCCCATAAAATTCAGGTTGTAGCATAAAATATGTGAGTTTGATTTGCAACCTCTAGTTGCTATAGACCCTTGCAGTGGTTTGCTTCTTGAGATTGCAGGTACTGACATGTTATGCTTTACAGTGATCAGTGGTATTCCTTCAATTCCATTTTGATTTGAATGCTAGAACCTGAAGACTTTGTGCCCCGTGCTTCCACAGTAGTCTCAAGATAAACTGTAAAGCTTATTTGGTAACTGTGTGTTTTCTGCCTATACTCTGGTGCATCCCTGCCTTAGCAAGCGGGTATGTATCTAGTGTTTGTGGGATAATCACATCTAAAAATATAGTTAATAAAAATATAATCAGCCAGGCTGTCACCACCTATATGCAGCTGAGTAGGGTACCCTGAAATTTATGGCATCAAATTACCCAAAATTTTGTGGTGTCTGTTCTAGGCAACTGTATATGTCTGCTGTGGCGTTAATTCTGGCAGCTATTCCCATCCCCCATCTGGTCCTCACAGCAAGCTAAACCCAGCAGGGCCATCTTTTGGGAGGTGTGGGGCTGGGACAGCTCTCCCACCCTGCCCTCCTTCTACCACTTCCCAAAGCCCCTCCCCTGAGTTACATGGCTGGGAGCTGGGGTAGCAAAGCAGGCTTGGGCTCCTGCTATTTCCCTGTCCTACACTCTTCCACCCCAAAGCTCTGGTCCTACCCCGCCACAGCTCCTGGCCCTTGAGCCTCCCAGGGAGCCCCCCAGCATGGGGCTGTGTAGGGCACCAAAACTGCTAGGGGCAGCCCTAATAATCAGCTCATCAGGAGATGCAAGTGTCCTTGTCACGAGGTAGGAAACAGACTTGTTGCTGTCTTTCGTTTGGAGTCAGACAGCTGAATTTCAGAAAAGCCTGCTGTATGTTTGAGAGACTGTGTCTGTGAGCAAGTGGGGAAGTCTGTCCGTCCATCTGTTTGTTCAGATGCTTGAAAGAAAAAAGAAACAAAAATAAAAGTCTAGCATCCTGAAATCAATGTGAGTTAGGAGAAAATACGTTTTGACAATCTGGGTTTGGGATTCAGTGTGCTGGACTTTTATTTTTATTTCTTTCTTCTACATCTTTCCACCTCTGCTTTTATACTTTTGTTCTCTAGAAATTCCTCCAATTCCTTACATACAAGTATAGCCCTCATTTCCTAGGTTATGAGTCCAATTTATTGTCTTAACGAAGATTGTGGGGTAGAGTTCAAATGATAATAGGGTAATAAGGCTTATGGCTACAATGTTAGGTTCCTTAGAACCACAGAGTTATGGACACCTGGGGAATGGAGGTTGTTTGTATCTCTGAACAAAACATTATGGCTGTTCTTTCAAAAGTTTACAACTGGACATTGACTTAATACAGCTTTGAACTTTGCTGTGCAGAGAAAACATGCTGTTACCTTTATATTTTTTTTTAAAGTTTACCCTTAACATTTTACTGTTGTTTTCTAGTCTGTGATTACTAGTTTTTTTAGTCTCTGCTGCTGCATTATTGCTTACTTCTGGTTCCACGTGGTTCCAAATTAGATGTGTGGTTGACCGGTCTGTTCGTAACTGTGAGGTTCAGCTGTAGTATTTTTCCTGTAGCCATAAGAATGTGTTTTAAATTGCACATTTATTTACAAACAGAAAAATCACCCCTTCACCACCAAGACTCATCTCAGAAGGTTAAAAGGTTCATAATTTTACTTTCAAAATTTTGATTAGCGTTAGTTCCTTTGGAAATCTCCCAGTGCAATGATAGAAAGGAGTGTGTAGGAGGAGAATAATTTCTTTTAAGCATCATTAATATATAAAAATGCAACAATTATAAAAGCAAATAATCATTGTTTATTTTATTTTTTAAATGTATTGCAATTTAAATAACAAAAAGATGTGTATACAAAGCTCTAGATGCCCTAACACATAATTATTAGTACAACAACACCCTAGTGGCATTAAAATAATAATTCATACAGGCACTCAGCCAGCCAGCCGCCTGCAGAAATACTCCTTCCCTCCCCTTCATTGCTCTGTGGTGCGCACTCTCCATCCTTTCGAGAAGCCCGCTCAAAAATATGTCTTGCAAAGTGCCCAAGTGTGAGTTGTTTTGTCTAAAGGAGAGAGATAAATTCCAGCATTCTGGGCATTCACTGTGAATGTTCTGCTGCCCACCCGTCTCTTCTCTAAAGAGGGGGATCCGGCCTGGGTACCTCTACTACCTTCAGCTGTGGTAGCGCCTCATGGGGAGAAAGGCAGTCCCTCACGTAGGCAGGCCCCAAGCCATTGGCTTTATGCGTCAGACATACAACACCTTAAATTGCATTCACACTGCAATGGGAAGCTGGTGCATGTTCCGGAATACTGTTGCCATGCTCCCAGCAAGACATTCAGTAAGATCAAAAACCTCAATATTCAAGTCAGTATGTTCTGCACCATTTTTAGCTGCTGAATGGTTTAAGGTGTAGCCCTGCAGACAGTGTATTTCAATATTCTAACCTTGAGGTGTGAATGGCATGGATAATAATGCCAGGGTCTGAATCCAAGAGGAAAGTTTACAACACTGTATCCAATAAAAATATCTCTGTCTCCAACAATCTGATCTGTTATCAGAAATATATCTGTAATGTATGGCAAAGAGACACTCTCACAAGTGAGTGCCAGCATTTGTGCCCATCTGTCAGCATTTAACCAAGTTACCACTTAGAGCAGAGGAGGGCAATAAGCAGCCTGTGGGGCTAGAAGTGCTTCTCCAGGTTTAGCCCCGAGCAGGACTCCAGATGCTTCTTTCACTGTTTACAGCTCCTGTTGGCTCCTGATTGCTGTTCCTGGCCAATGGGAGCTGTGGGAAGCGGTGGCCTCATCTGCAGCACTTCCTGCATCTCCCGTTTACCAGGAATGGCAAAACATGGCTAACAGGAGCTGTGTGCAGCCATACCTGTCCATGTGCAGCTGAATGACGTATATCTGGCCTGTGGGCCATGTATTACCTACTCCAACTTATTGGTCTCTCTGGCTACGTCTACACTAGCCAAAAACTTCGAAATTGCCATGCAAATGGCCATTTTGAAGTTTACTAATGAAGCACTGAAATACATATTCAGTGCCTCATTAACATGCGGGCAGCTGCGGCACTTTGAAATTGATGCAGCTTGCTCCATCTGCTCATAGGAATAAGGGAGCTTCGGAGTAGCCAGAGTCCTTTCAAAAAGGAGCCCTGTCTGGACGAGCTGTGCGGCGGTGAGCCACGTCAATTTCGAAGTGCCGTGGCCACCCGCATGCTAATGAGGCACTGAATATGTATTTTAGCGCTTCATTAGTAAACTTTGAAATGGCCATTTGCATGGCAATTTTGAAGTTTTTGGCTAGTGTAGACACGGCCTCTTAGGCTACGTCTACACTTGGCAAAGTATGTTGACCACTGCTGTTCAGTTCTAGCTGTGGCAGTTGCTTAGCTAGAATCGACATACCTATGCTCCGATAACTTGGCTGTCTCTCCTGGGGAAGGTTGATGGGAGATACTCTCCCATCGACCTCCTTAACTCCTTGCATCTCGTGAGGAGTACAGGGCTTGACTCTGAACCTTTAGAGGTTGATTTCACGGGCCATACTAGACACGTGAAATCGAACCCTGCTCAAGGTTGATCTTCTGGGGACATGCAGATGTAGCTTTATACTACCTAATTCTTCTGTGTATGTAGGCAGGAGGTATTTGTGGAACTTTTGTCAAAGGGATTTGAAGACCTATAGATAACGTAAAGTGATTTTGACTCCAAGATTAGGGCGGCTGTGAACATATTAGGAAGTTATGGTCAAGAATGCAGATCCCATTTCAAATGGAAATAAGATACATTCAGTAGGAAACAAATATGCAAAAATTCCATTTAAAATTAAAAAGGTTTATTTTTATAACAGCACAACATTGCAGATTTGGTATTCCAAAATCATATTCCTTCAGTGTTTGAGGGCTTCTAGTGAAAGGAACTGAGACATGAGGTTATAAACTAGTGGTAGTGGATTGTGCATGGTATTTACAGTTGGTCAGGCTTCGGAGAGGAGTTCTCTGCTCTACTAAGTCTGTTGTGTCCCATTATAGAGGAGGTAACTTTAGGAGGAGAGTAACCTAGGAGTAAAATCCTAAACCATTAACAATACACAAAAGACATTCTAGCTACTGGTCTATTTACAGGATAAAGGTTTTTACAGTACTTTGGAAAATTCTGTTAGCCGAGGAATTCCTCCCAAAATCTGAGAATGGCAGTGTTGATTCTGGTTATTTAGCCTATGAGTCCTGAAGCCCTGCTAGTACAAGATGTCACCGACTATTCTTTTCAGTTGGTAGTTAAATGATGCACAGAGTGTCAATCAGATTGCGATTTTAGAAGGTTTGGTTTGTGATATTTTCTTTATTGTGAAAGAAAAGGGGGAAGCAAACTTTCTGTTGTTGGGAGTGAGGACCATATCTGGCTTTTGTACAAAACTGAAATGCCTTTTGCACTTAGCAGTATGGGGTATTGAAAAGATGATGAGTATTTTTAGGGTATGTCTACACTTGGAAATAAAGTTGATTTGTTAAAGTTGACTTTGTACCACCAGATTTTATAAAGTCAAAGATGAGTGTCTGCACCTACTCACAAAGTTGCTGTAGTGTGTCCCCACCCCATTGCCTAAATTTGACTGTTGTAGCACTGCATGGTGGGCACCCATCCCACAGTTCCTGTAGCCGCGTTATATTTTGTTTTGTTTTTTTCCAGTGTTATGGGAAAATAGTGTACTGCAAGTGGTCGTGGTTGTGTGATGTCATCATCCCAGAGTGCAGTGCCTTCACTCCCCTGGCTGTTGAAAATAAATGTCCATTTTTCTGAAGCCTGCCCCTGAATCAGGACACTTTGATTATTGCCACCATCAGCACTGGCTATTTATGTGCCAGTCTGCCCAGAGCACAGTAGACTGGCAAAGTTGAGGCAGTAGTAGAGGATAGTAAACTTGAGGAAAGTGAAACCCTTGAAAGTGCTGTCAATCTACCATAGTAGGGCATCTGCACTCCAGCTGACTGTGTCATGTTAACCCAGGTACCTCAATTTTCCCCAGTGAACGAATACCGAGGGAGTGTGAAGCTCATGAAGAAACTGTACAGTAGCCAAAAGGATCAATAAAGGTGCTCAGGCTACAATAATCTCTGAGCATTTCAGGAAACCTGTAAATTTACTTGCTTTCAGTGGAGCCCTTCAGAAGTAGACATCTGGCAAAGTTAAGGAAGTGGTAGACGATAGAAAAGCTGAGAAAAGTTGAACCCTTGAGAGTGTTGTAAGTACCATCCACATATTAGGGTGCCTGCACTGCCTCAGTTTTCCCTGCGTGAAAGAACACCTTTCATAGGGCTGGGCAGCATGTCAAGGAGCTGTTTCCCTCTGGAAAAAATGCAGAAACCAGGAGACTGTGTGGCTTCCCCCAGCCACACTCTTTGTACTGTAGTGGTGTGCCTAGGCGGTGGGAGGGGAGGCAGGTGGGTGCAGGCCAGAACATAGATGTGGTCAGGGCTGTCCCCCTAAAGCTCAGCTTGCTCCTGTTAGCATTGTGCTGCCTGTCCTCAGGAGGTAGGTGGCCAGCCCACATACATGCGACTGGGGCTGACCCTCCAAAGGTCAGCGGGCAGGAATCAGCTGAGGCATCTGTTAACTTGGTGCAGTCACCAGAATATGAATGCGGCCTCACCAGGGGAGCCTTCTCCCCATTGCGTGTTGTGTTACATGGGCCAGCAAGCCCCTGAAAATCTTTGCTGTGTGGGGAGCCTTCCCCGCAGCGATAGCCTCTGAAAATCTTTGCCGCAGGGGGAGCCCTCTCCCCTCTACCCCCCACCCCATGAGAGCCCCTGGAAATGTTTGCTGCAGTGGGAGCCTCTCCCCCATGTAGGCCAGGAGATGCTGCTGTCTGAAAAGCATGGTCTGCCCTACACTGCCAGCTTGTGTTGTGGTGTGGTGGGGACTAACCACATGGTGTTGTGGGCACAGGCTAGACCCCTGTGGGAGAGAGGGGCTGCCCCTTAGAAATTTAAACCGCAGAAAAGATATTTCTTGGCCTCTCCTACAAGCATGACCCCACCCAGCCTAGCTGCCACATAGTGGTGGTGCCAGAGGGAACTAGCCATGTGGTGATGTGGGGGCTACACCCCTGCCTATAAGGCATCTGTGTGGGAGGGAGGCTGCCATATACAAACGTGAAACACAGAAAAATGTATCTTGGCCTCTCCTGCTATGTCCTGCGCAGGGAAGAAGCCTTCAGCCTGCGGAGGACATGCCGCCCTGCTATCTCATGTGCCACTGTCTGGTCCTCGCAGCAAAGCTGCCACGTGGTGTGGTGGGGCAGGAGCTAGCCAGCCAACTGTACTGAGACCCTAGCTCTCTGCTGGCTCCATGCTTGGGCTCCCTGAGGTGGCTAGATGAGATCAATGTGATGGTCATAAAGAAATTAATTTAAAATGCTGGTGTTTCTGTTTCCTACTTCCTGCACACCTGGGCTATGTCTACACGTGCAGCCAACATCGAAATAGGCTATTTCGATGAATAACGTCTACACGTCCTCCAGGGCCGGCAACGTCGATGTTCAACTTCGACGTTGCTCAGCCCAACATCGAAATAGGCGCAGCGAGGGAACGTCTACACGTCAAAGTAGCACACATCGAAATAGGGATGCCAGGCACAGCTGCAGACAGGGTCACAGGGCGGACTCAACAGCAAGCCGCTCCCTTAAAGGGCCCCTCCCAAACACAGTTGCACTAAACAACACAAGATACACAGAGCTGACAACTGGTTGCAGACCCTGTGCCTGCAGCACAGATCCCCAGCTGCCGCAGAAGCAGCCAGAAGCCCTGGGCTAAGGGCTGCTGCCCACGGTGACCATAGAGCCCCGCAGGGGCTGGAGAGAGAGCATCTCTCAACCCCCCAGCTGATGGCCGCCATGGAGGACACAGCAATTTCGACGTTGCGGGACGCGGATCGTCTACACGGTCCCTACTTCAACGTTGAACGTCGAAGTAGGGCGCTATTCCTATCTCCTCATGAGGTTAGCGACTTCGACGTCTCGCCGCCTAACGTCAAAGTTAACTTCGAAATAGCGCCCGACGCGTGTAGACGCGACGGGCGCTATTTCGAAGTTGGTGCCGCTACTTCGAAGTAGCGTGCACGTGTAGACGCAGCTCTGGAGAGCAGTGAGGGTGGAGCGATGATTGGAAAGGACTCCTCAAGGGGCACTGTGGGTTAGTTTAAAGGGTAATAAAATCAATTATAATAATGCTGCAGTCTCTACCTATATAGTTCGACTTTGCAACTTAGTTTAAGAACGAAGCTGAGCATCTTGAAAAAGTGTGTATTCAGCAGCATGTTGTACGGATGTGAGACATGGGTGATAATGAAAGATTCGAAAAGAAGAATATTGGCATTTGAAAGGAGTTGTTATAGAAAGATTCTGAGAATAGGATGGATGCAGAAAGTCACCAATGAGGAATTATATAGGAAGATACAGCCAAAAGAGAACTTGCTGCAGAAGGTTATAAAACGGAAGCTACAACTGTTTGGATATATTTGCAGAATGAACGACGAATGAAAAATCAGGACCCTAGTATTCAGCATAATGGATGGTTTGTATAGGAGAGGCAGACCCCACAGAGAATGGACAGATGATATAGTAGATTGGTGTGGAGCTAGTCTACGGAAACTAAGCCACTCTGCACTGGACAGGGAAAGATGGAAGGAAATAGTGAGAGAGACATCAGACACCAACGGGCACTGAGCCCATGTTTATTGGTGGTGATGATGATGATGATGATTTGCAAATTTGACCTCTTGAATTCCTTCAGGGGAAAATCAACATAACAAAGTTGATGTGAGCGCCTTAAGGTCAACCTGTTGACTGCTGGAGTTTAGATGTGTGATTTACAAAATCGAACTTAGATTCTCAAATTTGCAGAAACAAGAAGCCTGCTAAACCAGTGGGCCACGTAGATGATCAAGATAAAAAAAGGAGCATTCAAAATGATTAAGTCTTTGTGGAGAAATGAAATGAATTCTTTGCTTCAGTCTTCATGGCTGAGGATGTTAGGGAGATTCCCAAACCTGAGCCATCCTTTGTAGGTGACAAATCTGAAGAATTGTCCAAGATTGAGGTGTCATTAAAGGAGGTTTTGGGACAAATTGACAAACTTAACCATAACAAGTCACCAGATGACATTCACCCAAGAGTTCTGAAAGAACTCAAATGTGAAATTGCAGAACTGTTAATTGTGGTTTGCAATCTATCCTTTAAATTATCTTCTGTACCCAGTGACTGGAAGATCCCAGCAATTACAGACCAGTAAGTCTAACGTTGGTACTGGACAAATTGGTTGAAACCATAGTAAAGCATAGAATTGTCAGACACATAAGAACTTAATTTTTTGGGCAAAAGTCAACATGGTTTCTGTAGAGGGAAATCATGTCTTACTAATCTATTAGAGTTCTTTGAAGAGGTCAGCAAGCATGTGGACAAGGAGGATCCAGTAGATACAGTCTCCTTAGATTTCCAGAAAGCCTTTGACAAAGTCCCTCACAAAACGCTCTTGCTTAAATTAAGGTGTCATGGGATAAGAGGGAAGACCCTTTCATGGAATGAGAGTTTGCCAAAGACAGGAAGCTAAGGGTAGGAATAAATGGTAAATTTTCAGAATGGAGAGGGGTAACTAGTGGCGTTTCCCAGGGGTCAGTCCTCAGACCAGTCCTATTCAACTTATTCTTAAATGACCTGGAGAAAGAGGTAAACAGTGAGGTGGCAAAGTTTGCAGATGATGCTAAACTGCTCCAGATAGTTAAGACCAAAGCAGACTGTGAAGAACTTCAAAAGGATTTCACAAAACTGAGTGATTGGGCAACACATTGGCAAATGTAATTTAATGTGGATAAATGTAAAGTAAAACACATTGGAAAAAATAAACCCAACTATACATACAGTATGATGGTGGTAATTTAGCTACAGCTTATTGGGAAAGAAATCTTGGAGTCATCATGGATAGTTCTCTGAAAACAGTGTGCAGCTGTAGTCAAAAAAAGGATGTTAGGAATCACTTCAAAAAGGATTGAGAATAAGTCAGAGAATATCTTATTGACCTTCCATGGTACACCCACATCAATACTGCATACAGATGTCGTCACCTCATCTCAAAACAGGTATATTGGCCTTGGAAAAGATTCAGAAAAAGGCAACTAAAATTATTAGGGGTTTGGAACGGGTCCCCTATGAAGAGAGATTAAAGAGACTAGGACTTTTCAGGGGCTGCTGGGTGGGTTTAAGGCTGGAGGCTGTTTGGGACCGTGGGGGGCAGTTAAAATCTGGCCCAGGGTGAGGTCTGTGGGGTGGGTGGTGGGGTCGAATACAGTAAACCCTGGAGTTACCCAGGAGTTGTTCCTGCAAACCCTGCATAACTCAAATTTTCCTGCAAGGGGAGGGGAGCCAGGAACCACCAGAGCTGGTCAGTTTCCTGACTCCCAGAGTGACAGGAGCTGGGAACCAGGGGCAGGCTGGTTCCAGTCTCCCCATGGCTTGCTGGGCTGGGAAACTGATCAGCTCATGGCTGGTCAGTTTCACGTTCCTGCCATTGCAGGGGAGGGAACCAGGCTAAGAGCCTTCTCCCCCTCTTCCCCCAGCCTAAGGGCTGTCAGACTGCTGCATGTCTGAGGGAAAGGAGGGAGAAGGCTTCAGCTGCGGGTCTCCCCCCCAGCCAGGGAACCCGCTCATATACACGGGGGAAATTCACTCATATAGTGAATAAGGGTAGGTATATATGTTCCTCATTTTAGCAAGTACTCATAAGTAAAGTACTCATTAAACGAGGGATGAATGTACTTTGATGTTTGACCTAACTCTTAACTTCCGCACTCCACACACCCCCCATCACTGCTTTTCTGATTTGCCAACCTGGATAACAATGTTTCTAATTTTTCAACCTTGACAACAGTTTTTGGACCTCTGTGCTTTATATATTGAGTCTGTTCTGGTATGGCTGTGATCTGAAGAAGTGGGTCTGTCCCACAAAAGCTCATCAACGAATAAATTATTTCGTTAGTCTTTAAAGTGCTACATGGCTGCTTTTATTGTTTTGAAGGGGGGATATGATAGAGGTATATAAAATTATGAGTGGAGTGGAGAAAGTGAACAAGGAAAAATTATTTACTTGTTCCCATAATATGAGAACTAGAGGACACCAAATGAAATTAATTGGCAGCAGGTTTAAAACAAATACAAGGAAATTCTTCTTCACACAGTGCACAGTCAAAATGTAGAACTCCTTGCCAGAGAAGGCTGTGAAAGCTAGGACTATACCAGGGTTTAAAAAAAAGCTAGATAAATCCATGGAGGGTAGGTCCATTAATGGCTATTAGCAAGTGAGGGGAAGAATGGCGGGTGTCCTTAAACTCTGTTTGTCAGAGGCTGGAGATGGATGGCAGGAGAGTGATCATTACGTGCTTGGTTTGCTCCCTCTGGGGCACCTGGTATTGGCAACTGTTGGCAGACAGGACACTGGGCTAGATGGCCCTTTGGTCTGACCCAGTATGGCTGTTCTTATGTTCTTATGACTTAATCTCCGAGTGTAGACCAGGCCTTAGACTTTGCTTCAGATGGAGAAAAAGAATAGTTGCCAAGTAAGTATTCCATAGAGGTATTTACTAAAACAAACCTTTTTCTCCAAAAGTAATTGTCAGCTGGTTTCATCAGTTACATTTTCATATTTCATATTGCATAGTCACAGTTTCAGATTTCTCTCATTGGTAACTCATGGTATGTCCTCTTCCCCTTTCTAGAGTTAACAGAGCACATGGAATTAGCATAAATAATCTTTACAGTTATGGGAACTATTCACATTGTGAGGTGATTTTTTTTGTTTGTTTTTTGGATATTTTCCTCAGCAGTTTAGAGTGTTTTTTTTTTTAAAGAAGAGTAAACTTCACAGTACTGTGGTCTAAAATGTCTAAATCAGGTTGAATGTTTTTGCCTGAATTTAGCTCTGAATATAACTCACACAGAATTAAAATAAAACAAAAAAGAAATGCTCTGCTTATCGATGATCATCTACAGCATCGTTCTCTATTAGCGTTCTGTAAGAACACGTGTTTTTATTACAGAAATTGTTGGAGCAACATTAAAGGACATATTAAAGATAATGTTAAAATTATATAATACATAGGTTAAGAAAAATGTGCACATCTTAGTGTAGGACTTGGATCATCCAAAAATACAAATGGTTTGTTTGAAAGCCATACTATATACATAGGTACTACGTGTATTGCAGAGTCACAACAAAGTGCATTATGGGGCCATGCTCTAATCTGTCTTTTTGCTTCGCATTGGCATGAAGCTGGTAATTCCATTTCAGCAGACTTTGTAGCTTTGGTATAATGGTGATGAATCAAGACTATTGTATTGAACGTTTTGTTCCAAGATCGTATCAGGATTTTTGTGCCATGATGTTAATTTTAATCTATTGGTTCAGGGAGAGTGACTGAACAAAAGGCAGAGCCAACAGAGCTGATGGACTCCTTGTCTAAGCAGCATTTTCATTTGTATCTTTGCTTTTAAAAATTAAGTAACAAAGCCAAAGACATATTAAAAGCAAAATGAAAGAGCTTGTTCCTGCGTGAGAAGCAGTAGCAGTCTGTATAAGTGCTGTAAAGTCTGGATATTGGCTTTACTCTAAGGAGAAAAAGCAGTGTGAATTGACAGAGCCAAACAAAGCAATCTCTTCCTTGGTAAAGCCATTTTTCTTCACTCCTGAACGCATCCAATATTTATAAAAGCTTTAGGGACAGAAATATTTGCTGAGGACTGGATTAAGTCTCCCATGTTAATTTCACTATGTGCCAAAGAAAGCATCAGATTGTGTGTCAGAATCTACCTGGCTCCCGTGGCTGTGGTGTGGAACTATGCTGGAGGGAGCTGCAGAAGAATGGTGCTTCAGGAGCCATAATTCCTCCTTTAGCTCCCTGATATGCAGCAGAGTATACAGGCTGCCCCAGTCTTTAAGTGGCTTAGAAACAAATGAAGAAAGCTCTCTAGTTCCAGAAGAAAACCAAAACAACAATAACAAAAACAAAACAGAGGAAAGAGACCATTTCCAAATTATCTGTGGCTTTCCCAAGGAAATTCAGGCTCATTCAAATTGTGAGATAAGAAAACTTGTTTTTTTTAGATTTCTCTCCCTCTGGATTTCTGTATTCTCTGTTTTGTGGATTTGTGATCACAGCTTAAAAATAATATGTGTCATCTGTTCAAGTCATGACATTTGGCCACCACTGGGTGAGCTTTGTGAAATAGAACTGCTGTTGCTATCTACAGTTCATAACCTTTTTATGTGTTCAGGTCAGTTCAGTGGGGAAAATAATCGGTGGCGAACCAGACAGATAAAAATTTTGTTATAAAATACCAGTCTTCTTACTTATTCATACTGGTACTAAGTAGTGTTGGAAAAAGAAGTCTATTAAAATTTAATTTTCATCTAGCTATAATTCGTTTACTTTCTGCTTTAAAACATACATAGTTTATCCTTTAGAAGGAACATCTATAAAGTTATTTTAAAAGTACGGTACATTTCTTTCATATCCAACAGTGGCAGGACCAAGATGTTGCCAGATATTCAAATACTGTGGTTAATAGAGAGGTATACCTAGCAATGAATAACACTAAAAAAAAAAAAGGAAAAAATCCCACCAACCTACAAGATTAGATATCAAGAAACAAACAAAAGTATATGCAGAATATTTCAGTGGTTTTCAACTGGTGTGCCGTGACATGCTGGTGTGTTGTCAGACCCGTCCAAGTGTGCTGTGAAATTTCATCAGTTACAGCTCTTTGCAGAGATATCCTTACTACTCTCTGGAGCCATCTCCTTCCCCACCCTGCCTTGTCCCCGCAAGCAATTGTGTAAACACTGAAATTTTCAGTGATGACTTGACTACTCAACCTCCCCAGCAAGGCACAACTTTACTCGCTGACCTTTTTTTTTGACCCCTCAAAGATAGTGTGTTCTGTGGAGGATTTGAAACATTAATGCATTTCCTTCTTCTTTAGCTTGTTGTATGCACTAATGTTTTGCGAACCTCTCTAGTAAGACCATAACCATAGTACATGTAAGAAAATGTGATATTTATAAGCAATCGATTCATCGAAAGAAAGTGGTGTGCCATGGGATTGTTTGTATCATTGAAGTGTGCTGTGTTACTGAAAAGGTTGGGAACCACTGCTTTATTTACCAACAACGGTAGTGTTGTACATTGTAAATTTATACTGTACATGCTGTATTTATTTGCATTTAGTTTTACTATATTGTACTAATGGAGAACTTAACTAAAATTTACTTGTGGTTAAAATGCCAGTTATTTGAGAGTTCCAGATGATAGAATACCTGATATGTAAGAGTTTACTTTAGCTCCCTGCTCAATGCATTGCATTTCCTGAGTTTTATCTGCTAACCACTTTATTGGCTGTGGTCTGATAATCTATTACAGTTTAAATCTCTCTAATCTGGCACTCTCTCCTCTGGCAACATCTGTAATCAGGCATGATTTTAGTTAACCCAATGACCTCTAATCATGGGTGTGGTCAAGTTACCCTAGTCCCATAAAGTTTGTTTACAGCCACCAGTCCTGGCTTTCAGTGTTCTGTGCTGTTATTTAACTGTAATTTATCCCTGCATGTCTTCTAAGAGCCCACAAAGCAGTGGAAGTGTGGGTAATGCTGCTAGACAATATTGATCTCCCATAGTGCAGTAAATTCTCTCATTCGACACCAGTCAGGTCCCACGGGTGCTGGACTAAAGAGGTTCAACCTGTACAATTATTTTCTTTGCAGATTAGCAAGATCAGTATCTCAGTTGCTGGGAAGAGTGAACACTATTAATAGTATCATAACTACAGAGGTAGTTTTTAAGTTACTAAAGGCCGCATGAATGAGGCATATTTTCATAATGTGGAATTTTCTTCTTAAGAGGGACATTTTTACAATTTCTGTTGGCAACTGCTGTTACACTCCATGGAAGTTTTGCATTGACAAGCACTTTAAACTCAAACCATTTTCTTGTATACCTTCTCACACAGTATAGGCATTTCTGTAGACTCAGTCATGCCCTTTCAGTTATCTGGACTACGTGTACACACGATGAGATGCTGCAGTTCCAAAAGACATCAAAAGCTGTCAAGACAGCCTCTAGCTCTGAGGAATTCCCTCCTGCATTTTGATGCATTTTAAACACAGAGAGCTGGGAACTAATTGTGAAAAGGAAAGATCAGGAAGGATGCAAAGCAAGCATAAGGAAGATAGCATGCAAGCAGAAGAAGGGGAAAAAGAAAAAGAAAAAGAAGAGATAGGAAGTAAATAGCGGTGAGAAAAGGAGAGAGGAAGCTTAAGGGAATGAAAAACTACCACCTCATGTACCCACATAGTGGTGGGTATTTAAACTAAAAGACAGTTATTCAAAGTGAATAATTTTCTTTTGGGAAGAACAGCATGGAGTCCAGTGGCAACCTAAGCTGCGTCTACATTGCCCCTCCTTTTCAGAAGTGGCATACAAGTGCAGCTGATTGGAAATGCAAATGAGTCACAGATTCAAATATCTTTGGCCTCATTTGCATATTCCCACATGATCTGGCTTCCACAACAACCATTGTCAGAAGCCAGAACATCCATGTGGTCAGGGTTCCTGCGAAAGGAAGCCCCTATTTTGAAAACACCCTTCTTCTTAATTTTTTTTCAAGAAGGGTGCTTTCACAAGGGGGTTTCATTTCGAAGGAACCCCATCCACACAGCTGCTTTGGCTTCCGGAAATGGCTCTTCCAGAAGCCAGATCACGGGGGAATATGCAAATGAGACATGAGATATTTAAATCCACACCTCATCTGTATTTCCTATCTTGTTTATTTGCATGCCTCTTCTGAAACAGAGGGGCCATGTAGATTCAACTGTCGTGTTCAAGATCATAATATTTTTAGTTTAAAGTTCTGTCAGCCACCCCATGCCGATGAAACCCGTTCAGCATGAATAAGGTTGGCAGAAGTTAGCCCTTAGTGTTTGTTTTTATATTAGACCTATTTGATAAACAATATTGGATGGGGAGTAATGATTTACTTGCTGAAGTGGTTGTATGGTCCCTCATTAAGATATGTAGCTATGCTTGGAACCCTGAAGAGATTGCCAGTTGAATCTAACAAGTATTTGTAACATGTTTATTACCATGCTGTATGGTGTCTGCTCGCTAGGTTATATGTTGCAACATAGGGTCATACTGTACAAACCTCATATCCCGGTTCCAGATAGCACTGGATTGTACAGTGGAGATTCTGGGGGTATCCAGGAGGGATTGTGTTTTAGGAAGGCTCTATTCCTTTCCCGAGCTACCCATTCAGGTCAGACTTTCCCTTGGATTGGGGCTGGGAGTGAGTGTCTCTCTTTGGACTCATCCAGGTCTGTGGGTCGCAGAGTCAGGGGTGTGGGATGGGTGGGGCTATGGAGCAGCCTCTTTTTCCCTACTTCGCAGCCCACTGAAGGGTGTTTCACATCCCTAATGTGTTCAAAGGAGCTAGTCTCTATGCTCTGGTAGTTAGCAGGCTTCTGATTTTCCCTAACCTTGCACAAGAGGGAGACTGCTCTCGCCAGTGCCCACAGCTGTCCATACACATGGACAAGAATGAACTGTGTGACTGGCTGACTAATGAGTCGGAAATTTTATGTACAGTAAGAAAGACTGAACAAACACCAATAAAAGACAGAACAACAATAGCATTAAGGCTCTTTTTATCAGTAATGAACAGGAACATCTGTCTCAGTCTATTAACTTCCGCATTAACCCGTTTACTCATACTCTTCCTGCTCCATTGAAGTCAATGGGAGCATTGGCATTAATGTCAATAAGAGTCAGATGAGCCCTATCAAGATTTTGTTTTCAGCCTGTGAATGGAACTCTGTTCTTCCTTGCCGGTGGGAGCAAAACTGGTAATTGTTTGCCCCACTGGGATTTTTAAAATTATTATACTTGCCTATTTCTGTGTAAAACCTGAAGTGATTCGCTTTAAGTTTATTATGTAGGTACTCCACTGACCAGCGATGTAGGCCTAGGGACAAATGTTTTCAGTTTAAGAAGCTGTTCCAATAGGGTTTTTTAAATCGGTTATATAACCAATTTCTTTCTTATCTTTCCAAGGGGGCTTCTCTGTTCTAGATCGCCAGAGATAACTTCAGAATGCTCAAAAGGAAACAAAGCTCACGTGTGGAAGCCCAGCCAGTTACAGACTTTGGCCCTGATGAATCTTTGTCAGACAATGCAGACATCCTGTGGATTAACAAACCAGTAAGTTTATTTTACACTACCCACCAACTACAAGTTAAATATTGCATTTTACAGATACACTTTTAATCAGAAGTGAATTAGTTACAAGTGCCCTGCAAACAGGTAATATTTCCATTATTTATTTGATAATTTTTCTGTCAGTTGTCGGAAACTGTTGAGGACAGTGAAACAATAATTGTCAAGTAATTTATTCAAGGATTTTTTAAAAAATTTCCCCTTCTCTCCTTATACCTTTCATATAGCTTTGATTGCTAGCACTGATTGAAATTACAAACTAGATTTATAAAATGAGGCCACAAGGACAATCTTGTGAGAAGGTCTTTTAATATTGAGGAGGATGGTTAGTATTTGAAAAGTGTTGCTCCCTTAATCTGGGTATGCCCTCTTTGTAACTGTAAGCCTGGTGTTTAGGTCGCTCATTTTAATCTACTTCAAAAACTGTCTGTATATCCTTGGACCAATTAATATGTGTCACCAGGGATATCAGTTGATACAGAAGCAAAAGTAGCTTCAACATGATGAAAGTTTATCTTCATGTTAGGACTGACATTTTCAGTAGTATATACAGTATGTAAGCATTTCCCTAAATTTCATCTTATGCTTTTCCCAAGAATTATCATAAAAATAAGAATGCTTCAGAAAACTGAAAAATTATGGATGCAGTCAAGTAAATTATAATTTATACTTATAATATTTATTTTCAAAATACTGTGTTTGTATGAAAAATGGGATTTTTTCATACAAACACAGTATTTTAAAAATAAATATTATAAGTATAAATTATAATTTACTTGACTGGATCCATAATTTTTCAGTTTTCTGAAGCATTCTTATTTTTATGATAATTCTTGGGAAAAGCATAAGATGAAATTTAGGGAAATGCTTATTTTAAAAGCAACAAGATAAATAATCTGAAATAAATTAATATGGACAATTCCTTTTGTAGCAGACAACTGTCTGCTTGTTTGCATTATAGATGCTAGATCTTTTCAGCTGTGCTTCAGTGTTTCAGCTTGAAATCATTCATAAGAGAACACCTGTGCATTAGTTACTCATACTAATTTTCATAGATTGTCACTATTGAGTATTAGAACATAGTCAAAGATTAATTACAGAAACGTAAAATACAATATTATTGACATGCATTCCTAAATTCACAGAGATTGAAATAGTATTTAGTCTTCTAGAATACATGACCCTCAGTGAGCCAAATCACTTGTATGCTGTTATTTAAGAAGAATCTGAAATGTCTCTTTTTTCGGGTAGGCAGGAAGAGCATACGAAGCTGGACAATTGCCGTTGAAAAATCATGCATGAAATTGTGTCAAGATGAGTTATAGACATTAAACACTAAGTTGTAACCCTTCATTTTTCAGTGGGTTCACTCATTGCTACGCATCTGCGCCATCATCAGTGTTATTTCTGTTTGTATGAACACCCCAAAGACCTTTGAGCATTATCCTCCTCTTCAATATTTGACGTTTGCTCTAGATACTTTGCTGATGTTTCTCTACACTGCAGAAATGATAGCAAAAATGCATATCCGTGGGATAGTCAAGGTGAGCTTTTAAAAATGTTTTCATCATTTACACAGGAAAATGCATTTGATTCTGTTCTACTGACGTTTTAACCATTTCACTTTCTTTCTGTATGGAAGTTTGCAGTTTATGAAATAGCGTGTCATGTAAAATGAGCAAAAGATATAGTAACTACGATGTGTGTCTGGTATATATTTAATTTTAAAAAATATTAGGCTGATATACTTATTCAGTATTTCATATTAGCAAGTTTTATTGGTGATCTGAGCAATTGTTTCTTGTTCCAAGAATGCAAGAAGAAAGTATTCTAAGGGCCACATATATATCAGTTGGAGTTTTATGAAAATGTTTAGTCAAATAATGTTTTATTTTATCTTTATTAGGCATTTACTTGATTAAAATAGGATGGATATCTTATATGACAATTTTTACGGAAGCTGTGTGAAAGATGTTACATTTTTCTGCAGATATTTGCTTTTTCTGTTCAACAACTTTGTGTACAAACTTTTACTATTGAGCAGTTTTGTTAATGATTCTGGAATAGTCTAATTGTGCCTGCCTAGAGAGTTACTTACGATATTGGAAAATATAAATCTGTAGAGAGCTCCAAACTCCATATATGTACAGCGTACTCACCCCTTTATGACATATTTTTCTCTGATTTTATTCTAGCCTTCTAGTTAAACACACATAAGAGAAGTAAAAGTGTCAAAATCTATAGGTACTGTGGACTGAGGGAATCATCGTGGCTTCATATAGATTATAAGTAACAATAGTATGTGTCTTTTACAAATAAATAGTGTAGCTATATCAGTACAGTAAACTCTCTCATATCCGGCATTCTATCATCCAGAACTCTCAAATAACCAGCATTTTAACCATAAGTAAATTTTAGTTAGTTTTTCTATAAGTACAGAATAGTGAACATCAATACAAAAATAAATATAGCAAATACACTATACAGTAAGCCCTCAAAATGTGTGATTTTGAGTTGCACTTAATGTGCATTAACACAAGTTAAATGCAACTCAAAACACTGCTCCCCCCCGGTCCTGGCGCAGCCTTCCAGCCCACACGGCCCCATCTCAGCACCCCCAGCCCCACTCACCACCCACGCATGGCTCTGGCTCACTCCCTACCACCGTGTCCAGCTCTGGCTCTCGATCACCACCCCTCATTCATGGCTCCAGTTCAACACTCCTCCCCCACACCCTGGCCTGGTTCAAACTCGTCTACATGCAGCTCCGGTTCCATCCTCTGCCCCCAGTTCAACCGCCGCCCCTCCCCAGCCCTGGTTCAAACCTCCGGCACGCGGCTCAGTTCAACGGCCTGCCCGGGTTCAACCCCCCGCGCATGACTCCAGTTCAACCCTCCCGCCCCGGTTCAGCCCCCCCCATGTGCAGCTCCAGTTATACCCCACACTGGTTCAACTCCCCTGTGCACAGTTCCAGTTCCATCCCCCCACCCCACTTAATGCCCCCCCGGTCCTGGTTCAAATCCCCCACGGCCCAGCTCACCACTCGGGCTGGGTTCCAGCTCATTACCCCCATGCGCGGCTTTTGCTCAACTCCATCCCCCCCGACAGCCCTAACCTACCCCAAGCTGAACATCCCTCTCCCCCTCCCACAGTCCCAACCCACCACCAGGCTTAACTGTCCCCAACTGCCCCCCTCCCACCCCAGGACTTACCTTGCTAAAGGATCTCCAGATGCTCCTGCTGCTTCCCCGCTTGAGAACGTACATTTCACCGGGGAAAAAGCCGCCCCAACTTATGTGAGATTTGCGGGTTACGTGAGGGTTCGTGGGAATGGAACCCTCAGGTAAATCAAGGGTCTACTGTAAGTTCGTAGCATGCAGTACTACTGTTGTTGGTAAGTAAAGTACTCGGCATACACTTCTGTTTGTTTTTTAATAGCTAATCTTGTTTTTCTTTAGTGTTTTGCATTGTTTGGTACACCTCTCTATTATTCAGGATATTTGAATATCAAGCAACCTCCCTGGTCCCATGGCTGCTGGATATGAAAGAGTTGACTGTATTGTATGGGCCTTAAGACATGGTACTTGTAACAAGACAGTCTATCTCTTTAAACTGGAATGAGATCAGGTGATGCCTAGTAAGTGCTGGCAGAACTCAGTTGGAAGGATTGCTGCAGGAGGAAGGTTGGATTCTGGGACTGGTTCTGGAGCAGAGAGCAGCACAGAATGAAAAGTCTCTGCAGCATGTGTTGGTGAAGGGAATAGAATTGTTTCAAATTACTCTTGGCATTTTTTGTTTAAATTAGTAGTTCCTGCCTTGAGATAAGAAATACAGGTGTGGTGTTTAGTCCTTCGTGGGCTGAGGAGAAAGGCCAGAAGCCCAACAATAAAAGTATAAGTGTTGAGCTGGAAAAGACCTTGCGAGGTTGTGTAAACCAGCCTGTCGCGCTGAGAGAGTTACAACAAGACCACTCCTGACAGGTGTTTGGCCAACCTCTTCTTAAAAACCTCTGGTGATAGGGATTCCAGAATCTAGAATCCTTCCTTGGAAGCCCAATGTAGTGCTTAACTATACTTGTTTTTTCTGAATATCTAACCTAAATCCCACCTGCTGCAGACTGAGCCCATTACTGTTTTTCCTACCTTCAGTGGACGTGGAGATCACAGTCCTCTTTGTAACATATTTTGAAATCTGTTATCAGTTCCTCCCTTTGTTGTCTTTTCTGAAGACTAAACCTTTCTGTTTTTTAACCTTTCGTATAGGTCAAGTTTTCTAAATCTTTTTTTTTTTTATTCTTGCTTTCCTCTGGGTACTCTCCAGTTTGTTCACATTTACCTCCAGTGTCTTATGTACAATGCTCCTTTTAATATGCCACAGAATTATGTTAGCCTTCTTTGCAATGGCATCTCATTGTTGACTGATTTAGTGTGTGATCCCCTGTAATGGCGGTAGGCAATTAGTGTCCCACAGGCCAGATGCAGTTTGCCAGGGTTAGCCCCTTGTGGTCTGCTGGTGCTTTATTTACTTACCAGTCCATAGGAATGGCCACTTGCAGCTCCAGTTGGCTGTGGATCTCTGTTCCTGGCCAATGGGAGCGGTGGGAAGTGGTGTGGCCCAGGATACCATGCTATAACCACCAGATCCTTTTCAGCAGTAGTGATGCCTAGGCAGTTATTCCCCATTTTGAATTTCTGTATTTGATTTTCTTTTCCTTTTGTAGTACCTCATGCATGTCTTTATTGAATTTCATCTTATTGGATTCAGACCAATCTTCCAACTTTTTAAGGTAATTTTGAATTGTAATGCTGTCTTCAAAAGTGCTAGCCACCCTTTTGAGGTTGGTGTTATCTGCAGATTTTATAAATCTGTTCTCCTCTCCATTAACTCCATTAACCAAGGATTAAACAGAGACTGGGAGTGGCTCACAGCTTACAAAGGCAGCTTCTCTGCTCTGGGTGTTAATATCTCCCCATTAGACTCTGACAAAGGCTCACATCCCCCTGTCTGATCTAACGTATTTTTTCCCCTTTTGATAAGTACTATTGATACTGGTCCATTTCCACCTTGCTGAATAGACCTTATCAGCTCTGGCCCTCCCTTTGACTGGAACTCCACTCTTTAAATACTCCTCTGAAACCACCCCCTACTCATGCATCTGATGACGTGGGTCTTTGCCCACGAAAACTTATGCTGCAAAATATCTGTTAGTCTATAAAGTGCCACAAGACTTCTTGTTCTCGAAGTTACAGACTAACACGGCTACCTCTCTGATACCTCCCTGGAGAGCTTTAAGTCCTGGCTGGACAAAATCCTGTTTGCAATATTGAATTGGGATTGGTCGTGCTTTGTACTTGATGGCCTCCTGAGGTCTCTTTCTACCCTATGATTCTAGGATTCTACAGTCTTTTTAAATTTGTACAAAGTACATTTTGTTCTTCCTTTGTTGAATTAAAACTAAGGTAAAACATAAAAATATCAAATATAAATCTCTTCTACAATGAAGTTGATTAGTTTGTATAGTTAAAATATGGCAGCATTTTCTCTCATAACAGTGCTTTGGAGTTTATCTACATGTCTGTAGGGAAAGCCTGAAACCTTTACTTAAATTAATAGTCCAATTGGCTTTAATGGCACTACTCTTGAGAGTAAGGAATAATCATATGCTAAAGGACTGGACTATTATTTTGCATAGCCTGTGTCATACAAATCATATTACAATGTAATTTTTACATGAAATAGTTGTTAAGACTAACTAATAGTGCTTTTTGAATACTGGGTTAAAGGGATTCTTTTGAAGAAGAAGAATAAATGAGAAACCCTTTTTTTCCTGAATGCACTGCTTGACCTGCTCTGCTGCTGCTTATTTATAGTGGTATTTTTCCTCTGGTGGAACCCATGATATTCTAGGAGCTTCCTGACGTAACGGCAGGCTCAGTAACTCTCTCAAAAAGGTCACAGTCTAGGAGGCTAACAGACAGTGAAGCAGGTTCATGAAAGCGGTCAAATTTAGTTGTTGATTAAAGTCTTTGTCAAACAAGTTACCCAGTTAGTGTTAGCTATACAAAAATGTGTTTCCTTAATCATGAGCTAAGTATTTAAATATACTTTTAGTTGTGGGAACTTAAAGCTTGTGTGCATGGCTAATTAGTATATGACAGGCCATGGAGTGACTCTACAGCATATTAGCTTGCCACACACTCACTAGTTTTATGGGAGTGGCCCTGGGCATGGATGAAGTTGGGAGTGGAGACCCAGGCATGGGGCTGGCAGCTGGAGCGATCAGACGTGGCTATGAGTATAGCTGGGTGATTCTGCCTGCCTGTGTACCCGGGAGAACAGACATGGGCCATAGTGTGCCCCCTGAATGCTCCTAGAGCATGCCCCTGTGCTTTGGATGAATTTATCCTGTCAGTGACAATGGAGCAAAACAATTGACTTTTCACTAGCATATAGAGTTGGGAAGATTTGCCACTTTTAATTTTTATGTTGATTATGTTTCACCAAACCAAGAATTGCAGTGAACGTTATTGCATCTTGACTTCAGCAAAGCTTTTGGTACGGTCTCCTACAATATTCTTGTCAGCAAGTTAAAGGAATGTGGATTGGATAAATGGACGGTAAGATGGATAGAAAGCTGGCTAGAAGGGTAGGCCCAGCGGGTAGTGATCAACGGCTCGATGTCGGGATGGTGGTCAGTTTCTAGTGGAGTGCCCCAAGGTTCAGTTCTGGGTCCTGTTCTGTTCAACATATTTATCAATGACCTGGATGAAGGGTTGGATTGCACCCTCAGCAAGTTTGCGGATGGCACTAAGCTAGTGGGAGAGGTAGATATGCTGCAGGGTAGGGATAGGGTCCAGAGTGACTTAAACAAATTGGAAGACTGGGCTGCAAGAAATCTGATGAGGTTAAATAAGGACAAGTGGAGAGTCCTGCACGTGGGCCGGAAAAATCCAAGCATTGTTACAGGCTGGGGTCCGACTGGCTCAGTAGTAGTTCTGCAGAAAAGGAACTGGGAGTTGTAGTGGACGAGAAGCTGGACATGAGTCAACAGTGTGCTGTTGTAACCAAGAAGGCTAATGGCATATTAGGTTGCATCAAGAGGAGCACTGCTGGTAGATCCAGAGAAGTGATTGTTCCTCTTTATTCGGCTTTGGTGAGGCTGCATCTGGACTACTGTGTCCATTTCTGGGCCCCCAGTTATAGGAAGGATGTGGATACACTGGAGAGGGTCCAGCGGAGGGTGACCAAAATAATTAGGGGGCTGGAGCATATGATTTATGAAGGAAGGTTGAGGGAATTGGGACTGTTTAGTCTGCAGAAGAGAAGACTGAGGGGGGACTTGATAACAGCCTTCAACTTACTGAAGGGAGGTTGCAAAGAGGCTGGAGAGAGGCTGTTCACAGTGGTCACGGATGGCAGAACACGGAACAATGGTCTCAAGTTGCGGTTGG
Source organism: Carettochelys insculpta (assembly GCF_033958435.1). Lineage (NCBI taxonomy): Eukaryota > Metazoa > Chordata > Testudines > Carettochelyidae > Carettochelys > Carettochelys insculpta. The sequence goes on along the minus strand of NC_134137.1, from coordinate 109,803,982 downwards.
GAAGGTCCAGGTTGAACATTAGGAAAAGCTTTTTCACTAGGAGTGTGGTGAAGCACTGGAATGGTCTACCCAGGGAAGTAGTGGAATCTCCATCCCTGGAGGTGTTTAAGTCTCACCTTGACAAAGCCCTGGCTGGGCTGTTTGGATGGGTTTGGTCTTGCTTAGGGCAGGGGACTGGACTTGATGGGTTTTTTAGGTCTCTTCCAGCTCTATTGTTCTATGATTCTGTGGTCATTGAATAGAAATATGTTAAAATAAATTGTTACAGGAGAGAAAAAAGGTTAATTGTCTGTTTGAATATACAGTAATGGGGCCACAATTGTGGTCTCGGTAACACTGAAGTTAACAGAAGAACTTTTGTATACATGCAGTGTAGTTGAGAGAAGAATTCTACCAACTGAATTTGGTTCTTTGATATATTCTTATTGTATGTTATACTAGCTTATTATGTACTTAACTATGCATTGAATTTTTAAATTGCACGGTGTTGGCATATATTTCTATGCAATCCTATCATGAGCCATAGTCTAAAAACACGGACAGTTAAGCAAATTTCTTAAATTTGTTTCCAATAGATCATTTCAAGAAGTATGTGATTTTAGTCTCAGAGGTGTAGCTGTGCTAATCTGTGTCTTCATTTGCAAGTTTGATACTTTTAATCTGGGACTCAACAAGGATCTCAATTATCTTACTCATTACAAGGACAATTTCCACACCTTTGATATTCGCAGGAATGGCAGACATCCCACTTAACTTAATTTCCTCTTCTCAGTGGTCCTCTTCATGATACATAATTCCGCCCCATTTTCTTTTGTTTTTCTCTTTTTTCTTCCCCCCCTCCCTTTCTTTTTCTCCTCCTGCCCCCCAACTCCTTGTTTTATATTTCCTGGATTTCTCAGTTCTGCTCCGTACATCATTGATGAAGTGGGTCTTACCTATGAAAGCTCATTACCTACTAAATAAAATTGCTAGTCTTTAAGGTGCTACAGGACTGCTTGCTTTGTTATGTGATTTTAGTAATTATAGGTTAATTTCATGACTAACTGGCTTTTAACTAAACATTTTAATTAAGTTAAAATTAGGTGCTGATTAAACACTTCCTCAGATAAATTACTTAGTTAGTATTAGCTGTAGAAAAATATTTCCTCAATGATGAGCTAAGTATTTAAATATACTTTTGATAATGGAAATCAATTATTAAAAATAAGCATACATTTTAATGGAGAGGCTAAGGTGTTTGCTATTACAAAGCTTTTCTTTTACAAATGCATTTTATATTTTACGGTATAAAAGTTTCCCTATTTTAGTAGTTGCATGGGACTGTGTATGTAAATCATTCATTTTAATGATTTTTACATACTGCACATTCTGTTCTCTGATGTGCTCATGAATATATTGAGTGTGTGACTTAACCACATCAGTATGTTTTGTAAGAAAAATTCATAAAGTGTGTTAACAGATGTCTTCTAAACTGAATGGTGGTGTAGGCATGTGTTAAATATACCAAACACTTTAGAAAATAGAAAATAAGATCTTTTAAAACACCATTCAGACAATTGAAAATATTTATGTTCAGTATCAACAGTTTTCACACTCATTCTACATTCCAAAAGGAAAAGTTGAAATATATGTGAGATAGAAAATTGTCCTGTAAACGTTGTAACTCAGAAGGAGAGCTTGTCATCTATCTGACATAATTCCAAACAAAGGTCCTTTTTTAGGGTGCCGTAGTGCAGGAGTATGCAAAGTGGGGGGAGGTGGGCCCCTTGGGGAAGTGTGAAATTTCATAAGGGGGGCCCAGCATGATTGGCTGCTGAGTCTCAGGCTCATCCGTCTCATTAAATGTTGAAATCTGTTACTGTTTTATGTCTGTGCATTCACATTTATATACCAATTAGTAAAGTTTTTACATTTTACAGACTTATTTTCTCACACCTGCCGAAAGGTTTTATTTTATTTTTTTCATATGAACATAACTGAAATTTCTGACAGTTTGGATTACGTTAGACAGCTTGTCGGGCAGGGGACCCTGCTAAGTGCAGGGATGAAAAGTGGGGGCCTGATGTAAAATTTTACTCACTCCTGCTTTAGTGTGTGCAACTCTTTTGGTGCTCAGGACTTACATACCTCGTGATAATGTCAAACCACTTTTATCCAGTCAGACATGACAGAGGTCTTGCTTTTTTTATCGTTTGGTCTTTATGGTTTTGTTGTGGAAAATGGGTACCGTGTTAACATTCTGATAAAACTACCAACTTAAAAAGCTGGGACAGCTGTGTAAGTGCACTTTTCAATGGATGTCTCAGACAGAAGCCCATGGATTTGATGCTTGAGACCATGAAATCCATATAAAGTGTTTCTTTCGTTTTAAATTTTCGTTAGGGTGGAGTAAACAAATTGAGAGACAGGTTGGCCAGAATCTGAGGAGAACATGGCTATTACATAGTACTAGAAGCCCTGTTGCAGCTCTGCTTGCAAACGGATGTTAGGCTGGAAGAAAGTTCGAGACAGAAACCTGTTGTAATACATATCCAAAGGGTAAGGGCCAGGCCCTTCATTGGCCGGGAGAGGGGTTCTGTTGGGGGCTGGGCTGGGTCCCATGGTGGCCAGGGAGGACATGGGGCTGGCCCGATGTGGAGAGGGTGTGTGTCCATTGGGGGGCTGGGCTGGGCTGGGCCACGCTTAGGGTTGGGAAGGGGCTGGCATGGTGCGGCAGGGGGGTAGAACCAAGAAATTTAATTTACCTTTTTTTTATAACAGGGCAGTGGGCCTTATGGTACATGTGTACACCCCTGTGTATCTGTTATGGCCCTTTAGAACTGGAAACTGCAGTTGCAGATCACATGGATGGATTGTTGTATTGGAAAATGCATATAAGCCACACTGCTTACGGGCAGATAGGTCCTTCTCTGATCCTCCTGTTTCTCCACGGCCGACAGGAAGGAGGTATCCTTCCCCTTCCTAGCTGGCAGAAAGTAGCAAAATCTCTGTTTCTAAGGAGTTTTTATCACTTTGGGGCTTTGGTGTCTTCCTTGCCCAGAAAAAAGGGGTGCGGGACCTTACTTGAGCGTTTGTGTTCTGTTTGGACTTACTTAGCAAAACCAGCCTGCCGAGTGGTTCTGGAAGTGATGAGATTAACAGATATCCTGATAGTTTGGGGAAGAGAACTCTAGACCTGTTGCCTGCCACTGACAAAGTTCTGTATGGTGTATGTGAATTTAACTGAAACTGTCATAGGAAGCCAGGATCATACAGTATTAAGAGGTCCTCAGAGTAATTTGCAGGAAAACCAGTTAGTGATTCTAAACTTGGATGAGTACAAGCTCGAAAAAAGTGTGTTGTAAATGGTCAAAAAAATTGTTGCAAGAATTTTTAATTTCAATTTTTTTCACTGTACTCTAATTCTGCATGGACCTGACCATCTCAGCTTTTTCCCTTTACTCCATATCAGCTGAGTCACTGCCTGCCAAAACCCTTTATAATTAACTTTTACAGAGAACCACTTCCGTAGTGTGTCTTCTCTTATTCCCGCTATCCAGAACTGTCTCTCCTCCAACTTTTTCTGCCTTCCAGCATTAATCCACGGGATCATAGCAGAACGTGGGAATGCTTACGCTTCTCATTTTTTGGTGGATGGCAAACACAGGGATTGGTGGTTGTGGTAGGGGAGTCAGGTGGAGATTGTACTTCTGCGGAAGGGAGTAGGGCATAGGAGAGAGACATTTAAATTGTTATGGAGCAAGTGAGACCTGTTCTGAAGGTATGTTTAGCCCTCAGTGGGGCTGACAGCCACTGTGGGCCTGGGAGCAAGGTGTGGGGAGGTCCAGCTCCACACCCCCTGAAGAGACGGTGCCACGGACAAAAGGAACAAGGCTGAGGGTAGTCAGCCCTTAGCGCTGCCGGGAGCATGGCACTAGGCACTCCCCCCAGCCCTCAGAGCCATGTGGAATGGTGGAGTAGTACTCCTGCAGCATTTCAAAGAGACCCAGTGTTCTGGTTGTTGCCACAGTAGCAGCAGCAGTGGCCAGAAGGTCTGGGTCCCTTTCAAATGCCAGACCCTGTGCAATTATCCCCTTGTCTCCCCTATCAGGAGGCCTGTTAGTGCCTACCCATTAATTGTTACGTCCTGAGATGCAAGTAATTTCTTCAAACACAGTGCAGAGGTACCACCATTCAACATAATCCATAAAGAACTCAGCCTCTTAAAATGACTTGTGGAATTTGTTCTCTATTGGGATTTATACCTGCCTTCTTGTACCTTGCCTGTTTTCAGTTTAAACTGTAAGCACTAGAAAATACTTAGGCAATTCCCTTCTGGACTCTTATCAGTTAATATATATTCTTTCTCGGAAGGTAAAAATTAGCAGGCTACTCTACATCTGAGTGCATGCCCTTGTTGTTTCCCATCAACAGCTGTATTCGGCTAACAAAGAGAGCTGCACAAATTTGGGTAATCAAGAATATCTGCTTCAAAATCAAAACATGTATTTTAGGGCATTCAAATTGGGTACAAAATCTTTTTTTTCCTTTCTCATAAACAGCAGCTTCAAATACAAAATATGACTCTATGGCTGTGTCTACACTAGCCCAAAATTTCTAAATGGCCATACAAATAGTCATTTCAAATTTTACTAATGAAGCACTGAAATACATATTCAGCGCCTCATTAGCATGCGGGCGACCGCGGCACTTCGAAATTGATGTGGCTCGCCGCCGCATGGCTTGTCCAGACGGGGCTGCTTTTTGAAAGGACCCTGGCAACTTCGATATCCCTTATTCCTAGCAGCAGATAGGAATAAGGGGATTTCGAAGTTGCTGGGGTCCTTTCGAAATGGAGCCCCATCTGGACGAACCGCGTCAATTTTGAAGTGCCACGGCTGCCCGCATGCTAATGAGGTGCTGAATATGTATTTCAGTGCTTCATTAGTAAACTTCAAAATGGCCATTTGCATGGCCATTTAGAAATTTTGAAATTTGCATGGCCATTTCGAGGTTTTGGGCTAGTATAGATGTAGCCTATATGACTGAAGTCAAGAATTAAATTCTGAGACCCCATGACATTTTGATACTGAAGCTCATATTTATTTTATTTTGTGTAAAGTGAAAGGTGAGATTTAATATATTAAAAAGGGGACCATTATTTTTATCTCAAGGATTTAAAATCTTTTTTCTCATGCTCACTGCAACCGAAGCAGATACTGCTTTAATACGGGGGAGTTCAAATATACAAATGTGTAACCCTGTATTTTTTAATGTAGCTAAATGTCTTAAACTCGGTCTAAAGCTAAATGTCTTGAACAGGGTCTAAAGTAGTCCAGCATTGGACTTTGCTGCTGTCCAGTCCCATCTATGCCTAGTTGTCCGCCTCCCAGTTGAAGGGTTGGGCATGGGCTAGTGGATGGGTCACATGATCAGTCATTATCCCCTGCCCTGTCAGGTTCAGTCAAGGAGAACACGTGGAGGCTTGTCCATGATCAGCTGCCAGAGATATAGTTTGGCGACCTGGAGGTGGGAAGGCTCCCTACAGTGACTGGTTCAACAGTAAGGGAGATTCAGAAGAGACTGCATGCCTTTCTGCAGTCCCAGCAGCAGGAGAGACAGACTCTCCTGGCTTGGCAGGCTGAGTAAATATGAACTTTACAGGTCTTTATTAAAGAGCAGGCAGTGATACAGCAGCAGCTCCTCCAGAAACTGGTGAGTCCTATGGGAGAGATGGTTTGTGCCCTCTGGGGCTCAGCCTCTGTAAAATAGCACCTGTTGATGATCCCCCCAGGGCTTTTTTTGGGAACCTATTGAGTGTGTGTCCCTGGGCCCCAGGTTGGACAGGACAATTTGCATCCTGTCGCTAGTCCCATATCTTGTAGGGGAGTTGCAAGCAGCATATTTGACGCTGACAGATGTCCAAGCTAGAGACTATGATACAGTTTGGCAGCCATCTTGGACTGACTGAGTCCTTCACGTGAGAAATACCAACAGTTGTTTCTGGCAGCTTGATAGACAGGGATGTGCAGCCCAACTCCTTCGTACACAAATTGACAGGTTGGGTTATGAAGCGGTTGAGGCCCAGTACCAAGTGCTGGGACAGATTATGGATCAGGTGAACCTCAAGCAGTTTGTGCACAGCCTCTCAGATACCGTGCATGTCTGGGTGCGGCGGCGTCAGCCCAGCACAGTAGAAGCCACGTTCTAATTGACAGAGGAATATGTGTAGGCAGAGTTGCCCCTGAGGGAGTATCAAAACCTGCAAGACTCAGAGAGAGGGAAGAAATCCTGTGAACAGCGCTCTAGGAAGCCAGTATACAAGCAGCACGAAGACCACAAGGGAGCCCTTAATCACCCAGTTGAATTCATATTTGTGTTGCACAACTCGAAGTCTCTCTGAGTGTGATTTGGGAGGGCAACCGGCCCCCAGGAATGGGGGCTAGTTTTGCACCTGTTACAAATGGTTTTGAAGAAGTAGGGCATGGACCAGTATGTAAGTTCCCATTGGGATGTCTTGTAGCCACTGAACGCAGGAATAACAGAACAAGGAGACATGCTTCGTAGATTATGAGATTGTCACTTTTCAGCCATGTGCACATGAGCAAAAGATATGGATTTAGAGCCAGGGTTATGGGACCAGCTTGGTGGTCTAAGTGAGCTGAAAGGAATCCAAGCTGTTAGTGAAAGTGGAATTATGGAGTTTCTTAAGTATCTGGCAGTGGGAGAGACAGCCTAGAGGGTTGTAGGTAAAAAACACATCAGAGTGCTTCAGAAGGGAAAAATAATCATTATAAATAACAGAAGAGCTAGAAATTCCGAATGATCATTCCTGGTACAGAGAGAAGTGTTTTTGGTTTTGTTTTGTTTTGTTCTTAAGCCCCCACTAAAAGTGAGAATAGAATACAACTACTACTGTGCTAATTAGCAAGTGGTGTTTCTCAGGAAATGGTAGGGAAGCAGCCCTGCCGTCATCCACAACAATAGTTCTGCACAACTGTTATTACTGCCAAGGACAGGAGCGACACAAGACAAATGACTCATAGGCATGTCGTTGTTTACACCTACGGGAATTCTGCACTGAAAAATAAAAATTCTGCATACAATATTTTCAAATTTTGCAGAATTCTGTATATGTCAGTTTGTCAGAATAACAATATAATCACACCAATTTCAATTATTTTTGATTATTAATTTCAAAATACCTGTCAGCAAATAGGTCTGTAAGAATACAGCAAACAAAAAAGATTTAGAAAATGTTTTATTTATTTATTATTTTTACAAATAGATTCCTTACTAGGCATACTAATATAGAACACTGAGTAATAATGCATTAAAACTACAGTACAGAACCGTGTTTCCCATCCTCCACCCCTCCTCACCCTCGCCAGAAGTAGCACAAAGCCTGGGGAGAGTCAAAGATAATGGAGGAAGGGAGGGAGAGGGAAATAATTTCTGGAAAGAAGGCTAGGTGTGAATTTGGAGGGCTGTTGCATACAGGTGGGAAAAGAATGGAACAGGTTTAGTTGAGGGGAGGAGGGACCATAAGGGAGGTTCCCCCCTTCAAGCCCTGACTGACCCCTTGCTACCCACATTCAGTCAGGCACATCTGCCCCCTCCCCATGTGTCCCTGCGCTCCCAGTCAGACACACACTCTCCTTATTCCGTTGTGCTCCCATTCATCCATCCTCCTTAACTCTGTAGCTCTGCACCCCTCTTCATATTTCCAGGTGGCCCTGCACCTCTTTTCCCCCTGTGATTCTGCACCTCCACTCCCATTCAGTTCCTGCCCCAGTCTTCTTTCACTAGCCCTTTATGAGCCCCTCTGGTACCCGCATCTGGGAACTGGAGCATCTTGGAAAATGTTGGTTTAGTAGCCATGGATTAGGAAATGGCACCCTCTTTTCTTAATATAGGATTGGCTGAGGAGGCTAGAATTCCTGATTTGTAATTCTGAAGGCTTTAGTCAGACTTTTTTCATCCCATCCTCATTGTAGTTCTTTGTGTGCTCCGGCACCACCTATGGTGCAGTGAGTTTGCCCTGCTATTCAGAGGGACAATTTTTTGCACATCTTTCGAGAAGACTCGACTACTTACTTATTAGGAGTCCCATGTAGCAGTTTTCTTGTCCAGTTCCTAGATAAGTGGAAAAGGTATGATGTCACCCACAGTGCTGCATACAGATCAGGAGGGGACTTCCAGTTCTCCCCAGTGCACTGCGTTAGTGGAGGGGCTTGGTCTTTAAATACAAAGCCTGTCTCAGTAAGCCTCCAGGCCAGTGGTTCTCAAACTCTGTTGGTCAGTGGCCTATCCCGCTCAATGCAAACTTTTCCATGGACTGCCAGCCAAGGCTACGTCTACACGTGCCCCAAACTTCGAAATGGCCATGCAGATGGCCATTTCGAAGTTTACTAATGAAGCGCTGAAATGCATATTCAGCGCTTCATTAGCATGCGGGCGGCAGCGGCGCTTCGAAATTGACGCGCCTTGCCGCCGCGCGCCGCGTCCAGACGGGGCTCCTTTTTGAAAGGGCCCCGCCTACTTCAAAGTATGGGACTTTGAAGTAGGCGGGGCCCTTTCAAAAAGGAGCCCCGTCTGGACGCGGCGCGCGGCGGCAAGGCGCGTCAATTTCGAAGCGCCGCTGCCGCCCGCATGCTAATGAAGCGCTGAATATGCATTTCAGCGCTTCATTAGTAAACTTCGAAATGGCCATCTGCATGGCCATTTCGAAGTTTGGGGCACGTGTAGACACGGCTCAACTGTCCATGATGACAAAATGAATTTGCTTATCTCTAAATACCTTAAATACTCAATTATTCATATTAGGCTTTTGGAGCATAAAAATGTAAATACTCAGCTATAACATAAGGATATGTATATTTAGATCATATTGCGCATATCATGTTAGTTTACCAAACTAAAACTAAAAATTAATATCCAGAACAAAAGGTTTCAACATCATCTTTATTTAGAACATAAGAACATAAGAACATAAGAACATAAGAATGGCCATACTGGGTCAGACCAAAGGTCCATCAAGCCCAGCATCCCATCTGCCGACGGTGGCCAATGCCAGGTGCCCCAGAGAGAACAGAAGACAAGTGATTTATCTCCTGCCATCCATCTCCTGCCCTTGTTATGAAGGCTAGGGCACCATACTTTATCCCTGGCTAATAGCAATTTATGGACCTGACCTGCAAAAATTTATCAAGCTCTTTTTTAAACCCTAATAGAGTCCTGGCCTTCACAGCCTCCTCGGGCAAGGAGTTCCACAGGTTGACTGTGCGCTGTGTGAAGAAAAATTTCCTTTTATTAGTTTTGAACCTACTACCCATCAATTTCATTTGGTGTCCCCTAGTTCTTGTATTATGGGAAAAGGTAAATAATTTTTCTATATTCACTTTCTCCACACCATTCATGATTTTATATACCTCTATCATATCGCCCCTCAATCGCCTCTTTTCCAAACTGAAAAGTCCCAGTCTCTCTAGCCTCTCCCCATATGGGACCCTTTCCAAGCCCCTAATCATCTTAGTCGCCCTTTTCTGAACCTTTTCTAATGCCAATATATCTTTTTTGAGGTGAGGAGACCACATCTGCACGCAGTACTCGAGATGTGGGCGTACCATAGTTTTATATAGGGGAAGTATGATATCTTTTGTCTTATTATCGATCCCTTTTTTAATAATTCCTAACATCCTATTTGCCTTACTAACTGCCGCTGCACACTGCGTGGATGTCTTCAGAGAACTATCCACTATAACTCCAAGATCCCTTTCCTGATCTGTCGTAGCTAAATTTGACCCCATCATGTAGTACGTGTAATTTGGGTTATTTTTTCCAACATGCATTACCTTACACTTACCCACATTAAATTTCATTTGCCATTTTGCTGCCCAATCACTCAGTTTGCTGAGATCTTTTTGTAGTTCTTCACAATCCCTTTTGCTTTTGACTGTCCTGAACAACTTGGTGTCATCTGCAAACTTTGCCACCTCACTGCTTACCTCATTTTCTAGATCATTGATGAACAAGTTGAACAGGATCGGTCCCAGGACTGAGCCCTGGGGAACACCACTAGTTACCCCCCTCCATTGTGAAAATTTACCATTTATTCCAACCCTTTGTTTTCTGTCTTTTAACCAATTCCCGATCCATGAAAGGACCTTTCCTCCTATCCCATGACCACCTAATTTACATAAAAGCCTTTGGTGTGGGACCGTGTCAAAGGCTTTCTGGAAATCTAGGTATATTATGTCCACTGGATGCCCCTTGTCCGCATGTTTATTAACCCCTTCAAAGAATTCTAATAGATTAGACAGACACGACTTCCCTCTGCAGAAACCATGCTGACTTTTGCCCAACAATTCGTGCTCTTCTATGTGCCTTGCAATTTTACTCTTTACTAGTGTTTCTACTAATTTACCTGGTACTGATGTTAAACTTATCGGTCTATAATTGCCAGGATCTCCTCTAGAGCCTTTTTTAAATATTGGTGTTATATTGGCCGTCTTCCAGTCATTTGGTACCAAAGTGGATTTAAAGGATAGGTTACAAACCACTGTTAATAACTCCGCAATTCCGCAATTTATGGCTGGGGTAGGGAACCTTTTTTGAGCGGGAGGTCACCGACCAACAGAAAAATCAGCTGAGGGGGCACACAAAGGTGAGAAGCTAAAAAAAGAATAAATGAAAAACCCAGCCTTCTCTGATGTGCCACTGACTGGGATGCCTCACTTCCCTCACACTCCAGCCCCATGGAAGAAGAGGGAGGATTGAGGTTCATGGCATCCCACAGGTCAGATTAACTCTTCAAGGGCCCTGGGGCAAGTAGATTTTGTGGGCCACCCTAGGGTCTGGGTTGGCTAGGGTCTGGGTTGGGGCCAGAATGAGGGGTTCAGTATGTGGGAGGTGGGGGCTGGGGAGCAGGTGTGAGCTGATGCCCAGGTGCCAGCTAAAGGTCTGGTGAGGCAACAAAGTCGGGGGGGGTGATGCTACACCAGCAGCTATGCTAAGCAGCCAGGGCAGGCTGGGTTCTTTGTTTTGTGTTTAGTTCGGGTACAGCAGCAAGAGGAAAATTACACTTAGAGAGGCTCTAACAGTTACTTTTTATTTATACAAAGATGGAAACAATATAACTAAGACAAGTGATGAAAGTACCACAATTGTGAATTTTTGTTTATAACTTTACTAATAGTTAATAGGAAACCGCTGGCAGCCATTTTACAACAGAAGCGGCTGCCACGTGTAAAAGGGGGTTTTAAACTGACCTCTCAATTTATGAATGAAACCAAGATGGCCGCCGAGTGAGTGACGGGATAATGATTTTTCTCGTGGTTACTAATGTTTACAGAAGGTAATTGCTGACCGCAGCTTGCCAATTAAGGTAAGGTGAGGACCCCCTGTGGTTTGATAGGCAAGATAATAATTTTCTACAGTTCTGTGTAAAAGATAGTGGAGGATCGCAGTGTTCTAATAGATCAAAGGGGTAAACGCGTTTTAAAGGTAAGGTAAGGGCTTTCTGCAGTTTGAGTGACAGGCTAATGGTTTTAGCAGTTTATAGCCCAAAACAGTTAGTACCCGTGATTTTTAAAGGGGAAACAACACAATTTAACTTAAGAAAAGTTTTAAACAAACTAACTAGCTTAGACTAATACAATTAATGTGTACACAAGAAAGTCAAGTTGCAGGTGTGATTTTCACCCCTGCCTCTTAGACCTGGTGAAACCAGAGTCTTTCCCTCAATTCCTATAGGAAAGAAGTGTAATACAGGTGTCATTCGTACCCCTGCCTCCTAGATCCAGTGTGACCCAAATTCTCTCAATCCCTCAGGAAGAAGTAGATACGAACCAAGCGTCCCCAGTCTTGGGAGTTAATTCCAGACCTGGCCAGCAGGTGTAGGTGATTGAAACTCAAAGGGGGTGGTGGTCTGCCAAGCCCCTTTATACTGCTTTTGTCAGGTACGCTTCTTCCTGGTCTCAAGTGGCCAATTGGGAGGAGAGTGTTAGAACCCCAGGTTTCCCAGGGAAGATGCAAGGCTCAATTCGCACCTGTGAATTGTGGACAATTGGGCACCTTTGGAGGTGATGGGCGGGGTTCCCCAATCTTCCTGGGGAAGTGATCAAGGCTGGGGAAGTGATCAAGGCGTGTCAATTACTGAGATCAGCCAGAAGGGCGGCCATTAGCTAGCCCATCCACTGTCTGGTTTTTGTGTATAGTAGAGAGGCTGGGTGAGACAGCACACCTGCGTTCCCAGGACATCAAAGGCTGCCTGTCTCCCCTGCTTATTTCTCTCTCTGTCTCTCCCAGTGGGGGGGAAGAGGAAGAAAAGGCCAAATGGGGGGGTTCATGTCTGGCTACAGCAGGATAGGAATGGGGATTCAGGGTCTGGTGACTAGGTGGGGTGCAGTGGACGGTGATTGTTCAAAATTTGGGTGCAGGAGTGGGCTAAGGGCAAGGGGCTGGGTGGGACGCAGGGTGCAGGAGGGGGGCAGGGGTTGGAGGTTGTTGAGAATAATGGGAAGACACTTATTTGGCTCCATGCCACTCCCAGGCACCATCCCCTGCTGCTCCCATTGGGTGCTATTTTGGTCAATGTGAACAACACGGAAAGCCTCCCATGAGGGGTTTCCAGCACTGCCATTTCTGCAGCTGCAGTGGGAGGGGAGTGGCAGTGTGCAGAGCCACTTCCTCCTGAAAGCTGGATCTGGCCTTGAGGCTCAGAGCTCTCCCCGCCCCTGCAGCAGGAAGCTGGTGCTGGGGTTCCAATCTCCTGGCTGGGGGCACTGGAGAGCCAACATGGATTCCCCATTGCAGGGAGCCGAGGCAAGCCTCAGGACCACAGCCCACTGACAAGACAAACTCAGACCTCTTTGAAAACCACTGTTCCATATTTGTGCGATGTCCCCTTCTCTTATGCTGCCTGTTGGGCGATGGCAAGTAGAGGAGCTTCAGTGCCTGATTCTTGCACTGAAAAGCTATGAAAGAATTTTCTTTATGAAACATCTGTTTATCATTTCTAAAGATTTGTTCATATTTTGTTCTTGTCATTTCATCACATGAAAAGGAAAATAATCAGTATGCATACATACTGCTTGACTAACATAGCCAAAATGCAGTTATTTTTTGCTGTGCTATACATCATTTATTCCCGAAGCCCGGTACAGTGACCCTAACACCAAATTTAGTTTTGCTTATTATTATCAGCTTATATAAGCACAAATAAATAACAGTAGCTATTATGTTACTCTATTTAAGAATTGAATTGATCTGCTGAATGACTATATTGAGGAAACAGCTAAAAATATAAGGGTATTTAATAGCGCATTAATAACTTTGACATAACAAGTAAATTACCCCTTCTGGATATGAATAAAATTGTGCATGTACTTAAGCGTATGCAGGACTGGAACCATACTGATATAAAACTGTGTGTATTAAAGCTAACAATAGCACAGTATTTCTTTATGAAAATTAATACAAATGAGATAAATGGGAAAAAAATTTCATGGGGTAAAATGTAACTCTCAGAAAGGTTGAAAAACTGTCTATCACAGCCATCTCCTGGGTCCTGTCTGAAATAAATGAATGGAATTTTGGGGAAAGTCTTTTTGCAGTAGCAAACAGAGTAAACACATTCACAGACTTCTGTGGTCAGCTGTAGAAAAGACTGCTGAGAGATTTAATAAGATCAGCCTGCACATTTGCTCTTTGTTCATCACTCCTTGGAGATCATCAAGCAGACACAGCGACGTGCTTTGTTCTGTATTCCCACAAATTACTGGACAGCACTATTCTTCAAGGATTTAGAATCCAATCAGATCTGTTGCACTCTGAGAACAGACAATCAAAATGATTCTGTCACAATAGTAAAAGGAAAAAAGAGGGCTGATGATCTGACCAAGATAACATTTTTATAACTACTGCTGTATCCAACCTAATCTCATAGACAAACAAAATGTGCCCATGTATATGAGTAGAACCAGAAACTGTATAGGACATTTCCATGGTTGTCGTGGAGGCTAGATGAACACAAGAGTCCGTATTATGCATATTAATAAGGATTTTTGCAACACAAACAATAATCATCACTGATATGGATAGTAAAGTTACCCAGTGCACAGTTCCAGTGACTCTGGTATCTGACCTGGTAATTCATTCAGCTGACAGAGAAATTCTGGGGAGTTGCAGGAAGGAATTGCTAAATTGATTTTTACCTGGCAAAACATGGCAGAGTACTTTATGGAAAGAGTTATTACTGGTCCTCATTATCAAAATGGTCCCTCAAAGCCTCCTGGAATAAAATAGCCTCCCTGGAGTACTCCTCTGCTTTAATATCTGGTTGCTTAAAATCAGCTGTCAGGCAGGCTACCTCTGTGTTCCACCCTGGGGGAAACTTTCATCCTTAGTGTTACAAATATTATGCAGTGCACCGTAGGCTGCTATGACCGTGGGAGTATTTCCCTCATTTAGGTCCAACCTGTCATAAAGGCTGCATCAACAAGGTTTTAATCTGCCAAACACACATTCAGTTGCCATTGTGCATCTGCCCAGCCTATTGTTAAGTTTTCTTTGCTGCTTTCCAGGCTTCCTGTGTAAGTCTTCATAGTCCATGGAGGTAAGAGATACACTAGCTCTCTTAGGATCACTATGGACATTTCAGTATCCCCCAGTGGAGTCTTTTAGTCTGGGAATAAAGTACCTGAATGCAGCTTTCTGTCCTGACCAATATTCCTGAAGATGTATACATCATGCACCTTTCCTGACCGTGCTGCTTTGATGGCAGTGAAATGAGCATGGCAATCAACAAACACCTGCAAAACCATAAAGAAATACCACTTTGTAATGACGTACATTGTTCCAAGATGGCCTGCGGTCAAAACTGGAATATGCATGCCGTCCATTGCCCTGCCACAGTTAAGCAATCAACTTGCCACAGAGCTATCCACTGTTTCATGTCCTTTTCCAAGAGTCACAGTTCTTTGCAGTAAGATGCGATTAATGGCTCTGCAAACCTATGTCAGTGCAGTCCCAGTGGTGGACTTCTTGACTCCAAACTGATTTGTGAGTGGATGGCCTCTCAACTGGAAGAAAGAAGGAGAGGGAGGATTGCAGAGAGAGAAGAGATAGCATCCAGTGACACAATGTGTGTGCAATGACCTGATCCTCTGGCATCAGTTATGCAAGTAAAGTTGTGGAGAGCCTGCTCTCTGAGCTCTTCAGTGTAGAATGTGTGTGTGTGTGTGTGTATTGTTTTGTAATGAACTTTACCTCATGCTTTTTAATAATTTCAGTAACAGAAAATGAACTATCATGAGCCTATTTTTCAGATACGGAGACTTGGAGAATCTGAAAGGCTGTGATCTTCTTATGGGCATGGAGTATGTCCACCTTTGGGTTGGGCGATGAAAGTGGACATTCCAGATAAACTATTTGGATTGGAAACTGTTGCGTGCTGGCATTGTTTGTTAAATAACTAAAGAAAAATTATTCCCGCATCTTAGCTAGTGGATAGGAAAATAAGCATGTATTGTGAAAGAATTTACATGCTGCTGAAAGAAAAATGGAATTAACAAGCAGATGGCTAAACTGAAAATTCTCCCTGTGGAAGAGGTTTTCACACTCTATGAAAGCTGGGGAGACACATTTTTTATACCAATCATTTACTTATTCCCTTTTTATTGCATATCCTTGTTATTTAGTAGGTCATTTAATAGGTGACCAAGAATTGTGGAATTCCCATAATAAAAAAGTGTATTTGAAAGAAAAATGAGTATTTTCAAGATAGGAGAGTACTTCATCTTACAGACCATCTAAATATAGTTCAGACAAATTTTCGTTTACAAAGGATGTAATAAAATGTCAGAAAAATGGGACACAACAAGATTTTTATACTTCACTCAAACTAATATAATAATAAATGGATTCATTTAATTTTATTTGTCTAGTACTCAGCAATATTTGATGACTTCAGTATTGTTGTAACAATCTTAGTTAAGTGATTACGTCATTGACATCGTTAGCTTGTTGCATAACTCTTGCACTTTTAGTAATGGGTAGTTCCACAATTCTCAGTCTATTTGTATATTAGCTTCTGGGTGATGGGAGCTGTTTCACTGGGGTTTTGTAAGTACCCAAGGATGGATTATCTAGCTTGTTAAAACCACTGCAGAGTGGCTTCAAACTTGTTGGCCTTTCTTGTGAAATATTCCTTGTGTTTGAGGAATCTGCTGGTTCAGTGCTTCCAGAGACAGTATATCCATGTCTTGTTCCATTGCTGCTCTGCTATAAGAGCCCAGTATTGGCAGCTAAAGACTGGGGGTATGTCTGGAAGAATAGGGGATGAGTGGACCTCAGCTCTGCTATCCAATCATCTGCTTGTGTAAAAGTCCTTATACCACTTGTGCCGTCACTGTCTGTAAGAGTAGTGTCAGGGATTTTTATCCTTTGGGCATTATCGTCCTCGTGGGCCAGGGGAAACAAGCCTTTGGCCATTAAACATCAATGCAGGTACAGGTAGAATCTAAAGATACATAGACTGCCATTTAGCAGCCCCCTGCAACGGTCACTTTGGGTCAGTTGGTTTCCCCGGTAACCTGAACTCATGAATAATTCATGATGCAGGATTCAAAATCCAGGACTCTGATTAGGCGCAGGTGGGAGTTTCTAGTAACTTCCATGGCCCGGAAGACCTGGTTGAAAACCACAGGTAGAATCATGAATATTTAAATTGTCTAATGAATTATGCATGAGAACACAGAATAAAAGCAGGCACAGCACAGTGCTCTGCGGCCCTTGGGACAGACAGGATTCTGTCACCTGTACAGAGAGGTGCTGGCCACTTGTGGCGTCCACCAGCCCTCAGGCCAGCAGCTCAGGCGGTGAAGCCTTTGCAAAGGGCTCCTGAGGCAACACCGGTGGCATCCATCCACTGCCGCGGCGCCAGCGCCACCTGATACCCCAGCGCCTGCGTCGAGGGAGCTGCAAGCGGGCCCTGTGGTAGAGTGGCCAGGTGGCGAACTGGCCCCGCCTTTGTGGCGGGGTCCTGCGTACCTGGCTGTGAAGCCCAGGGTCCGCCGCCAAGCGGCACCAGCGCTCCCACTGTCTCCGCCATCTTGCAGCGTTGATGCCTCCGCTGCTTTGACATTCGTATATCTGATTAAGCGATGCACTCAAGTGTGACTTACTTCACTGGACGTGACCTACTTACCTTGACTAGGATCTTTGCCACCGGACATGTAAAATTGCCACTGACCTGAGGCACAGCCCGGGTCATCATTAACTTGAGGCAATTTATTCCATAGCAAGACACTTTAAAAATCCACAGACACTTGGGTACTGGGTCCCCTACCAGGCGGGTTTGGGGTCGCACCCCCAGCCGCGCGCTTTCCAGGGCCAGGGAAGGGTTGCACCTAGGGGCTTGACCCTAGGGCCGGGCTTGACTGCCCGAATTCAAGCACTAATCCAAAAAGGAAAAAGAAAGCTGTACACTTGTATTAATAGTTTGTTAATTATAGTTTACATTAGTTATAATTTAAATTAGTTATAGTTATAGTTAACCATTAGTACTTACCTAATAGTCATAAATGTTAATTTATTGTGCAGGTGGGTTGATACGGTGGAGGCCCAGCCTCCCGATCCCCGAGTTTACCATGCACCTATCCTACTCCCGTTACCCATCCTGATTCTCCACGCCCCAGCTGGGGAGGCCAAACACACTCACCCATCTGGTAGGGGGCCTCAGAGGCACAGCCCTAGGGACCCCAATAGGTCGGAGTAGCGACCCGGCCGGAGCGCATAGGGGGAGGAGCAGCGCCCTTCCCCTGCTCGGAGCTAAAAATATCAAAGCTCCTCACATCTCTTTCCTTATAGTTTTCCCTTAACCTTACATTTTTTACCTTCCGGTTCAATAAAGACAGAGTTACAGGTCTGGCTTCATGGATTTTTTAATAATACTTGTAAGTGCTTAAATAAGGCATTGCTATTGTTGATTGTCTTAAGTACTGCTCTTTTTCTCAGCTTGTTGCTGACTCTTTTAATAAATAGTTTTATTGAGTTTGCACTTGGAAGCCTCCCTCCTTTGCCTCTACTTTGCCCTAGTAGCCAGCCACCGCCTGCCAGGGGAAGGCTCCACCACACAGCGGTAAGGGTACGTGCATAACCCCGGGTCCTCCTGCCGGAGGTGGGTGGGGTGGTCTGCAGAGGGGCGGGGCGACCAGACGTCGCCGGGTCTCTGCTGTCCCTCCTTACCATTTTAGGCCCTTGGGGATCCGAACGATTGGTGTGGGAGCCTCACCTCCAGTAGCGCTAGCTGGAGCTGCCCAGAGCGGGTACAGAGGTTAGCAATTCCCGTATCTAACACCGACAAGTAGGACTACTCCCGCAGTATGTCACCCCAGGACTTCACTTCTCTGACTCAGAGTGTGTCTGCACTTAACGGGAGACCAATTCAAGGTTGATCTCACATAGTTCAATTTTGCGTGTCTAGTAAAGACATGTGAAATTGATCTCTCTGGGGTCTCCAATCAATCCCCTGGGCTCGTGCTCTCACGAGAAGTAAGGGAGGTCGACAGGAGAAATGCTCCTATCGACCTCCCTCAGTAAGGACAGACCTTACAGTCGACTGCAGATATGTTGATTCTAGCTACGCAATTGCCATACTTAGAATTGTGTATTTGCAGTCGACTGTAAGGTCTACTGTAGACCAAACCTCAGACAGCTGCCACCGGGTCTTTGTAGCTGGTGGCCCTCATGTTTACTCTTTCATAATCACCCACACTTGATGAATGTGATGGGCTTGTGATTCTTGGTGGAAGGGGTGATGAAGATATGACATTTTGTTGTTTGTTTTAAAGCATGTGATGTATTGGTGGTCTATGCCATTTATTTCCAAATATATATGTGTGTTGGAGACCCAAGTTTTTTTGTGGCCACCTTCACAATTGTCTTTTGTTCAGAGACATACTGCTGTCAAATAGAGTCTGGTCAATATGGTAATATTAATTCCAGGAGAGTACTGTGGTTTATGAATTATTAGATATATGTTATTTAGTACCTCTCATAATTAGTTTTTTCTTCCTTCATGGTCCAGTGCTTTAACTCCTTAATGATCACATATATGAGATAAAACTTTCTCTATTTTGTAATTTAAACATTAAGGGGAAAATTTCAAGTCACAAAACTAGTTATCCCAATTTACTCCTTCCCACAAAATAGTAGCTATATTAACTGGATAGTCAATTTGTTCAGCAGGCTGTCATAGTATTGTCCAGTCAGTTTTCCCAACTATTTACGAATAGAAGAAAGAAGGGAGATGAAATACTGGAGTTGTTGGTATATGTCATTATTTTAGACTTGCTGTTCAAAATGTAACCTTTTTAAGATACTGGAAAATGTACTCAGGTAGGGGTTGAAAAAGAGTTGTTAGGAGAAGGAGCAGATATGGATTTTCAGTTGCGTGAAAATACGCATTCTGGAAACTACGTATTCTGGAAATTACGTATTCTGGAAACTAAACAAAAATCTTTTGGAAAAATATGCTGTGTGATTGTAAATTCATTGACCAGTATGGAGACATTAGTTTTTTGTTTTTTTTTCAAAAATATAATGTAGTAAAACACAACATGTGACTTCTTTCAGCCTGAGCCTGCTACTCTATGTCCACATGATTGGTCGCCATAAGATGTTTTGTGATAAAAACCCAGTGGGTGGGTGTGGGGGGAGGATGTCCGAACAGTTTTAAGCAAAGTAAGATAATTTACAGCCATGGGTGTGACCTGTAATATGGAAGACAGAGCTGGTGTTCCTCAGAATAAAGAGTACAGTACAGATGAGAAAATGGAGCTCTGAAGCAAAAGGGGCTGATGGAACTAAGACACTACACTGATTCCATGCTGTGTCAGTGAGTACTCTGTCAAAATTAAATCTTTCATTTAAACTACATTGGGGGTGGAGGGTTCTGGAGGGTGGGGAGCACCCGCCATGATGAAAATTAAATTGGCAAAATTAAAATTAAATCCATAGAATTAAGGTGAAATTCAGCCTTAACTCTGGTCCCTTGTGGTTATGCTATAAAATACAGTTTCTTTTACTATGTTAAATATATTTTCAGTTAATCAAGCACATAATAGAATACAAACTGGAATTGCCTACATAGTCTCTTTGTTGGAAAGATATAGGGCACTACTCATGGTCTTTGCTTGATTTTTAAGTTAGAATGAATCTACGGAACAAGCCATGGTTGAAAAACAATCTGGTGGATTATTTTAAGATTAATTACAAATGTTTGAGGTGATTCTTTTTTACCTTTAAATAATTTTAAACAAGTCTGTCATAGCACTAATAAACCAAAGTGGCATTTGGGTTGGAAGTTAGGAGCCAACCAATTTGCAGTGTGCCACTCTATGGGAGTGGAAATTTTTCAAATGTGCTAAAAAGCAGACTGCTGGAAGGGAATGTTTACTCCAGTCCGTCTCAACAAATCTCCCTACTGTCAGTGTTAGAAACTTGGACATTTGAGCTGCGTCTACACGTGCACGCTACTTCGAAGTAGCGGCAGTAACTTCGAAATAGCGCCCGTCACGTCTACACGTGTTGGGCGCTATTTCGAAGTTGAAATCGACGTTAGGCGGCGAGACGTCGAAGTCGCTAACCCCATGAGGGGATGGGAATAGCGCCCTACTTCGACGTTCAACATCGAAGTAGGGACGTGTAGATGATCCGCGTCCCGCAACATCGAAATAGCGGGGTCCTCCATGGCGGCCATCAGCTGGGGGGTTGAGAGATACTCTCTCTCCAGCCCTTGCGGGGCTCTGTGGTCACCGTGGGCAGCAGCCCTTAGCCCAGGGCTTCTGGCTGCTGCTGCTGCAGCTGGGGGTCCATGCTGCATATACAGGGTCTGCAACTAGTTGTTGGCTCTGTGTATCTTGCACTGTTTAATGAAAGTGTGTCTGGGAGGGGCCCTTTAAGGGAGCGACTTGCTGTTGAGTCCGCCCCGTGACCCTGTCTGCAGCTGTGCCTGGCTCCCTTATTTCGATGTGTGCTACTTTGGCGTGTAGACGTTCCCTCGCTGTGCCTATTTCGATGTTGGGCTGAGCAACGTCGAAGTTGAACATCGACGTTGCCAGCCCTGGAGGACGTGTAGACGTTATTCATCGAAATAGCCTATTTCGATGTCGCAACATCGAAATAAGCTATTTCGAAGTTGGGTGCACGTGTAGACGTAGCCTTGGTGATAAAAATAGGGATGTATTTTTAAAGATCTATTGAAATATTTAAGATACGAATAGTTTTTGGAGGGTAAGATGGGAAAATAATAAATAGAGACTGTCCTTCCTGAATAGTTGTATGTAATGTTGATGATACTCTGTATGATTTACTTATGCAGGATTAGGAAACAGCTAGGAGTATGCAATCATTGGATTTTTTTTTTTTTTTTTGCTGTATTGAAATCAGGTTTTCCCAGGGTATTTGGGTGGCCTGTTCTATTACGCCATCTTTTTCTCTTGTGGGACGTCTTTTTTAAATACGAGCCCATGCTGAAACTCTTACTTAATGTTATCAAATACAGTAATTACAGCACATACTTAATGGGGTCAAGAAATCTTTTTTGAACTCCTCTCCCCGTACACCTTCAGAAAACCCCTGGCCCAGTGTTGCCAAGTCCATCATCAGAAGCAAACACCTCAACAATCAGAACACACTACAGTAACTCAAAGTGGCACCTGTCTGTGCAAGAGTAACAGATGTAAACTCTGAAGACATATCTCTACCCCAGCAATGGTCAATACTGCCTTCAGCATGCCTTTTAAGATCCATATACCTATCAAAACATGTTGTGTACATCATCAAGTGCATCAAAAGCCCAGCAATAACTGTGGTGAAATTAGGTAATCACTATGCTTTCAAATGAATTATCACAGAAAAAAACGGTAACCACAATATTGCCCATGGCCAAACACTTCCCACAAAGTTATCATTCCATAGCTACATTTACACAGGTATGCTACATCGAAATAGCTTATCGAAATCGAAATAAACTATTTCAATGAATAGCATCTACACGTCCTCCAGGGCTGGTGCTGTCGACGTTGAACGTCGACGATGGGCAGCACTACATCGAAGTAGGCGCTGCAGGGGAGCGTCTACACGCCAAAGCGGCCCACATCGAAATAAGGGTGCAAGGAACAGCTGCAGACAGGGTCACAGGGCGGACTAGCACTCCCGGAGCAACAGCTAGCCGCTCCCTTAAAGGGCCCGTTCCAGACACACTCAGCCTGCACAGCACGCGGTCTGCCAAGCCACAGGCACGCACACCCCATGGAAGCAGTATGGACCCCCAGCAGCAGCAGCAGCAGCCAGAGGTCCACACACCCGCCCCTGCAGGAGCAGTGCTTGCCCTGCTTAGTGCCATGCAGGAGGCAGCTGATCACCTTTTATTTGTGGAAGAGGAGCTGCCCCCAGGGGTTGAAGAAGCAGCCCCAGACCTTGCTGCCCTCTGCCCCCCCACCGCTGCACACGCTGCTGGATATGGAGCTACCCCGCGAGCACGGACTGGTGGGAGAGGCTGGTGCTCGGCAAGTGGGACAACGAACACTGGCTCCAGAATTTCCGCATGAGCCAGCAGACATTCCTGGAGCTCTGCCAGTGGCTCACCCCTGCCTTACGGCACCAGGACACCTCCATGCGATGTGCCCTCACGGTCGAGAAACGGGTTGGCATCGCTGTCTGGAAGCTGGCCACTCCAGACAGCTTCCGATCCATAGGGCAGCAGTTTGGCATGGGCAAGGCCACCGTTGGGGCTGTCCTCATGGAGGTAAGAGTACCCGGGGGACGGAGAGCCCGGGGGGGGAGCCCGGGGGGGGAGGGCCAGACATACCCTGCACACCCCTCACTGGTGCTCTCTCATGTCCTTCCCCTGCAGGTCATCTGCACAATCAGTGCCCTGCTTCTCCACAGGCTCGTGTGGCTTGGGGACCCAGATGCTGCCATCACGGGGTTTGCCAGCCTGGGCTTCCCAAATTGCTTTGGGGCTCTGGATGGGACCCATATCCCCATCCGTGCCCCGGAGCACAGCGGAGGACGCTTCCTCAATAGAAAGAGATACCATTCGGTGGTCCTCCAGGCCTTGGTGGACAGCCGGGGCCACTTCCTGGACATTTATGTTGGCTGGCCTGGCAGCACCCACGACGCCCGGCTATTCAGAACTTCGGGCCTGTGCTGCCGGCTGGAGGCGGGGACCTACATCCCCCAGTGGGAGATCTCTGTGTGGGACACCACCATGCCCCTCTGCATCGTTGCAGACGCGGCGTACCCCCTCTGGCCCTGGCTCATGCACCCTTACACGAGCCATCTCACAGCCAGCCAGGAGCGGTTCAACACGCGGTTGAACCATGTGCGCCAGGTGGTCGAGCGCACTTTCGGCCGCCTCAGAGGGTGCTGGAGGTGTCTCCTCACCCGCCTGGATGCAGGCCTCCCCAACATCCCCCAGGTTGTGGGCGCGTGCAGCGCACTCCACAACCTGGTGGAGAGCAAGGGAGAGGCCTTCTTTCAGGGCTGGGCTGTGGAGGCTGGCAGGGCCAACGTCCAGCCACCTGCTGCTCCCAGTCGCCAGGTCGACCCTGAGGGGATCCGGGTCTGGGAGGCCGTGCGGGCCCATTTTGACCAGGCTGCGGGGTGAACGCTGGCAGGGCCAGCTGCGGGCAAGCCACCCACTGCACCTCCCCATCCTCCACAATACTCCCTGCCCCCACACCCATACCACAGAGCACCCAAGAGCGCACCCCCCCACTTTTCTTGGAAATAAATGGAAATGTTGTTTCAAACCAAACAGTGCAACCTCTTATTATTAACATATATATATATAGAAAAAAAGGGGGGAACTATTTACATGGGGGGGCAGCTAGCAGAACAGAACAGGGGTCCAAAACAAACTATATACAAATGGGGGATATGTAGAAAGGGGGGGGCGCGTCCTCAGCCCTGCACCCCTAATGTCTGGTGCCCGGGGTTGGAGGGCGTGACCCTTGCCTCGGGTGGAGCCCTGGGCGAGGCTGGGTGGAGGCCAGGAGAACCGGCAAATATGGCCAGCCGGTGTCTGCAGGCCCAAGGTCCCCCTCGGCAGCAGGCCCCCGGGTGGCGGACAGTGGAGGGATGGCGGGCGGAGCGGTTGGTGGAGCAGTGGGTGGTGTGGCGGGCAGAGCGGCTGGTGGCGCGGCAGGGGGGCCAGGTATTGTGCTATGCACTCAAAGGTGCGCATGAAGGCCCCCCAAGCCTCCTGGCGCCAGACCAGCGCTCGCTCTTGGAGCTCCAGCCGCTGCTCTTCCACCCGCAGGCGCCGCTCCGACACCTCCAGCTGACTCCAGAGGGTCGCGAGCAGCTGGGGGTCTGTGGCCGTCCTTGGGTGGCTCCGCTGTTGGCCTCGTCCTGGGGCTGGTCGTTGCTCCGCCAAGGGGCTGGCCTGCTGGGATGGCCCCGGTGGGCTCTCAGGGACGACGGACACCTCGCCGGTGCTCTCCGGGCCCTCTGATGGTGCAGCTGCAGAACACGGGGGGGAAGGAGAGTGGAGACAGCTGTTAGTGTGGGCCCTGACCCATGGCCCTTTTTCCCCCCCACCCCTCTGCTGCTGGTTCTCCATCCCTGTCCCCGGGAGATGCTGCTGCTGCTGCTGAGTGTCCCTCCCCCCGGGGGACCCTAGGTTCCGCTCCCCCCATCCCCAGGTATGGGGCATGGCACTGTCCTGCTGGTGGGAAGGGTCTGATGCACTCTTCTGAGGGACATGCCACTGCTGTCCTTGGGGCCATGGTCATCTGGGCATGTGGAGGGCCCTGGTCATGTCTCTTGTCCCCGCCCCTTAACCCTGGGGGTGTGCACTGGAGGGGTACATACCTGACTGTCCGCTCCCATGGTCGGGGGACACCCACTGGGTGGACGCTCTACTGGAGCTCCGGGACGGGAGGGCAATGCGGAGCCCCCCATTGCTGGAGGAGTCCCCCTCCTCCTCCTCCAGCATCCCAGGGGTGGGCTCCTGGGGGGGGCCCCTGGTGTGTGGGGCTTGCCTCCGGGGCGGACTCCGTCTCTGGGGCCTGCTGGGGCTCGTTGGCTGAGGTGTCAAGAGTGGCCGGCAGGGAGGAGGTGTATCGGGGGCCCAGGATGGCCCTGAGCTCCCTGTAAAAGGGACAAGTGACGGGGGCGGCCCCAGATTGGCTGGCCGCATCGTGGGCCCAGGTGTAACCCTGCCGCAGCTCCTTAACCTTACTCCTGACGTGGTCAGGAGTGCGGGCAGGGTGATCCCGGGCAGCCAGGCCCTTGGCCAGCTGAGCGAACGCATCTGCGTTCCGCCTCTTGCTCCCCATTACCTGGAGCACCTCCTCCTCGCCCCAGAGCCCCAGCAGGTCTCAGATCTTGGCCTCTGTCCAGGAGGGGCCCCGCTGCCTCTTCCCCCGCTGGCTGCCAGCCTGTGAGCCCTGGCTCCCCTTGGGGGGACGCCCTGGGGGCGCTTGGGGGGCTGGCTGGCTGCCATGGGTTCAGGCTGTTGGGCTGCGACTGCTGTGAGACGTGCAGGCTGACCGCATGGCAACACTGCTTCCTGCACGCGCATTCAGCTTCCTGCACAGGAACGCAGGGGGCGGGGAGCTTTAAGGGGCTGCGACTCGCGGAGATCATAGAGCTCAGGGGCTGGAGAGAGCGTCTCTCAACCCCGCAGCTCATGGCTGCCATGGTGGACCCCACTATTTCGATGTTGCAGGACGCAGATCATCTACACGTGCCCTACTTCGACGTTCAACGTCGAAGTAGGGCGCTATTCCCATCTCCTGTTGGGGATAGCGACTTCGACGTCTTGCCGCCTTATGTCGATTTCAACTTCGAAATAGTGCTCACCACATGTAGACGTGGCGGGCGCTATTTCAGAGTTGGCACGGTTACTTCGAAGTAGCTGGCTCGTGTAGACGCGGCTCATATGTGACAGCTTGGCCCTACCCCTCAAAGGAATTCTGCACAACACAACCAAAATATGAGCCACGGAACTTAAGATCATAGTTTTAATTTCAGCGTGAACCCCTTATGCTTTAAATCTGTTCTAATTTATATTGAGCTTAGATATACTGATTACCTTGCACAGACGTGAATAACATTTTCTCTGAAGCTTAAACACATGTGCATTCTGCCAAGAGAAGTTGGTCCAATAACTTCACTTGCTCTATCTTTCACTTCCAAAATTGAGGTATTTGGCACATACGGCAGAGTACCTGTGGCTATGAGACAGGAGGTTTGTATGTGCACACATTCAAGCACCTGGAATACATGTAAAATCTTCTAATTGGATTTTAGTGCTTTCTGACCATATATGATTTACAGGATTGAGAATATGGTCTAACAATGGTTTATAATCAGTTTCAGGAGAATTTGTATTATACCTGTGTTTGTTAAGTGCTTGTATAGTAAGTTTCAGGGCTCTCCATTTTTCCTAGCAGACATGATTGATGGCCTTTAAGTGTTATATCTTTCATCACAAACATGATTGATATCCCTGATTTGAATAACATGTTCAGCCTACAAGCACTGTTTTTCTGCTCTAATGATTTGAGCTCTCCCCTCCATCTCCACTTTTTTGTCTACTGCTGTTTTAGTAGCTACAAGTCTTCATCACTTCAGATACACTTCAGCAATATTTTATCATCAGTTTTTTAGAAGTCTGTCAGTATGATGAATTGAAAATATTAAGTCTTAAATCTCAAAAAGGGATAATTTTTTACACATTTTACCTGCCCTAGCACCGTCATTGTGTATTCATGACATCTGTAATCTGGAGTAGGAGAAGTGGATTCATATTTGATTGATCAGCAGAACAGTTTACATGGAAATTGTTCTCTGCATGCTTACAAATGTGTTAAAGTGACAGTTGTGGTTGTAGTTAGAACCTCAACAATAAAGCAGTTTGCAATTTCCCTCTTACTACAATGTGCTGATTTAGTGAAAAATGTAAGTTCAGTGTGCTTTCTTTTTTAAATTTGTAAAAAATCAGTATTTGTTAAAAGTATATTTCACTACTTTTATCTGAATAAGGACTTACCTCCTCACTACTAATTTCTAACATCAGAGACATTCCTAGTAAGTCATTTTGTAATATCTAACATATTACTACTGTTTTGTTTTCTTTACTGATTGTTTTACAAGAGTCCTAAAAACCTAGAGACTATCAGCTGCTTTTTGTTTTCTTTACTTAGTTGGTCTTCAGAATAGCATTTACTTAAGTGGTCCCATCTTAAAATATCTTTTTATTCAGCTCTTGTAAATACCTGTTTCAGTGTCTGTCTGTTACGACTTGTCAATGTGTTTCAGTGTTTGTATGTTAAGCATTGCATATTTCATAGTAATCAGTACTGATGTAAGGATCTTTTTTAGCATTAAGTGATTTGTTTCAGTGGCTACTCCTACACTAGTAAGATTTTTTTCAAAAAAGCTGCGGCTCTTTTGAAAAATTCTGCAGCACATCTATGTTCAAAACTCATTCTTTCGATATTAAATTGAAATTGGAAGAACCTTACAGCACTTTGTCTGGCAGCCCTCTTCCACTCCTGGATGAGGAAGAGTGCCTTTTTCCGAAATATTCTTTCAGAAAAAAATGTGTGTAGACATCCCGGGACCCTTTTTTTGAAAGAGCAGACCTCCATGGCACCAGATTTTTCGATATTTGGCATTTCCTTGCCCATTCTTTCAAAAGAGCATCTAGAGTGTGGCCAGTCTCTATCGAAAGAGGATTTATTTTTCAATCCACTTTTTTGTGTGTGGTAATCTTTTGAAAGAAGTTTTTTCAGAAGAGATCTTCCAAAATAACTTCTTTTGAACGACCACTGTTTTGTAGCCCAAGCCAGTATTTTTATGTAGCATACATGAATGTCGTAAACATGTATCATTTATGGTAAAGACAAATTTGTAACCACTCGTATAATGCACTGACTTGTTCAATCAAAGGATGCTTCTATTAACTGTATAATGTGACTTAATTCAATTACAAGGAAATGATGTTACAGCCACAAATGCTATTTAGAGCTAAGCTTCCCATAGCAACCCTAGTTCTGCTTCCCTTGTACATATATATATTAATATCTTTGATATAGTATATAATCATACAACACTGCATATTGCATTGTAGGGTAAAATATTTTACAAATAAGGATTAAATACCACTAAGGAAAATTATTTTAATAGGATATTCTTACAGTGTTGGTGAAGATATTTTTTAAGACATAGAACTGTGTAAATGCAAATGAACAGTCTTGTTAATACAGTGTAACATTGAAAAATAAATTAGATGATTCTGAAGCAATACTGTAGGATCGCGACATTTGTGAGGGTTCAGTGTTGAGAACTCTTGTGAATGTTATACCCCACAGCCCAGAGATGGAAGCTGAAGGTAGCCCAACCCTCGGCTATCCCACCTGCACGCAGAGCTGGTAGGGCTTGAAGAGCTGCATGCAGAGGTCCCTCATGCTCTCCCCCTAGAGGAATTTCTCGGCAAATCAGCGGTTGAAGCACTGGTTGTACTCAGCTCTGTGCACGCCTCCCCCATGCTGTTCATGATGGAGCCACAGACCCAGGACACAAGAGCACCTCGCACTGCCACCACCATTTGCTCACAAGAGTGGCATTCCCAATGGCCGTATTTCCTTGAAACACCGGCACGTGCAGTGTCATGGTGTACATCCACTGAGCTCAGTCTCTAGATCCGGAAGTGTTTGTGTTGGTGGAGGGGGAATGAAATCGATGTGGGCCCTGAGCTTCGGCCGCTACTGCGGGGGTGCCTCCTGAGGCAGAGACTTGCATGGGAGTGGCCTTTCCTTGGAAGCCGTTTCACATAGGCTACTTTGGGAAGGAGCGATGGACAGCAGGGGTCTTCGGTGGACCCATGACCAAGGGGCCGGGTGAGACACCTTCCTCTACCAGCACCACACAGGGGAGGCCTACGTCCATGAATAATTTAATTTGCGAATGTTGAATTAGCAAATGATGTGAGCTGGCTGTACTATAATTATTCAGAGGAATGACTAATGTAGTGACCACTGACCACTTGAAAAAATTTGTTCGTTTTGCTGTAGTTAAGGGTTACTTGGGCATCTGAACTATTATTTACATTTTCCTAAACTTCCTAAATAGATTGCCAAGAATTCTGCAAAGTTTTTAGTTATTTAAGACAACATGCAAGTTTATAAGCATTATAAAGAGTGGTTCTCTATCTGGCCATCTGAGAATGAACACATTACAATATTATAAGATATAATATTCACTGGGCTGCATTTCTCTTCTATTTTGTATAGTAATGGGTATGTTATATATAAGTAGGTAAGTAGCTGAATACAGACGAGATACTGAGATACTGTCCACTTCAGAACCATATGTCCCACTTGGAACACTAGCTGTAGTTTATCTTCTGGGTGGCTTGTGAACAGCTGGGAATGAGGTGAGAAAAAAGGAGAGAGGAATTGACAGCTGCCTAGTAAAAAACTAATGCTTATGACACGTGGTTAGGCTTGAGAAGCAGCCTTGATATATATAGGTTTTGACAACTGGAAGAGAGACGAGTCTTTTCAAAGTCTTTTCCCACTTATTTTGTGGATAAGATTGGAAGTGGTTTGAAATTGTTAGGATGGCTGGAGGTTTGAACTTAGCCACATCAACATCCTACTGCAGTACATCTTGTACTTCATGGTAGAATAGATGGACACTGTTCAGTGTATTGGTGGACTGCCCGTAACTCATTGGCTTCAACACAAGTGGAGCCAGACACCTCTATCCTGTGGTGGTGGTGGTGAAGACTACCAGATGATGCCCAGGATCCAGTTGTTACCTAAATAATCACCACTCCTTTTCAAACAGAGCAGCCAAACAGTATAAAAATGTAAACTACTGGTCCGTTTCTACACATCTAATAAATGGCCCGAAATATGATAATGAGGCGTGGATGCAAATTCCCTGCACCCCCTTAGCATAAGGTCACGTGATTTGGAGTCCGGAAGACATTCTTCCAGACTCCAAAATGCCATTTAGAATCGCGGCCCCTTGGGCGGGGCGGTCTTCTGGAAGGAAGTCCTTCTTCCGGAGGCCCCTTCTTCCCAAAAATTTACAGGAAGAAGGGGCCTCTGGAAGAAGGACTTCCTTCCAGAAGATTGAAGGGGGGCCGCACTTCTAAACGGTATTTTGGAGTCTGGAGGAACATCTTCTGGACTCCAAATCAAGTGACCTTATGCTAATGAGGCAGGGGGAATTTGCATCCATGCCTCATTAGCATATTTTGGGCTGTTTATTAGCTTTGAAAGTGGCATGTGTAGAAATGGCCTTGGAGTTCTGTTTTTCTGACAATGTTATGGGAACTTGTAGCCTTCTGCCAATGTTTTAAGATGTCTCAAACTTGATGAGTGATAACGTGCATGCCTCAGTTTCATAGTGTTCAACTTGAGAAGTTTAAAAATGTGCTTGATTTTCAGAGAGTGGGTATTTAGCTTTTTCTGAAACTCAGGCTTTGTATACACTGCTGATTGCAAAGTGCTGCTGCAACAGTCCTTTAATGCGACAGTGGGGTCACCGGCACTGGGGGAGAGGTCTTCCAGCACTCTAGATAAACCAGCTCCACAAGGGCAGTAGCTGTCAGTGCTGGGAACCTGTTTACACTGGTGTTTGACAGCGCTGTAATTTCTTATGCTTGGAGTATGTGCATGTGACTTCATATCCCTGAGCAAGACTGTTATAATGCAGTAAAGTGGTAGTGCAGACAGGCACTCAGATCTACTGCTGATGCTATGTCTCACAAAAGCACCAATGTCACAGATTGACTTGCCCTTTAAGGGGAGTTGGAGAAGGGCTGTAGTCCAGATCACCCGTAACTGTTGTCCTTTTACATAATTTGACTTAAGGAAAAATATCCGGGCCTGATCTAGATCTTTTATGCTGAATTTTATTGACTCTAATTTCCAATATTTTCAGAGATTCCAAAGTCAGAATGGACCGTTAAGACCTTCTGTTCTGATCCCTTGCATAACACAGACCATGGGACTTTGCCAAAATGATTCTTAGAACAGATCTTTAAACACATAATCTTGATTTAAAAACCGCTATTGAGAGAGAGTCTACCACAGGCCTTTGTAAATTGTTCCACCGGCTAATTACATTTAATGTTAACTTCATGCCTTAGTTTCCATCAGAATTTGTTTAGTTTCAGCTTCCTGCCATGGAATCATGTTGCATCTTTCTCTATGAGATTGAACAGCCCATGATTAGATATGTTTCCCCAAATAGGCACTTAAAGCCTGTAATCACATCCCTCTTAATTTATTTCCTAATAAAATAATAATCTCAGTAAAATAAATTTTAAAATGTGTCTCCGACATTTCAGAAATTTAAAGGGACGTTGTGAATGCCAAAACTATAACATGGTTTAAAAGGAGTTTAAAATATTAGGTTCCTGGAGGATAGGATCATTGCTAGATTTGTCAATGGTTATTAGACAGAATGGCCAGGGTTGCAACTTGTTGCTCTTGGAGGTCCTAGCCTCTGACTGCAAAAATCTGTGAGTATACAACGGAGGATAAATCACTTGATAATTGCCTGTTGTGCTCATTCTCTCCGAAGCACCTGGCACTGGCCACTGGCGGAAGACAGGATAGTTAGCTAGATGGACCATTGATCTGACCCAGTATATCTGTTCTTATGTTCTTAAAGAGTACATCTGCAACACCAAGCAGAAGAGTTGCCATTGACTGTCACCTTCTTGAAATGAGGTTATACGAGAAGTGGCAATTGGCACAGAGGTAGTGAAGGGAGAAGTTCATTGCCGTACCTGAGAAAGAGGTGCTCACAGTTCAAGGCATCTGATGTTTAAGTTCTCTCCACTGCCAGAGATAGAGGTGTCCATAGTTCAAGACTCCCAGCCATTACTTCTTTTGGGTGGAGACCAGAGGTGAAAGTAAGTACTGTTACTTACCAGTATGCAGCCTGAGATGGCCAGGGTCCTGGGCAAGTTTAGGTGATGGCTCTAGGGACCTGGAAGGGATGGGGCCTCAAGTGGTAGGGATGGAGCTGGGGACCAGGCTCTCCCAACCAGTCATCTGTAGCCACTGCTGCTGCGGAGACCAGGAGTCCTGAGACTATGGCAGCAATTTGAAGGGCCCAGGGCTCCGGCCAGGATTTCAGCTGCTGTTGCAGTAATGGCAGCTGGGAGTCTTGGGCGCTTTTAAGTCGCTGAGCCCTGGGGCAGCTGCCACTTTTATTCTTCTCCGCCTCCCCTGTTAGCAATCCTGCCAGTAGTATCTGGCTATGACATGGGGTGTGGGGGTGAGCAAAATGGTCATCACTGTAATGTGAGCTGTGTATGGGCAACTACTGGCAGCCTTTTCTTACCAGTACACTATTCTGGTCTGCATCATACCACTTTCACCTCTGGTGGAGAACGGCATTTCTTTCTCTCCTGGGTAGGGTTTCAAGGTTGATGGTTCTTTGATTTATAGTTTGAGATCCCCAGCAAGTGAGACTGTGTCAAAGACAGGCATCAGCGCTCTGTTTTTGTTCCAGAGGCTATAACCAACATATTGCCCACAGTTATAAATTACCATACAGTCCTGAGAAAGTACATTTATTTTTAAGTTGAAAGCATCATAGAAAAATACATTAAAACAAAAAAAAGGAAACTACAGATGTGCTAAAATCCTTACCAGACGTCAACCTGAAATTCAGTCTTGGGGTTTGGTAGGTGTCTCTCTTTCAAAACACACACCTGGGTTTCTCTCATGGCTACAAATTTATAACTGTCTCATAACCAGAACAGAGACTAGGGAGATGAGCTTGGTTCTTTATAGTCTACAAATATATTAGAAGCAAGAGGAACATGTCTTAAAGATGGGGTAGGATAGTTACTCAATAAAGAGAGAAAAGCGGTAAGAAAATGTGGAAATGGCACTTCTTGGTGGTGAACGGATGCTTGGCATAGTGAATGGTGGAGAAAATGAGGTTGGTTCAGAAGTTAAAATAGGAAAAGAACAAGTTAACAATTATTTAGGAAAGTTAGATATCTTCACATCATGAAGGCCAGATGAAGTGTATTATAGAATACTCAAGGAGCTGACTGAGGCGGTATCTGATCCATTAACTGTGATCATTGAAAACTCGGGAGATTCTGTAAGTGGGAAAGGGTGAATATAGTGCCCATCTATAAAAGGACAATACAGGAGACTGCAGACTAGTCAGTTTAATTTCTGTGCCAGGAAAGATAGTGGAATAATAATTTAGGAATCCATTTGCAAACTCCTGGGAAATAATGTGGTAAGTGACAGCTTTCTGTGATCAGATAATAATGCTTGTGGATGGGGGAAAGTGGTAGTTGTGGTATACCTATCCTTTAGTAAAGCATTTGATACAGTTTCACACAACCATCTTATAAATAAACTAGGGAAATATACCCTAGATAGGGCTACTAAAAGGTGGATTCATAATTGGTTGGATAACCATTCCTAGAGAAGGGCTATCAATAGTTCACAGTCATGCTGGAAGGGCATAACAAATGGCTTTCCACAGGGATCAGTTCTGTGTCTAGTTCTATTCCATATTTTTATCAATTATTTAGATAATAATATAGAGAATATACTTATAAAGTTTTCAGCTGATACCAAGCTGGGAGGTCTTACGGGTACTTAGGAGGATAAGCGTATAATCGAATATGATCTTGACAACCCGGAGAAATGGTCTGAGGTAAACAGGATAAAATTTAATGAGGACAAATGCAAAGTACTCCATATTGGAAGGAACAATCTTTCACACATAGAAAAAGGAAAATGACTAAGTAGGGTGGAGTACTACAGAAAGGGATCTGTTGGTCATAGTGGACCACAAGTTAAATATTAGTTAACAGTGAGACACTATTGCAAAAAAAAGCAGACATCATTCTGAGATGTATTAACAGGAGCATTGTAAGCAAGACACAAGAAGTAACTCTTCTGCTCTACTCTGTACTGATTAGGCCTCAACTGGAGTGTTGTGTCCAGTTCTGGGCACCACATTTCAGGGAAGCTGTGGGCAAATTAGAGAAGGTCTAGAGGGGAGCAACAAAAATTATTAAAGGTCTAGAAAACATGACCTACAAGGGAAGATTTTAAGAATTTGGTTTGTTTATTCTGGAAAAGAGAAGACTGAAAGGTGACATGATTACAGCTTTCAAGTATCTAAAATGATGTTACAAAGAGAAGGGAGAAAAATGATTCTCCTTAACCTCTTATGATAGGACAAGAAGCAATGGGCTTAAATTGCAGCAAAGGAGGTTTAATTGGACATTGAGGGAAAACATCTTGTCAGGATCGTTAAACACTGGAATCAATTGTCAAGGGAGATTTTTGGAATCTCCATCATTGGATGTTTTTAAGATCAGGTTAGACGAACATCTTTCGGGACTGATCTGAGGGTGCTGGGTACAGTTCTGAGTGCAGGGGGCTGGACTTGATGACCTCTCCATGTCCCCTTTAGGTCTATGATTCTATATATCATGAGCCTTTGGTCTTCAGTCTCTTGAACAGATAATCATCAGACAAAACTCCTTCTCTTGAAGGCATAGCTTCAGAGGGCTGGATTTTTGAATAACTAGAGTTGGGGAATTTGCATTAAGCTCCTCCTAGGTGTTCCTCAGGAAGTACATTTAACACTCACTGTTCCAGAAGGCCACACTTGTCTGGCACATATTGTCAATGTAATCTTTTGAACTCACACATTTCACAATTATTAAGTCTTACAAAGTGGAAGATCACTGTCAGTTCTAGCAGCACTCCGTAGGTTGCCCGAGACAGACATTGAATCAGCACATTTGATGGCTACCTTGGTGATATGCCTATTGTGACATTTCCTGGGTATTGCTGGCAAAATTCAGAATGCCTGGAAGAGCAGGATTGTGTGCTGTCTATATTGCTGCAACCTGTAAATGTATTTTCCAGTACCAAGGAACCATGGTCATGTTCCAGTAGTGATTTCACTAGAACAAGAGAACATGAGGCACGCTGAAGGCATAGCTACTCCAGAGTACCTTATACAGAAACAGCCCAATCCAAAGGTGTTAGGTGGGAGGACTGGCTCAGTGATTTGAGCACTGGCCTTGTAAACCTAGGGCTATGAGCTCACTCCTTGAGGAGGCAATATAGGGGTTTATGACAAATTTAAAAAAATCTGTCAGGGATGATGCTTGGTCCTGCTGAAAGGGCAGGGGACTTGACTTGCTGAGCTCTCAAGGTCCCTTCCAAGTCTATGAGATATGTGATATTGAAATCAGTGGGAGGATCCACCTTGATGTCAGTGGATTTTGAATTAAACTCACATAGAGAACCTGAGGCCCGGGTACTAATTCTGTATCTGTTAAAAATGCTAAATCCACATTTTAAAAAATAGAAAATAAGGGCTTGACCCTACGTACTACAGAATACTCTATCTTGATCCAGCAAAATACTTAAATGTATGCATAACTTTAAGCCGATGAACTGTGCCATTTACTTCAATAGGATATTCCTGGATCAAGCCCTAAGAGATTGTCCCCATAGTACTTCTGCTGGAAATTATATCAGTTGTATCTTAAGGACACAGAACTTTTTTGTGTTTTCAAAAAATGCTGGGACTATTTATCTCCCTATAATACTCTTAATAAAGAAATGATACTGTCAGCAAAGACAGGATTCTTCATCCAGATGCTGAAGTTGAGTGACTGGGAGCATTTTTATAACAAGTTTTACTATTCCAGAGGCTATTTGAGCAACACAGTGGACAGTGTATGCCATGATGTGATTGTACTAAGCAGTGGTACATTCACACACAATTTTTATGTAAAACTCACAAATATAGTTAATCTCAGATTTCATGTTGATAGGATTGGAAAATGCTTGTAGGTTAACAAGCAACCATTTTAGCTATTTCAGGAAAACTGTGAACAGACATATTAAATTCTTTCCAGCAATATTTCCTCATCAAGTATAAGAATAGGAAACTATTGCTTAAACCTCAGGGGAATTTCAACCCAAGGTTATTTTTAGAGGTGGAAAGGAATGCAACTATGTCACTATGTCTTCAGTCCTCTTGAGTATTTTAAAATGCTTAGGTTATTTTTTCAGTAGAGTGACAAGGTCAGACCAGAGGGCTTCTATTGAGTAGGGAAAAGGCAGACCAAAAAGGGTGAAAGGCCTTCTAATTAAGGGTGGAGGGTTGCAGGACAACTAGGAGCAGGTGGTAGGGAGCTTTCCCAGGCAAATTCGGGCCAGCTGACTCCAAGCCAGTTGGAAGCCTTCAAAAGCCTCCACAGCCTGAAAGAGGGAGGGGAGAGAGAAGGAGAGATTACATGCTAGTGACTTACCAGGTACGAAGAATACTAGAATAGAAACAGCATAGAAGGGTGTCCTAGAGGGAGTGGCTGAGCTCCCTGTCCCAGAAATCAGGTCCTGGCCCAAAGACTGACCATGGAGAGAGGGTCCCTTCCCACAGGAGCAAGTGGCATTAAAAATCATCTGGCTTTGGCTGAATACTTTTTTTTCATATTTTCAGCATCTGCTTCTATTCTGTAGTTAGGTGTTGGGGACACCCTCCCAATATGGATAAAATATTTAATTTCTAACTAAACTGTGATTCAGCCTGTAATTCATTATTGGGGGCATTTCAAAGGTAGGACTGTGATAGGTTTGGTCACAGAGGTCCCCTTGAGACTGTAATTTGATGTCCTGAAATACCATTGAGCCCACCTATCTTCCCTCTGGGGCATCTTCCCACCCTGTCCTGCTGAGCCAGACCCTCTGGCCTCCTCTACTGAGGGCACAGAGTTGTGGCAACAGCCCACAGCATAGCTACACAGAGACTGAGGTCAGCTCAGCTCTGAAAAGGTTCAGTCAAAGGGACTTGACCCAGCACCCAGGTACATATCTCCAGTGGGACCAGAACCCCAGAAAAATCCATCTCATTATATATAAAGGTTTATACAGAGTACCCTCATAAGTTGTTCACTCTTCATCAGTGAAAGAGAGATATGCCCAACTGTCTGCACCCCACATCCAGGTTATAGTTATTTACACTGGGTTTATTAATAAACAAGAGTGTTTTTTTATAAGTATAACAAGTAGGATTTAAGTGGTTACAAGTAATAGACATATCAAAGCAAGTTACTAAGCAAAATAAAACAAAACACACAGGCTAAGCCTACCCTAACAGTAGTTCTAATAATCTTTGCTCACAAACTGGGAGACTTCCCAAATTGGACCCAAACCTTCTTAATGTTCCAGAAGGTTGCAGCAGACATCATAGATGGTAAATGGGTGCCCCATCTTTTAAAACCCAGGGAGACACACTTGGGATGTTTCCGTGTGGGGTAATGCCAAGCTCTCAACCCTCCCTTAAGTGGAGCTACAAAACAAAGAGGAAGAAATTAAGATGCAATCTGATATCTGACCTTTCAGTTTTCGGCATGCATACACACAGACCCTTCTCTAGGAAACACGATACTGAACAGCGCACTGATTCACTGATACCCTCCCACCTACAGTACAAGAAGAAGAATTCTGCATAAACTCCCCCTGAGAGTCAAAATGACAGACTGGACCTATACGTAGAGTGCATCCACTGATGTGCCCAGGCAGAAATTGTGGAAAAGCAGCATTGGTTGCCCCATAAACTCAGCCATGCAGAATGCAATGCCATCAACAGCCTCTTGAACAACTCTGACATTATAATCAAAGAGGCTGACAAAGAAGGTGCTGTTGAATAGTATAGACTACCAAAAGGAGACTGACAGGCAGCTACTCAGTACCACATTCCAGAAGCCCTTGTCCACTCATCCCACTGAAGAGTACACAAAAAACTATACCATCTGCTCAAGGCACTCCCTGCAAAAGCACAGGGACATATCTACACAGACACACACCTAGAGGCCCAACCAGGTTTATTCTATATACTACCCAAGATCTGTAAACCTAGAAATCCGAAACGCCCCATCATCTCAGGCAGTGGCACTCTCACTACAGGATTGTCTGGATATGTGGACTCTCTGCTCAGACCCTACGCTACCAGCACTCCCGGCAATCTTTGAGACACCACTGACGTCCTAAGGAAACTACAATAAATTGGTCACCTTCCTGAAAACACCATCCTGGCCACCATGGATGTAGAGGTCCTTTACATCAATATCCCACATGAAGATGGACTTCAGGCTGTTAGGAACGGTATCCTTGATGATGCCAAGGCACAACTGGTAGTGGAGCTTTGTATCTATGATCTCACCCACACCTATTTCAGATTTGAGGACAATTTATACCTTCAAATCAGTGGTACCACTATGAGCACCTGCATGGCCCCATAGTATACCAAAATTTTTATGGATGACTTGGAACAAGACTTCCTCAGCTCTTGTCCCCTAGTGCCCCTCCTCTACCTGTACTACATTGATGACATCTTCATCATCTGGACCCATGGGAAGGAAGCTCTTGAAGAGTTCCACCGTGATTTCAACAGTTTCCACCCCACCATCAACCTCAGCCTGGACTAGACTGCACAAGAGGTCCACTTCCTGGACACAACTGTGCAAATAAGTGATAACCACATAAACACCACCCTATACTGGCAACCCACGGACCGCTGTGCTTACCTACATGAATCCAGCTTCCATGCAGGGCACACCAGATGATCCATTGTCTATGGCAAGCACTAAGGTACAACTGCTTTTGCTCCAATCCCTCAGAGACAAACACCTACAGGACCTTTACTAAACTTTCCTAAAACAACAATACCCACCTGAGGAAGTGAAGAAACAAATGACAGAGCCAGACGTGTACCCAGAACCCACCTGCTACAAGACGGGCCCAAGAAGGAAAATAACAGAACAACACCAGCCATCACTTACAGCCCCCAGGTAAAACGTCTCCAGTGCATCATCAGTGATCTACAACCCATCTTGTACAGTTATTCCTCAGTCTCACAGACTTTGGGAGGCAGGCCAATCCTTGTGTACAGACAACCCACCAACCTGAAACAAATTCTCACCAACTGCTATACATCACACTACAGTAACTCTAAGGCTATGTCTGCATTTGCCCCCTCTTTGAAGGGGGCACGATAATCAGGGTGATGGGAGATTACTAATGAAGCAGTGCAAGGCATATGCAGCACTTCATTAGGCAAATTCTACCCCACGGCAACTTTGAAGTGTCAGACTTCGAAGTGCCAGCATGCCGTGTAACCGTGGGCACTTCGAAGAGCCTTTATTCTCCCTTTACTACTAGGCATGCCGGCACTTCCAAATTTGACACTTGGAAGTTGCCACAGGGGAGACTTTGCCTAATGAAGTGCTGCATATGCATCACAGCACTTCATTAGCAATCTCCCATTATCCTGATTACCAGGGCAAGTGTAGACATAGCGTAACTCAGGAACCAATCCTTGCAACAAACCTTGGGCCAGCTCTGCTCACTTACCTACACCAGCAATACCATTACAGGATGTAATCACATCAGCCACACCATCAGGGGCTCATTCACCTTCACTTCTACTAATGTAGTATAAGCCATCATGTGCCAGCAGTGCCCTTCTGCCATATACATTGGCCAGTCTGGTCAATCTCTATGTAAAAGAATAAATGGACACACATCAGATATCAGGAATGGTAAGATAGAAGAATCTGTAGGAGAACACTTCAGTCTTCCTGGACTATCAGTAACAGATTTAAAAGTAGCTATCTTGCAACAAAATCACTTCAAAAACAGACTCCAAAGAGAAACTGCCAAGCTGCAATTCATTTGCAAATTTAACACCATCAATCAAGCATTGAACAAAGACTGGGAATGGCTAGCCAACTACAAAAGCAGTTTCTGCTTTCTTGGTGTTCGCACCTCCCCATCAGCTGCTGGAAGTGGGCCACATCCTTACTGATTGAATTGACCTCGTCAGCTCTAGCCTTCCTCCTGATTGGTACTCCCTTCTTTTCATGAGCCTGTATATTTAGACCTGCCTCTGGAATCTTCACTACATGAATCTGATGAAGTGGGTCTTTTCCCACAAAACCAAAAGCTTATGTTCCAAAAAATCTGTTAGTCTATAAGGTGGCATAGGACTTCTCATTGTTTGTGTGGATACAGGCTAATACGTCTACCCCTCTGATACTTAGAAAAGTTAGATGTCTTCAAGTCACCAGGGCCTGATGAATTGCATCCTGGCATACTCAAGGAGCTGAATGAGAAAATATCTAACACACATGATAGAGTTGGTGCTTAGTCCTGCCTTAAGGGCAGGAGACTGGACTTGATGGCCTCTTGAGGTCCCTTCCACTTCCAGTATTCCAGTATTCTATGATTCTAATATAAACCAGTATGAAGGAACTGGTTCTTCCAGATTTACTTGCCATCCTGCTTTGCTAATAATCTGCCATCACAATGAGGGCACTATGAGAAGTGTTTGTCAGAATGTCTTCTTATATATATGCCTAAATCTCAGTGCCAGTCCTCTAATAATAATTAACTGCATGTAGTACAATTTCATGAGAAGTGTTAGTCTTTTAAGTGTACTTGGAAAATAATTGGTTTTACAGTCTTTTAAAAAATCGCTTATTAGCTGCTGGGAAAGATAAAATCTCCAGTTAGGGATCTAGCCCACAGGTTGTTAGAACAGCCTCCCTGACACAGGTAGCTTCAGTACAGTCAGGAAACACTGTAAACTTGCATCTTGCCTGAGCATGCTCTGAAGAGGAAGGTGGTCTGGGGCCATTGGGCCAGGCAGGTAGCCTGCAGTATGTGGAAATGGGGAGATTGGTGTCTGTCACCACACAGAAAGACTACTTGTACACAACAGCCTAACCTCAAAATAGACTATGGAGTTTGCCTTACACAAATTAAGTAGCTTAGTTCAAGTCAATTTTGACATAGGCTATTTCAGCATGCGGCACTATCTGAACGGCACCAGGTCTCAAAATAAAGTGCTATCCCTGTACTTGGCTTGCAATGAGCATACTTGTTATCTTGAAAACTGGAACAGCATACTTGTTATCTCAAAAACTGTTTTGAGACAAAGGGCATGGATCTCAGACATCGGCAGCTATTTTGGGATACCACCGTATACCGAAATAGTGCCTGCTGTATAGACATGACCAAAGGGGAGAGTAATAAGAGGACGTGAGAAGAACTGACCACAAGAGGAAAGAGAGGCAAAGCTGTTGGTGTTACTATAAATCAAGAAGGAAGCTTGACTTCCACATGATCTACTGTGTCTGTGTTACTAAGGAGCAGTGGCAGAGTCAGTCATATCACAGATAGTGCCACGAGGAAATGGAAGCATTTAAAAAAACTACTTGACTTTAATAGGTATTTGAAAATTATTCAAGTGTAAGTGAATATAAGAACTTTTGGTCAAATGCCTGCTCAAACCCACACATCCCTTTTTCACAAAAAAACTTTCTGCTTTGGATAAATAATGATGTTTTGGTGCTCAATGGAAGGAAACCAAATTTCAAAGGGTTTTCATATACTAGAGGAAGAGGTATCAGTGTCTTTTACTGAGCACATACAATCATTTCTGTTGAGTGCTCTTTCCTCTGCAGGCATGGTTGGTACATGGAGGGGAAAATGTAGAATGTCAGCAGTTGAGCTCTGTAGACAGACAGCTTGAAACAGTTTTTCAGTAATCAGACATTACAGACTGGCTCAGTTAGGTTTGTTCGGCATTGCTTTCTGAGTGTGAGTTCCCCTTCAGCTAGATGGTGAGCAGGAAAGTAAAAGTATTGTGTGATGCAAGTGGAAGTTGAAATGACAGTGCAAGTAAGTTTGCATTCAGTGACTTCCCATCCTAATTTGAACCCTCTGCTCTCCAAAATGCATAAGAAAATACATAATCAGAGAGAGAAAAACTGGTAAGGGGCTTGTTATAGCAATAAAATTCTGGGTGTAGATAGCATTCATTATTGTGCAGTTTATCTATGACCTATTTTACTTTGAGAATGGCTTGCTGCATTATTGTTTTATCTTTCTGTTGTTCACTGCTAGGATCTGTTTCTAGAGCTGAGGGAAAGTGTTTTCATGTAAATCTTTTTTATGCATTATATCTGTTCTTCTTCTCCTGCAAGGAATGACCAGTCCTGTTCAGCTGGGCTACATCTACACTAGAAGCAACTGTCTACAGAAGTTACTGTTGAAAGAGACATTCTGACAAAACTTCTGTCGACAGATTGCGTCTACACATAAAAGCAGATTGGTCTTTTGATCCTCTCTGTTGACAAAAGGGTCCCCCAGGGCATCTATGTGGCTTTTTAAACTATAGGCAAAACACATTTTGTGTGTAGAGGCTCTGCAAGTTTTTTCAACCAAACACCGGTTTTGTCTACAAAACTCTCTAGTTTAGATGTAGCTACAGGGTCATGTCATGGCTTGGCATTTCACCCTGAATAATCATTGGCATCTGTGAAAATTAGGTGTAAAAATAGTTCAAACCAGGATGATAATCTGTTTGCACAGGTGTGAGTGAACACCAGTGTTCTGGTTTGTTTAGCATTGTATACCTACTTTACAGGCATATAAATGATGGAACAAGATACAAGTCAGTGTTGAATCAGATGCAATTTTTGTTGTATAGGCTACTATAAAGAAGAAAAACAAAGATATCTATATCTATATCTATATCTATGTCTATATCTATATCTATAAATAAATTCTTCTCCTTCTACCATTCCACTAGCACCCAGCAAAAAGGTGGGTAATATTTCTGCTCAGGAAGTACAATGACTGGGCACGGATCATAAGAGAGTGAGGACAAGTTAGAGGACAATAGAGCTGCGTCTACACGTGCACGTTACTTCGAAGTAGCGGCACTAACTTCGAAATAGCGCCCGTCACGTGTACACGCGTCGGGCGCTATTTCGAAGTTGAAATCGACATTAGGCGGCGAGACGTCGAAGTCGCTAACCCCATGAGGGGATGGGAATAGCGCCCTACTTCGACGTTCAACATCGAAGTAGGGACGTGTAGACGATCCGCGTCCCGCAACATCGAAATAGCGGGGTCCTCCATGGCGGCCATCAGCTGGGGGGTTGAGAGATACTCTCTCTCCAGCCCTTGCGGGGCTCTGTGGTCACCGT
Source organism: Carettochelys insculpta (assembly GCF_033958435.1). Classification (NCBI taxonomy): domain Eukaryota; kingdom Metazoa; phylum Chordata; order Testudines; family Carettochelyidae; genus Carettochelys; species Carettochelys insculpta. The sequence goes on along the minus strand of NC_134137.1, from coordinate 109,760,895 downwards.
GGGCAGCAGCCCTTAGCTCAGGGCTTCTGGCTGCTGCTGCTGCAGCTGGGGGTCCGTGCTGCATATACAGGGTCTGCAACTAGTTGTTGGCTCTGTGTATCTTGCACTGTTTAATGAAAGTGTGTCTGGGAGGGGCCCTTTAAGGGAGCGACTTGCTGTTGAGTCCGCCCCGTGACCCTGTCTGCAGCTGTGCCTGGCTCCCTTATTTCGATGTGTGCTACTTTGGCGTGTAGACGTTCCCTCGCTGTGCCTATTTCGATGTTGGGCTGAGCAACGTCGAAGTTGAACATCGACGTTGCCAGCCCTGGAGGACGTGTAGACGTTATTCATCGAAATAGCCTATTTCGATGTCGCAACATCGAAATAAGCTATTTCGAAGTTGGGTGCACGTGTAGACGTAGCCTAGAGGAGCTTGCTATGTAACCTCTTTACAACTGTGTAATGACTGCATATCCTTGAATTTCCAAGTAACAGTTTTCACTGGGACCTAAAATAACCTAGAACTGTCTTGGATGGAAGGAGCTGCTGCAGAAAAATGAAACTCACAACTTTCTTTCTTAAAATTTCCATCATCTTCCATCCCAGACATTGGGGAATCTCTTAAAATGACATTTTAAAGATGGTAGAGAGTAATGCTGTTTCTTCTTGGCTGTAGACATCGTATGTGGTTTTCTTTGTCTTTCTTTCTTTCTCTTTTTTTAATATTGGCAATGAAGCAACAAAACCAACATTAATTATTTTTATTTCTATTTTTAGGGGGATAGCTCCTATGTAAAGGATCGTTGGTGTGTGTTCGATGGATTTATGGTTTTTTGTCTGTGGGTGTCATTGGTGTTGCAGGTAATTATATAATTTTATCTTAAATATGAAGGGCTAAAATTTCGAAAGTAGGCCATGCAGTTGTGTGTGCAAAATACTCAAAGCAACATGAACGAATAACTGTATGCTATAAATATATACTTGTGCAAGGGTCAGATTTAAAATACAATGTTCGTACTCTTTCACACTCTGGTAACAACACAGTGTGATGGAGTGGGGGGAGTGCATGGGTGAGTCAGGCTGGATGTCCGAGGCAAGCAGCAGCTCCCAGTGGCTAAGGATGACCCTGGGGCTACAACTGGCAGATAACACCTCTGCCTGAACAAAGAGCAGGGAGGAGCTGAGCTGGGTTTTGAATCGGGGGCGGCAGTGAGAGGCGAGGAAAAGGGAGAGCTGGAAGGCAGCCAGCTGAGGAGGGGGGAAAGCTACACCCCAGAGGGACACCCCTCGGGGTCTTCCCCCCAGGACAGGTTGGAAGGACTGTCTCTGGCTGCTATGCTGTTGCTTCTGTGAGAAACTGGACATCTGTTGCCTAATAAACCTGCTGTTGTACCTGCTGAGTGAGAGTCTCTCCTGCCAGCGGACGGGGTGCAGTGCAGGGGGACCCCTGAACCCCATCACACACAGCCATTGCAATGCATCTATGGCTGTGTCTACACTAGCACCCCCATTTCAAAAGGGGAATGCTAATGAGACACTTTGGGATATGCTAATGAGGTGCTGCAATGAATATGCAGTGCCTCATTAGCATAACGACAGCCGTGGCATTTCAAAAGTTCTGCTTTTGATTGAGCATGGCTCGTCTATGCGGGGTCCTTTTCGAAAGGCCCCACACACTTCAAAATACACTTATTCCTATTTGGTGATAGGAATAAGGGGATTTCGAAGTGTGTGGGGTCTTTTCCAAAAGGACCCTGTATAGACGAGCCATGCACGATAGAAAGCAGCACTTTTAAAGTGCCGCAGCTGCCATTATGCTAATGAGGTGCTGCATATTCATTGCGGTGCCTCATTAGCACATTCCAAAGTGTCTCATTAGCATCCCCCTTTTGAAAGGGGAGTGGTAGTGTAGACATGGCCTTTGTTAGGGGTTTTCTTTGGTATAATAGCATTGATGTTTCATTGGTCTGAACTTCTTTAATTTAGACGTTCTTAATTTTAAACTCCTTCAGAAATGCAACATATTGCATTTGAAGAAATGTCACAGATTTAAAATAAAACACAAAGGAAATATTTAAAAAACCAAAAATATTTCTGTAAAAAAAGTTAACTTGTACACGTTTCACAAAGGCTGTGTCTACACTACCAACCTCCTTCAAAGAAAGGATGGTAATTAGGATGTTGGGAGTTTACTAATGAAGTGCTACGCTGCATACTGAGCACTTCATTAAGCAAATTCGTCGTCCCCCCACAGCTTGCGTCTAGCCGCAGCACACCCGCCAGTACTTTGAAGTACCAGGACAACTTCAAATTCCCTTTAATAATATTCCTTTCTGAATATGTCCCTAGGAGTAAAGGGATTTTGAAGTTGCCCCAGGACTTTGAAGTACTGTGGGGGGAGCTGTGGCTAGACACGAGCTGATACTTCAAAGTTTAAAACTTCGAAGTTGTTGCGGGGGGGAATTTGCTTAATGAAGTGGTGCGTATGCAGCGCAGCACTTCATTAGTAAACTCCCAACACCCTAATTACCATTCATCCTTCGAAGGAGGGTGGTAGTGTAGACTAGCCCATAATGTTACAGTATAGGAAGAATTCTGTCTTTCAGACCTATGTGGTCCTTCATCATTCCACAAAGAGGGAATTCTTCCTGAGTAAGAACTAATCAGGGACTACCGAACTAATCAGGGACTACCGAATGGAAAAGATTGCAATTAATAAGTGATCAAATCTTATTTAAGCCTTTGTCAATGTGTATCCGATTCTAGGTGTGCCTGTACACCAGCTGTAACATCTTGATAAACTTCAGTTATTTTAAAGTACATAATCATGTATTGTGCACAATTAACACATTTGACACATGCAGTTATTTTCCATTTATGTGTAGGGGAAACTGTGATATCTGTCCTACACACCTGTGTGGCAAACATGAATAAGGTTGACTTTTCAATGGCAAACTCTGACAATGATCCCAACAGAACATTCTCTAGTGAATTACACATTCTGCGGCCAGAAGGGACCCATTGTGATCAGCTGCTTTGACCTCCTGCATGACACACGCCTTTGAACTTGCCAAAATAATTCTACAGCATAACCTGTAAAAAAACAAAAAACAAAACAAAACAAAACAAAAAAAATCTAATCCTGATTTTAAAATACTCAGTAACTGAGAAACCATCACAAGCACTTGTAAATTGTTCTAATGGTTAATTAGGCTCACCCTTAAAAGGTAGCCCATATTTCCTTTCTGAATATGTCTAACTTCAACTTCTGGACACTCAGTCATCTTATTACGTTCCTCTGCTAGTTTGACAAGCTTGTTATTAAATATTTGTCCCCCATGTAAGTACTTATAGACTATAATGAAGTCATCCCTTCGCCTTTTCTTTGTTGAGCTCATTAAGTTTATCACTCTAAAACTCTTTTTTCTAATCCTTTAATCCAGATGGGATTGATTTAAATCAAGGCACTTTAAATAATTGATTTAAAATACCAAATGCATTGATTTAAATAAAGTCACAGTAAAAGCGAAGTCTGACTGTGCTTAAAGTCCACTCAGTTTTTGGTTAAGCTCCATTGAAGTCACTGACACTTCTGTTTCATTAAGAAAACAAGTATAGAATGGGATTCTCTTGCAAAATCCAAGTTATGATGAAGTAAAATAGGGTTTAGGTTTACGGAATCACCATTGTGGCCTGTGGCCATGGCATTCCAAAATAGGGCGCATTTATTATGTAATATAAAATAAGAAAACAACACTCAATGGCAGCTGGCAACTCTAGATTTCTCTTAAAACAAAAAGTAGTCAAGTAGCACTTTAGAGACTAGCAAAATAGTTTATTAGGTGAGCTTTCGTGGGACAGACCCACTTCTTCAGACCATCCTTGCTTACTGTTTTTGGTTCTCTGTGTCTTAAATATTGAGTCTGTTCTGGTCTAGATATGGTCTGAAGAAGTGGGTCTGTCCCACGAAAGCTCACCTAATAAACTATTTTGCTAGTCTTTAAAGTGCTACTTGACTGCTTTTTGTTTTGATAGTGTATAGAGTAGCACGGCTTACTCTAGATTTCTCTTAGTGCAACTTTCTGTACTGTAGACTAGAGTGATAGATTTTAAACCTAGTTAACTAATTAAACAAGCTATAAAGGGATTAGCAAACCTCAAAGTTTTTTCTCACAAAATCCAATATGCAAACAGCTTGGGAATTTACTTGTTATATCACATTTACAATAAAAAGCATAGAGTCTTGAAGAATGATGCAAAATTAAGTTTCTTACCATTAGATTCACTCAGTCATATCCACATCTTTATCCACATCATCTACATCTTTATTCACATAATTTTCTCTCCATAAGCAGTTTTCATTATGAAGTTTCTTGTTGATAGGCCCTGCACCTTCTTCTTGCACTGCTTACACTTGACACATTTCCTTTTTTATCAGGGAATGAATTTCTTCAAACTGTTGCGACATAGGGCCTGTCTTCTGCCCAAAAGCTGTGACAGTTTTTCTGTGGCAAAAGTGTGTGTGTGGGGCGGGGATGGGGTGGAGGAATTATAGGAGGACTGTATGTGTGCTGAATTAATGTCTTCCCTTTTTTATTTGTTTCACTGTTTCTTTCTATGCTACCTCTGCCCTTTTCCTATATATTGTCTCACCGTCTTAAGACAATGTCTTAACTAACTCCTCTGCTGTGCTTGGTGAAGGTTCACCGCCACTTAAGCACAGAACAAAAACAGTCCTATCAAGCTTGTGTCTGTCTTTGCAATGTTACTTTTTAGTCTGCTGAGAAACAGAAATTGAAAGCCCAGAACTTTCAAGAAGACAAGAAGGCTCTAACATAAGATGGCTTGTATATTCTACAGCGTGCTTCCATATTCTCTGAAGTAATTTATCTGCAAGCTATCCCACAATGCAGTCATTACGTAGTTCTATGTGTGCATTTTTTAAACCGTGAGATTCTGTTCACAGTCTTTCCCACATTTTCAGATGTTACTGTCATTAGCTGAAAAAGAAAAATTGTCATACTTAGCCAAGAATGCGAGCATGGGGGAGAGAGATATCCCTCTTTCAGACTTCTTGTATACACAGCTGAAAGTTTTTTTAGTTGAGTTGGAAATATTAGACTCATGGGTGGAATATATTTTTATTTCTCATTAAAATAACAGAAAAATGTCTGACAGAATTGTCCTTACATTTTCTTTTTAAAAAGAATGAAAAGGAAAATTTCCATCTAAAAGGGACTCCAAAAGTGAAAAATTGTATCTTAAAAGTAGTGTTGTTTCCTTCATAAATGTGAATCCACAAATACAAACACTGTAACAGGTGTGGACTGTGCAGGAATAGCAGAAATCCCACCCCCCTCCTTTTTTGATCATAGGTATTTGAAATCGCTGAGATAGTTGATCAGATGTCACCCTGGGGCATGCTGCGGATTCCAAGGCCTCTTATTATGATTCGAGCTTTCCGGATATATTTTCGCTTTGAGCTTCCAAGAACCAGAATAACAAATATTTTAAAGTAAGTGAATAATTTTTCTGTAATCATAAATGAAAATTGAAGTGTTCTTTAACATGATTGTATAAGCACATGGGAAGAGGAGTAAAGAACCAAAGGTAAATTATGATTGTAAGATAGAGAACTGGACAAAAAATGTCAGAACTATGAATATTTTGAAAAATACCCACTGCCAGCATAAGAGAGAGAGAAGAAACAAGTTAATATTATTGTGAAAATGTTGTGTCTTTTACATATTGGAAGAAGCATGTAGCCGTAATGGTGGGTGCACCTATTAGACATATTTTTAAAAAAAATAAGATACGCATGCACACTAAACTATAATAAATATCATACCTACCAAGTGATGATAATAGTCGGTACATTGTGGCTGCATCTACACTAAGAAATACTTCTGAAAAATGTTTCAAAAGAAGAGGGCTCTTTCAAAAGATCCCACATAGCATCTACACACAAAAGGCATTCTTTTGAACGTAAATCAAAAGAAAGCAGTGCTCCTTTTGAAATTGTTCTTCCTCTCCCATTTCAGGAAAAGCACCCCTTTTCAAAAGCTTCTTTCAAAAGAAAACATGTGGAGATGCTCCGCAGGCCCTATTTTTTGGAAGAGCAGTCCTTAATTTGCCTGATTTTTTGATCCCTGGCCCGTTCTTTTAAAAGAGCAAGGGCTATGTTGACACTCTCTTTCGAAAGAGAAGATCACTCTTTTGATCTATTTTTTTTTTATGTGTGGATGCAGTCTTTTGAAAGTTCTTTTGGAAGAGATCTTCCGGAAGGGCTTCTTTCAGAAGATCTCTGTAGTGTAGACATAGCCTGTAGGTCTGTGTGATAAATCGCATTTATCAAACATATTTAACCACTTCATCTGCACTCAACCAGATCATTTGAGATGGCTTGTGACATTTAAAACCACTCATCAGCTTCAAATACCCAAATATTAATTAAACAACAAACGAAGAACAAAATTCTCAACTGGATGCAAAAGTATTTAGTGTTTTCTTTCAGGGTAGTCTTCCCTGCCCACATTCTCAGAGAAACTACACTGTGTCGAGGCTGGTATGCATAATATTTAGACTTGGGCCAAGAGCAGATCTTAAGCTATTTTGGAAAAATTATGGCCACAATTTCCTGGCCAAATATTGAATTTGATTATCTGCTTTAAAGCTTACACTTTTACAGCACTAAATATCACTGGGTCTGTATCTTAGCACGTTGTAATTGTGGAGAAGGAATGCCATATTGCAGGTGAAAGCAATAGGTATTTCTCACAGGTGGATATTTTTAATTTATTTTTGAAATGTTAGCTGCTTTTGCCATGTGTTTGTGCGTATGGGCCATGTGGTGTGTAATGACGTGATCGCATTGTTTCCTTGTATGTGTCTGACTGCCTGTATCCATTGTCTCTTTTTAATGAGTGCCCTGTTCTGTTTATTCCCTCTGAAGTATCTGACACTGACCACTTTCAGAAGATACTGAGCTAAATGGACCCCTGCTCTAATTGAGTATGGCCATTCTTATACCATGTACTTACACTGTAAGCTCTTCGGGGCAGGGACTGTATTTTGGTTGTGTATTTGTACAAGACCTGGCACAATGGGTTCATGCTCCGTTCCTAGGGCAGCAAGATGCTGTTCTGATATGAAAACTAAATATTTTTTTCTGGAGAATATCTATTTTATTTATTTATTTGTTTGTTTGTATATTAATCATGTACATTTAATGTAATATTTATCTCCTAATCAGGCGTTCTGGAGAGCAGATTTGGAGTGTTTCAATCTTCCTTCTATTCTTTCTGCTTCTGTATGGAATCCTAGGAGTTCAGATGTTTGGAACTTTTACCTATCATTGTGTAACAAATGACACCCAGCCAGGGTAAGTTCATCTATAGGAGCATTTGGGAATTTGTTGTCTCAAGGTGTATGAGTAATTTCTACTAATGTTAACGAGTGTAGCATGTACATAGTGTAGAAAAAATAGACAAAAGCCATTAGTTAAAATAAGAAGATATAGTCAGATGAATCTGAAAGATAATTGTGAAGTCATTGCTATGGTTATAGGCTGACAAAACAAAACAGCAGCTATGGTGCACTGTGAAGAATAACGAAATGGGCTGAAGTCACTCTGAAAGTGTGTGTGTGTGTGAGAAAGAGAAAGAGAAAGAGTCACACACACATATACACATATCACTGAAGGGGAAGTCCCAGAGACATCGTTGCTGACTTATGGCCTAGATCAAATCCCTGTCTATGTAACCTCAGTCCCAGCCTGTTGGTGTTTATGTATTATGACAGTCTTCAATTACATGATCTGGTACTATTTTATTCCCACTGGCGTCGTGTCATTCAGTTCACAGGATGGATGGCTCATTTCATGAGCATTTATGCAATACACCTCTCCCTTGATTTATGAGCATAATTCATTTGATGAAAACTGTTCAGAGGGTGAAAATTCGTAAATCGAAAATGAAATTCCCTTTAATTTCAATGTAAAAAATTCTGGCTGGTTCCTGACTCCCAGAAAAATCATCCAGTGTTTTTTCTGCATATGTTATCATACTATGCAATCATAAAAATAAGAACTATATTACTTGATTACTTTTTGTAACATTTATTACTACTACTCAGTTCTTAAATAGTTGTGAAAGTGGTGGTGTTGATGGGGATTCCATGGGATCCTCTGTGTCATCATTGAAAGACAGCTCTGTAGTGACTTCAACCAGCTTTTTAGCTTGAGTGTTGAGGATCAGCTGAAGGCATTGAGGTTTAGGTGGAGGTGATGAGGTTGCTGGCTGAAAAAATTATAGAACTGAAGTTTGTACTGCAGCCCTCTTTTTCTTGTCGTGCAACTCCTGATAGCATCAAATATCTTCATGAATTTTTCGCTTGTATGCTGAACTCCATTCTAAGGTTGGGGTTTTGTCATTGAGAATTTGTGTAGCTGCCTCCAAGGCACTGAAGAATTTTGAGAGTGTTTTAGTGTCCAGCATTTTTTGTGGTTCATCCAATTCTTCCTCCTTTTCTGATAACCTTTCTGCATCCAGCTGAATTGATTCTTCATTAGTCAAATCTTCACTGGGTAACGATAACTGATCTTGGACATCATCTGCGTCTACCTCATTGAATCCTGCTTGAGTTGCCAGTTGCACAGTAGTCTTTTAAATGTCTTTCACGTCACCCTCAAGACCACGGAAATCATGAACATATTTTGGCAATAGCTTTTTCCAAACACCATTCATGGTACTTTGAGCAATTTTATTCTGTGCATTTGTGATATTTTCTATAGCCATCTGGACATTGTAGTTCTTCCACAATCTTAATTGTTGGCTTGTCTTCTTCGTCTGATGCAGATATGAGATACCTCATCACCAGTTCCAGATAGTAAACTTTAAAATGTAGCATAACACCTTGATCCATTGGCTGAAGGATGGAAGTGGTATTTGGGGGCAAAAAACTACTCAAATGTTATCGCCGTAGTCTTCAACCTTGATAGGGTGACCAGGAGCATTATCGAGGGTCAGCAGACATTTATTATCCAGATTATTTTCAGCACAATATTTAGAGCTGAATGATGAAAGTTAGCTTGTTATGTAATCAGAATAAACATGCTATGTTTCCTATGCCTTTTGATTAGAATACCATAGCACAGGTAACGGTGCCTTGTTTAAGCCTTTAGGCACTCTTGGTTTTTCCAAAATTACACATCTCTTTCCAAATTTCCACTAAGAAGTAGTGTTAGTCAATCTTTTGAGACACTGAAACTTGTTGCTTTTGTTTCATCCTTGAAATAAGGGTTGAGAAGGCATGGTTTTCAAGAAAAGGCCAGTTTCCTTTTCTTTTTTCAAGAAGAAGGGTGCTTTCCAAAGTGGGGCTTCCTTTTGAAGGAACCCTGTCTACACGGCTGTTTTGGCTTTCGAAATCAGCTCTTCCGGAATTGAGCTCCCACGTGAGTATGCAAATGAGACATGAGATATTTAAATCTATGCCTCATTTGTATTTCTGATCGGCCACATTTGCATGCCCCTTCTGAAAGGGAAGGGCAGTGTAGCCACAGCCTTTAAGGGTTACCAATTTTGAAATAATGCACCCACGATTTTGAAATTATTTTGTGTGTGCCGCACTTTATATCTGTGCAATTAACAGCACACCTCCCGGTCCCCTGCAACTTGTCTAATGTAATCCAAATCAATGAGTTATATTCATATGGGAAAAAAAAAAAACTTTCTGCATATGTAAGAAAATAAGTATGTAGAATGTAAAACTTTAATAATTAGTATATAAATATAAATATTTTGTCTGGGGTGTCAGCAATGCCTACCAGACATGCCTGGACTTGTGTTCTCCAAGCACATGGTGTAAGGATGTAAAACAGAACATCTTTTTCCTTTCTTCTACTCCACCTATTCTGCAGAAACAAGGCTACTCAGAAGACTGAAGACTCCAACAGAGAAGACTGGTCCAGGTTTAATGGACAATCCTGAATAATAAGAACTGTAATATCCAGTGTTAGTGGAAAAAAAACTTCTTAATCTACGTCGGTTAGAGGCATTTTAGGCTAGTGAGTAGTGTGCATGTGTGGTTCTCCTTCATCTCAGCGAGCTGCAAGATTTTTGTAAGCAAGGTGGCCTGCCAGGATAGAATGGTTTCACTAATTGTGCTTTCCTACCTAGAATTTGCAGGATGTGCTGACTGAACCATAGCAGCACTTTGACTGGACACAGAGGGAACACAGGGCTCTCATAGTCAATGTTGTGTGCAGTCAGCACGCCCCTAACTTTACATGGACTTGCCTCACATGGGTGTCACTTCAGTAATGCAGGCGGGAAAAAAACTATGCAGACAGAAACGAGGGGTATCTGGCAACTCTGCACATGGGTAACAGTAAACAAAATGTCTTGTGGGCCGCCGATAGAACCCCAATGGACTGCGTGCGGCCCACAGGCTACAGATTGCCTGCTGCTGATCTAGATGTCACCCAGTCTAATAGGTTTAATTTGTGCTTTTGTTTTATTTTCGTTTGGCAGCCACTCTTTTCGTTCATCTATTATAGTCAATATCTTTAGCAGTGAGTTTGCCAATGTGTTTGGTATATTTGCTCACGTGTTAAGAAGGCTGGTTTATATTCTCTTTCTATTGATGAAGTGGTAAATTGATTAATAAATTTGCACTGATCATCTTGAGCAGTGCAAGAGGGTAAGTTCCTGACATGCAAGGCTAGGAGGTAGGAGGATTACACTGGTGCCTTTGTCTACATGGTTTATGAGTGGCTCAGGAAGTATTCATGGAATCAAGCTGGATGTGGAGCTCAACATACTCTTGTGCTGAGTGGTAATGACACCTTGAAGGGTGGCTTCTTGTTGCTAGCAAATCATTGTGTGAGCTAGTCCAGGTTGGAGAGTTAAGTGGTCACAACAGTTCCACAGCTGTGCCCAGGGGATCCCATAACATATATATTAAACAAATGACAAGCATTCCTCTAGCACCTTAAAGACTATATGAGGTAATAAGCTTCCAAGGGTAGGACCTACTTTTTCAGATTATTGGGGCAGACTAGAGATCAGCAACCCCTAGCAAGTGTGCCAGGAATGGCATGCAAGCTGATTTTCAGTGGCATGCAAGGCAGGAGCTCAATCCTGACCCTCCTACCCCCATGCAGTTGGGAGCTTGTGCTGGGGCTGGACTCATATCTGTGGGGCTGGGTCCAGAGCCAGAACCCCTACCAGCTCCTCTGCAGCATGGGGGTTGGGGATGAGCCCCTGCTGGAGCATGGGGCTGGAGCCAGAGCTCCTGCTGAGGCATGGGCCAGAGACCCCACCAGAGCAGAGGACAGGGGCCAGGACCCTGCTGGTGCATAGGGCTGAAGCCCCTGCTGAAACACAGGGCTGGATCCGGAGCCCCTGCCACTGCATGGGGCTGGAGCCAGAGGCCCTGCTGGAGTGCAGGGCTCGGCCAGAGTCACCACTACACACTCCTGCTGCCATACAGGGCTGGGACCAGACCCTCTGCCAGAGTCACCAACACAGTGCAGGCCTGTGACCGGAGCACCCACCACACACCTTTTTAAGTCACACTTTCTGTGCCTAGATTCGCCCACTGCTCTGTGCAGCTGGGAGAGTGCCTGTCTGCTTCGGTGTTTGTAATGAATGAACAAACATTTGTGAAGCACTTAGGGAGTTGGTGGAAAGGCACTATAACAGCACATAATAGTGACAAAGTTGGTCATTTACTTTGTTGTTTCACAAGTAGTTAAACTGTTCCGTTAACAAACACTTTGTTTGTTTTTGGACTCATTTCTCAATTTGGCCCACTGTACATCTGTTATCCACAACCATAGCATTTATTTTAAGACTTTATGTGTGGCTATAATAACAGAGTCACTGCCAATCATTCAAAACTCATAATTGTCATAACAATGAATTTGTGTTGGATGTCTCCATACTCCATTTTGACCTGTTAAAGAGCAAGGTTCCCCAGTGTCCAAATATTAAAGCTCTGAATTTTAATTTATATTTATTAATTTATTAAGGAAGCTGTTGTAAGTTGGACTATTAGTGACTTTAAAAGGTATCACTGGCACTTGGACTAGGCATAGAGGTCTAAATATCAAATTTCAGTTACTCACCACTGGAGCAGAAAAGGTTTATATCGCAGGGAAGGAGGGAGAGAAAAAGAGAAAAGTGACCTTGTAACACGTAAGATAATTGAGATCTCTGTTAACGCCTAGTTTAAATGAAGAAGAAGAATGTCCTTTTGCAGAAGAAGGGCTACTATTGGACATTGAGGGGGATTTACCCTCCCTGGACATTCAGTAATGGATTGAAAAGTAGCCATTCTTCTACAAAAGAACTTTACCAGACGATTACAGAGGGAAGCATCTAAACTGGAATTCATTTGCAAATTTGACACACTTAAATTAGGCCTTACCAGAAACATCAGTTATCTTATGCATTACAAGGGCAATTTCCCCACCTTTGATATTTACAGGAATGGCACACATCATACTTAATTTTTGCTTCATCCAGTGGTACTGCTAGTGGCAGGTACCCCCACACCCTTCCCCCCCACTTCCTTTTCCTCTCCTTCCCTGCTATAGGAAACCTGGATTCTAATTATTGACTCCAATAATCTGAAGAAGTGGATCTTGCCCATGAAAGCACATGACTAATAAATTTGTTTGTGTTTAAGGTGCTACAGGACTGTTTGCTATTTGTGAAACTACAGACTAACCCAGTTACCACTCTGAGCCTATTGAACAAATAGCAATTAAACACTGTACATATGTTAATCTTAATCTTCTACTTCCTGACTTTTGTGGTCACAAAATTGCAGATCTTAACGGTGCATTAACAATGACCTTTTCATTTAGTATTACTTGTCTCAGATAGTGACAGTTAGTGGAAAACTTTGTATTAGAAATTCAAATTCTGTTTGTTTTAGATTATTTTACAGTAAAATTTTGAATCTGAACAATGATATAGAGAGGACTCACAGTGAAATGTGGATATTTAAAAATACGACAGGCCTTTTTTACTGTGAACTGACAGAGGTTACCACATTTTAACTAAGCAGTAGATCAGCTCAGAACTGATAAATGCCTTGTTCTTGCTTTAAGATGCTTAATTTATGCTAAGTTGCTGTAAATTAAAAGGAACCTGTGTGATAGTTTTCCAGGAATTTAACATATTTGCTTAACAGAGTCTTGACTAGAAAAATCAGTTTCTGTGTCCTAGAACTAAAGGGAGGGGAAGTTAGAAACACTGATTATGTAGCTTATTGACAGTTAGGACCCAGAATCTTTCAGGGGTGGCCCTGTGTGCTTGGACAGATTGTTTTCAGGATGAGGAGTTAAATTTGGAGTACAAGAAGTTCTTTGTTGCCATGCAACATCTTTCTATGATTTATATGAAGAATCCACTGAAATTTTGGTCTGTCCCCTTGGGTATCAAATATCCTTCAGCATTTATGCTTAGTTAGGGTGGCCATCCATTCTGTTTTTGGCAGGACAGCCCCTATTTCGGGTGCCATTCTGGCATCCCGATTTATTTTGCAAAAGGGGCTAATTCCCCCACATTTCATAGGGTTCACCAGCTCCCCCCCCGCCCCGGGAGGAACTGGGACCCAGACCGCATGGTGGCTCAGCTACTGCCTGGCTTCCCCCAGTGGGGGTCTGGAGCTGAGCTGGGGCAGTGGGGGTTGTAGCTGGAGCCATGGGGGGGGGCAGGGTGAACCAGGGCTTCAGTGGGGTTGGATTGGGGCCTGGGCGGTGCGGGTTGGAGTGGGAATCAGAGTCGGAGCCAGAGCTGTGGGCAGTTGAGTGGGGCCACTGGAGCCAGGGCAGCGGTAGTTTGAACTGGGCTGTGGAGGTTAGAGCAGGAGCCCAGGCCAGGGAGGGGCGGGGGTTAGAGCAGGGCCACTGGAGCCGGGGCCAGTGGGGGTTGAGCCTTGCTGCAGAGGCTGGAGTGCGAGCCAGGGACTGGGGTGGGGGAGGATTGGAGCCAGAATCACAGCCACAGGGGGGTTGAGCAGGGCCAGGGGTGAACCGTGGCCGCAGTGGGGTTGGAGACAAAGCCGACCATCTTCCCCCAGCTGGGACAGCCAGGAGCTGGACCTGTGCAGCGGTGCAGGCTGCCACCCACAGCTTGGGAAAGCCAGGAGCTTCAATGGCAGGGTGACAGCTCTGTTCCTGGTGCCCCAGATTGAGTGACCATCTGTCCCGTTTTGGCTGGAATAGAATCATTCCCCATGTCCTGTATTTGGCTGGGGGAGATATGGTCACCTTAGGCTTAGTGTAAATTTGAAAAAGAGGAGTTCATACTGGCCTGCAGGCCAATAATGGAAATAGCACAGATCCGACTGCTGATTCCTTTGAGAGCCCAGTTAACGTTGCTTCCCATATGGAAGCTGTACTGTTAAACAATATCTCTTGTTCATGATCTCTGAGACAATTTACTTTTTGCCTGCTGCAGCATTTCTATCTAAATAGCATTGATTAAGTCACATAGGAAAAGACAAAGACATAGGAGGTATTAAAATGAAAGTCTATGACTTTGAACATACTGAAGATGGGCAGAAGGGATTTTACTTCCTCCCTGAAAATTACCAAAGGTTAACTGAGTGCAGGGCAGGCTGTACAATACCAGTGAATGTGGGTTAATGTCCTTAACCTAACCCTTGTTGGTTGTAGGTAGTATTCAGTTTAGCTGCTGCATGTCTCTAGTTTCTCCACTGCCCAGCTGGAAAAGGATGGCACAGGTGCAATCTGCTGAATCCTTATGACCTCCCTACACTCCATAGGGCAGAGGGATTCATGTCATCAACGTGCCTCACTCCAGGCATTGGCATCTCCCACATATGCTGGCCGCTGACTGGAGTACTAACAACATCCACAGTCTTTATTAGCTGTGTGACAGTCACACCTGACGGGTTGGATGAAGGCAGGTTTATCGATTTCAGAATAGTTAAAGCCCTTTTTTCTGTGAACTGGCAAAGGTTACCATGCATTAATTATGGTCATCTGAGTCCAATTAAAGACACCCTGTGACATTTGAAAACTTCTTTTAGGGCTAGGGAGCAGAAGAGGAATGAAATTCAAGCTGCAGAAGGGTTGTGTGCAGCAAAGAGAAAGGGCCTCTCCTTGGTAAAAACTTTTTTTTTTCTGTAGGGGAAATTCATGTTTATTGCTGCTTAGAGAAGGTGCTTGGCAGTTGGTAGCTGCCATAAGAAGAGACAGTTAGGAAATGAGGGGTTTAATATGTTTAAAGAAACCTCATTCGTCAGTCCTAGGGCCTACCTTGTAAAATATTGAAAATAAATCAATGTTAAGAATTCAACCTGGGGAGTAAGACTGATTTACTTCCAGTCCCCTAATACCTGATGGAGAAAACCTGAGCCTTGATGTGGTTAATCTTTAAATTTCTTTAAAATAATTTATCCCTTGTTTTCCTTCTTATTGCTGCCTTCCAGCTCTGCAGGGTGTTTTCAGGGAAGCAAAATATCTCTCTATTTATTTGTTGGACATCTTGCCATTCATTTGCTAAAGGCAAAAAGTCTGACCTGACCACGAAAGAAGTGATGGGGGGCCAGATCCATAATGAGCCTAGAAAGCCAGCTCAGACAAATGTACTACAGGTTGAACCTCTCTCATCTGGCATCCTCAGGACCTGACTCTTGCTATACAATAGAATTTGCTGGACCACAGGAGATCAATGTTGTCTAGCATCAGCATCAACACTCCAACGGCTTACTTAGGTCTTAGAAGACATGTAGGTGTAAATCAGAACTAAGTAACAGCACAGAACACTGAGAGCCAGGACTGGTGTCTGTAAACAGATGTTATAGGGCTGTAGGAAACTTGGCCACAGCCATGATAAGTGGTTGTCCAGCTAACTGAAATAATTCTGGACTAGGGATGTTGCTGAATGAGAGAGCACTGGATCAAAAAGTTTCAGCCTGTACCTACAGGGCAGGAAAAGTGGAGTAGCATTTGGGCACCCAAGATGATGATGACCTCAAACCCAGCAGAGCCTTGAATGATGGAGGCTGAGTGATGTTTTTTGGAAGCCAGTCAGCTCTCTTGTCTCCTGGGAAATGGCTGGCAGGAGATTTCCATTCCTGCTGCCCCAGTCACACCTCAGAATCCATATGCACTCTGTGTGGAGGCAGAATGAGAGGAGATTACCTAGATGTAGAAGAGCACATTATTTTTCAGCAAGTACCTCTGGGGAGCTCAGCCAGAATGATCAGCTTCTTTCACATATCCCCCTCTTCAGAGAGAGATCAGTGGGGCAAATATTTTTGCAGGTTGCTGAGGCCATTACAGAAATGTACGCTAGCACAGATATACTGACACAATTATAGCCGTGCACTCCCCTGACATAGACACACTGCACACTGTAGTATGGCATTGGTTACATGAGTGCAGTTGCTCTGGTAATTTAGTAGACTCAGTTGTAGCAGTGTCAGCACTACTTTTTATCAGCACTGTGTCTATAGTACGGCTTTGCACCAGTGTAACCAAATCTATATTCTTTCACTGGTGTCTTCAGCAGTGAATGGCCACATTCGAGTCAGCGGGACTACTCTTCTGTCCAAAGTTCGGGTATGTCTTCACTCCCACGAAGATCAATGCTGCTGTGGTCAGTCTTCTGGAGTTCGATTTAGTGCACCTGCTAGGGACACACTTGCGACAGATCCCACCCCTTGCTTTATAGAAAATGTGTTATGAATATAAATATGTATAATTCAGAGGTGCTTTGAACAAAATGTGTCTCACAACAATCCTCTTCAGTGGTGTAATCTCTTGGATCAGTAACATGTATCGTTTTGGAGTCGAAGTTATAAGTTTTGTCTGCATATCTGTTTTCCAAATGTCTGTCTCTGTAAAGACCTCAACTGGAGGGGGGGCTACCCTCTTGTGAGAGTATGACTTGTGAGGAAATAGCAGTACTTAGCTGACAAAAAGTCTTGGTGGATGCCACACCACATCTGAGGAACTTTGGTGTCTACATTCAGACCAGCAAATAAGCGGTGGCTGTTTGGCTAAAAAGGACAGGGACAGTTTCACTCATGTGACAGTCTCAATCGTGGAGTATACTTTTACACAAAGAGAAAAATGGAATTCTTTCAGCAGGGGAAAGGTATAATGAGGGCCATGGGGTTCCTCCATCTTTTGTCTTCAGCCTGCTTTGGAAGTTGGCTGACACCTCTATGGAGAAACAGAAGTGCTTAAGTAGAGACCGGGTCAGGATGGGATCCTTCTGGACTTGAAGCTTTTACCTGATATAAAGGCACAGGTTAGGGTAAGAACTCACATATAACCAGTTTCTTCAGGAACTAGAACTAGCTATGTCTTTTCTTTTTTTTAATTTGGTAACTCACTTTGATATGCCTGTTTTCTCTTAACCACTGAAATCGTACTGTTTTGCTTAATAGAAACTCTTTTGTTTATAATCAAGCCCAGTATACATTTTTATTACCTGGGGAGAGCTACCACTGTGCATATCTCCCTTTCGTTGATAAAGGGGGCTTAGCTAATGAGCCCTCCCTTTGCAAACCTTTTGCACAGAGAGACAGATTTATCTGGGGTTTTGATTCCTTTTGAGGGTTGATTTCCTGGGTGCTGTGCCCTATAACCTGCCCAGAGCTCTTCTTCATCAGTGTTTATGTTGATCTGCATGGGGAAGGGTGGTAACTCCAACTCTGTGCCTTGGCTGGGGGAGACCAGAGGATCTGGCTCGGTCAAACAAAGTAACGGGGAGTCCAAGAGAGCAAGAAGGTGGGTGTCCAACAGTGATTTTGAGGAGTAAAGGGCCTTAGATGTAGCGCAAGCACTTTGAAGTACCCGCAGCTGATCCTCAGCTACATGCAAGCCGGCACTTTGAAGTGCACCACAGCACTTCATTAGTAATCTCCCAACACCCTAATTACCATGCCCCCTTCGAAATTCGGGGCTAGTGCAGATACAGCCATTGTGTATTAAAATGGTCTAGCATGAATTAATTTTCATACCATGTTCCATGTTTAATTTTTTGTTACCATAGGCTGATCATGTATTTAAGCATCCTGATGTGAACATAGGTATGCCTATATGAACACCTGTGTCCAGAACTAGATTTGCAGAGTATTTTTTTAAAACTGGAATAAAGATACGTGCATGTGCAACTCTTTGGGCTTGTCTACACTAGCCCCCTCCTTCGAAGAGGCATGTAAATGAGCCCGAGCGGTGAATAGCAGTGAGGTGCTATACTACATATGCAGCACCTCATTAGCATAATTCTTGCCATGTGGACTTTGAAGTTGCTAACTTTGAGGTGCCAGCAAGCAGTGTAGTCGCAGGCACTTCGAAGTACCCCCACTACTTCAAAGTTCCCTTACTGCCAAAATGTTTTGTGAGTAAGGCCACTTCGAAGTATCGTGTGTACTTTGAAGTGCCCACAGCTGGACTGCTGGCTGGCTCTTTGAAGTTAGCAACTTGGAAGTTTGCTTGACAAAAGTTATACTAATGAGGTGCTGCATATGCAGCGCAGCACCTCATTGCTATTCACCGCTCGGGCTCGTTTACATGCCCCCTTCGAAGGAGGGGGCTCGTGTAGATGAGCCCTTTCTGTATTATGCAAAAGTGGAGCAGAGTGGTTTAAACAATGGTTGTTTTCTTGCTTAAAGAAAGCTGCGCAGAAAGCTTCAGTTTCACCTTGACAAATTTAGATTTTTTTAATAGTGCATGTTTCTGAACAGTAGAGCAATAAAATAATTCAAGCCTCTTTTTACCTCGCATAGTCATCAAAATGCCTCTGGGAATTGGACTAAAAGAAGAGGACTTTTAGAAGAATTGTAAGAAGTAATATACCAAAGGGCAGACTAAAACTTTTATAAGGAGAAGTTCATCTTTGGATCACACTTAAGAAAAAGTTTTGATGATAAACATACAAATATTTTGGAGTCTTGTAAGAACATGAGAGAAGTGAAACATACAAGAGCTAAGCTTAACCTAGAAAAGAGTAAACTATAGAGTCCTCCACCTCTTACAACAGGCTAATTTTACATAGTAATTTAAATGGCAACTGCTATTTATTTATATCCCTTTGACACATAAGGTGCGTCTACACTTGCATTCCTCTTTAGAAAGAGGAATGCAAATGAGGTAAATCGAAAATGCAAATCAGGGATACATTTGCATATGTACACCTCATTTGCATATTCTAATTTTGAAAGAAGAAAGCCAGTGTATCGATGCTGCTCTTTCGAAAGTAAACCCCTTCTTCGAACGAATCCTTCCCATTAAATAAAGGGAAGAAGGATTCTTTCGAAGGTGGGGTTTACTTTCAAAAGAGCAGCGTCTACATTGCTTTTCTTCTTTCGGAAGAAGCTCTTTCGAAATTAGAATAGGCAAATGAGGTGTCAATATGCAAATGCATACGTCATTTTCATTTTTATTTACCTCATTTGCGTGCCTCTTTTGAAATAGGAATGCAAGTGTGGACACACCCATACTGTGGTCACGGGTGTTTATGAATTTTGTTAACCATTACTAATTTTCTATCTGTTTTTGACATTTTGTGCATGTAGTTAGTCAGCTCATCATAAAATCAGCTCATATAAAATCAGATAATTACAAATAATCAGACATTTCAGTTCCGTAAAATGTATTGATTTATGCTTGGATGTACTAGTCAGAGAATACAAAGATGCACCTGTTCTGTGGATATATTACTGAATTTGAAAGGATGGACTGGGACTTGGGAGATCGAGGTTCAGATCCTAGCACTGCCCCACATTTCTTGTGTGACTTTGGGCAATTCACTTAGCAACTCTGGCAGAAATTTCTAAAAACAACGTGAGAGTTGTGTGCCCAACATCTATTGAATTTCAATAGGAACTGATTGTCTAACTCCTTTGGTCTCCTTAGAAAATCTCAGGTTTTGTGCCTCAGTTCCCTATATGCAAAATGAGCATAATAAAATTTCCTTCTCCCCCGTCCCCAGCACATACATTGCTTTAAATATTTAGATGTATCTTCTATGAATCAGGGAGTTTTTCTTATTGTTGATATTATTTATGATTCTTATTGCCAGATGTGTTTAGACAATATCTTGCACAGTTGGATTCTCATCTTGGTTGAGGCTTCTAGATAGCTCTATGAGGCTACCTCTACACTAGGGAAAGAAGGCCAACTGCAGATAAACAATTCTAGCTACAGGAATTGCGTAGTGAGAATCTATGTATGTGAAATTGACTTACCTGGCCATCTTCACTGAAAAAAGTTGATGGGAGAGTTTCTTGTGAGGAGTACAGGGTTCAATGCCGACCCCTGATACATTGATTTTGACATGCAAAATCAAACCCCGAAAGCTCGACCCTCAGTGAGTTGATCATCTCTGGTAGTGTAAACATAGCCTCAGACTGCTCTTATTACTACTGCTGCTAATGAAAGGGAACATCGGCCTCTAGGTGTGTTAGTGTGATCTTTACTGTGAGTGCTGACTCCAATAAAATAAATGGTTTTAAATTAAATAATTTCACAGAATTTAAAATACTGACTTTGCAGTACAAAATAACCTGTATTAATAATGAATGTTAAACTCAGTAAAAATATAATTTAAACATATGAAAACAGAGTACAACCAACACTTTATACTTCTTTTATTTTTAACAGAAATGTAACCTGGAATAATTTAGCTATCCCAGATACCCACTGTTCCAGAGAGCTAGAAGAAGGTTACCAGTGTCCACCAGGATTTAAGTGCATGGACCTTGAAGATCTGGGACTAAGCAGGCAAGAGCTGGGCTACAGTGGCTTTAATGAGATAGGTCTGTCCTACTGGTAAAATCCATTTCTGTATCTGTTTTAAAATGTTTATAAAATAAGTGGAATATATAATAATATTTTGTGTCTGTGCCATGAATATACAAAGTGAAAATGGTGTTTTTCTGTACCACTACTTCATAAAAAACTATATTGATTTTCTTTTAAATCACAATCTATATTTTTAGCACTGTTAATTAACTCAAGCAATTAACTCAAAACCAATTAGCCTGATTAAAAATTAATCACAATCCCAGTTTTAATCATACCAATAAACAATGATAATAATATCAATTTGAATTTATTATAAATATTTTGAATGTTTTTCTACATTTTAAAATATATTGTGTGCAGTTACAATAGAATACAAAGTGTGCAGTGTTCACTTTATATTTTTTACAAATATTTGCACTCTAAAAATAACTAAAAGTAGTAATATTTTTAATTTATCTCATACTCTGTAGTGCAATCTGTTTATCATGAAAGTGCAATTTTCAAATTTAGATTTATTTTTGTTATGTAACTCCACTCAAAAATAAAACTGTAAAAAATTTAGAGCCTAAAAGTCCACTTAGTCCTAATTCTTTTTCAGCCAGTTACTAAGACAAATACATTTGTTTACATTTACAGGATTCTACTTGTAATTCCTCACCCTTTAATGTACTTTCCAAATAAAGAGATTGCCCTACAGTACTTGTAAGAGGTGAATTATCTTTTTTTACAGTGCAAATATTTATTATAAATAATATTAGCTGAGTATTGTCTACTTTGTATTCTGTGTAGTAATCAATATATGTTAAAATGTAGAAAACATCCAAGGTATTTAAATAAATATTACTCTAGTGTTGTTTAACAGTGCAATTAAAACTATGATTAGTTTTGATTAATTATTTTACTTGTTTGACAGCCCTAATTTTTATAGAGTCTGGTATCCCAAACTCAATTCATGACTACATCTTTTTAAAAGGAGGGGCAATAGTACTTTATTACAATATGTGGGTGCAATGATTGACAATTGGGTTTTTATTATTTGTGATAAATTTTAGACTATTTAATGATTGCAGTGGCAAGTTGGGGCATTGCAGCTTCATTGAACATCTCTGGGCAAACATCTGACATACGATATATGGGACATATAGCAACTTCTATAAGCAAAGGTTACATAACTCTATGGCTAAAGTTACCTATGAAGAACCTGTCAAGAACTTGTTATCAGTCATTCATAATTTTGCCATTTTTTAACAATTTGGGCTGAAGGTTTACATGCTGGAGGTCTGTCAGAGCTAAATTTTTGGGAAAATATTTATATATTGGTAACCACGAGTTGTCTAAACTCCAAGTCCTCTTGCTTTTCATAGTGATGATCCTAAAATAATAATGAATAATTATAACAAAATAAATAATAAAATTCCTGAGTCATTAGTTGAAGGCCCTATGCTATTGGACCATTTTTATCAATGACTGGTAAGACAATAGAAAATTATCATTGATATGATTTGAAGGTTATCCACAGAGTGGGTCTGCTAAATAATGAAGAAGACAGATAATGGACTGCTTAGTATAGTTGGGCTCAAGTAAATAATATGCATTTTGAGTTGCTTAAATGTAATGTTAATACATCTAGAAAAGGTATCTAGGCTACATGTGTAGGAGGGTCTCCATACTGGGAAGCCATGATATTGCAAAAGACTTGGGGTCCTGATGGGTGACTAGCTCAGCTTGAGTTTCCAGTTGAAGCTAGACAGATTCAGACTGGAAACAAGGAACAAATTTTTAACAATGACAGTAATTCATCATTAGAATAATTTACAGGGGTTGAGGTGGATTTTCCATCACGGTAAATTTTTAAATCAGGACTGAATATTTTTTGAAAAGATACCACCTTGTTCAAACAGGACTTAATTCAGGGAGGTCATATGTCCTGTGTTGTACAGAGTGTTAGACAAAATGGTATTGTCATTTTCCGGATTTATAACTTCTGACTTTGTGAAGGTTCAAAAAGGCTCCACTAAGAACACAGGAAGGGTTAAAGGACTGGTGTCACGTGTTTCTTAGGTTTCTTCCCTAGTTACTTGAATCTTTGTACCCTTCCCCTATTAAATAGTCCACCTTCTGCAGTTATTCACATTTTGTAGTACCTTATCCCATGAGAAACCTCACAGATTTCAATGGGAATATGCATTGGGTAAAATATTACTCAGTTGTAGAATCTGTCACTATGTTTAAGGAAGGACAAAGGAAGTATACTTATGTATAGAACAATTCCTTTCTCTCTACTGTACCCCAAGCAGACTTAAGAGGAATCACTTGTAAAAGTGTGCACAGGAGACCCTCAGGAGCACTTGCTGTATGCAGGGAGGATGATGGACTTGCTGACTTTTGGGCAAGGTGTGTGGGGGTCACTCCATGGTCCCAGAAGCGGTGGGGCGTCAGGCAAATGGTCAGGTCTTGAGACAGCCAGCCCTCAGCGGTGTCCAGACTATGACGTGCTTCCCCCGACCCCAGAGCCATCTGGAGCACATCAGGTGGCATGCCAGCAGTGGTTTAAAATTCCCCATAGCAGCAATGGTGGCAGCCAGGAACCTTCTTGCAGTTGCCCTCTTTGTCCCCACTTTTGATGGGCCTGGTATCGTATAATGCTGCCACTGCTACCATCTTTCCCAACTCCAGTAAAAGAGTCAAAAGCATTTTATCCCTGTAACGGCATCGGCACCTGTCTCTCACCAGCCCCTCCTCAGCAGCCAATATGTGCCCGCAATCACTCAGTCTTGAATATAAGATGCAACCAGCTCTTCTGGGTGCTCTCTGGTTACGTGTGAGTCTGCTTTTCTTCTAGTTCTTATTATGGGTTGGAACCTGCCTGTCACAAGCAAAACTCTTCCCTTTAGATGTTGAAACAAAAAAGCAGTAAAGTAGCACTTTAAAGACTAACGTAATAATTTGTTAGGTGAGCTTTTGTGGGAGAGTTCATTTTTAATCATCTTTTGTTTATTGTAAAGAATTTTGATCAAGTGGTTCCTCAGTTTCTTAGAGAGTATGTTGCATAGATGCTCACTGTAGTCGGTGTAGTATGTTGATTGTAATGGGTTTTTCACTGTCAGTCCCTTGGGTACAGTGTCCATTTTCTTGCATTTGGAGAGAAAGATGATCTCTGTCTGGATCTGGGCGAGTTGTTTCTTGTAGTTGATGGATCTCCATTCCAAATGGCTAAATGTAGAGCCTTGCAAGTTGATTAGTAACAGAGAGAAAGCTGTGTTAGTCCATACACTATCAAAACAAAAAAGCAGTCAAGTAGCACTTTAAAGACTAACTAAGCTCATCTAATAAATTATTTTAAAGTGCTACTTGACTGCTTTTTCGTTTTGATAGTATATAGACTAGCATGGCTTTCTCTCTGTTACTAATCAACATGCAAGGCACTTCAGATGTTGGTTGTTCAGCAATTCCTCAGTTACTCAGTCCTTTGGCTGAGTTCATACTCTCTCCCCACTTCCACGGTATATGGTCTGTAGTTCTTTCTCATCACCAGGTATTGGGCCATAGTACCAAACCTTCCTCCTCAGAGGCTCTGTCTTCTTTAATAGCCCAACAGGGGGTCATCTTGGTCCCCTTTGTTGGTGTCCTTTTGACAGCCCTCCCTGAGCTCAGTCTTCAACAAGACCAGCAGGGCCTTCTATTGTATCTTCACCTGGTTTGGCCAGATTCTGAGCTCAGTCTCCTGGGCTCAACCTGCCCTCACTGACCTACAGATGGTTCTGCTTCTCTTCCAGCCAGCTAAATACCTGGTCCCACTCTTCAAGCTGTACATAGCAACTGACTACTCTGCTCCTGCTGCTTCCTTTTATATGGTTCTTCTGGCCACTGATTGGCCAGTCCAGCAGCTACTCTGATTGCTTGCTTCTCTGCAGCCACTCTAGGACACTTGGAGGACTTCCTGCTGTTATTTTTTTTTTCTGAGGCAGGGTGAAGCAGGGCCATGAGGCCTCCAGTAGGGGATCTCCAGTCATAGTCCACCCTGTCATAGTCCCCATATTTCCAGATAAATAAGGCTAATATCATCAGCTCCAAACTCAACTACATCTTATTAATATACTGCTTATGCATCCCGGGTAATACTGTTTATGTATGGCAAATCAAGAAACCTTTCAGTTCCTAATAGCTAATTGGCCAAAGTCAGAATAGTCTGTGAGGTAATGTAAAGCTGAGAATTCCCTGACGCTGATTCTGTTTGGTTCTTTGCTGAAAAAATATATTCAAACATGAGATTGTGCAATTTACTATAATCTGTCAATAAATGTGAAAAAAAATAATTACAGGCAGTTACACATCAGATCAATCCCGTGTCAATTAAGGGCTTCACTAATATTCCCTGAAATCTTATGAATCCCTTTTAAGCGAATGCCTTTAGCAAATAAATGTGTGTTGCAGAATGACGTGAAAGTCAGCAAAGTTTAAGCTATTTTAGAATGTATCTGGAAATGAGTTCAAAATTCTAGAAGCCTTCATGAAAGATACCTTGTCAGCACTGACATCATACGGACATCCAAGAATCTCTAAAGAGCTCAGATTTTGAAACAAGGCAGGAGAGAAAGAGAATGCCTAAGACAATGAGGACCCAAACCATATAAATCAGAACCAACATCCATAAATGAATAGCTGATTCTGTAGCACAGATGTTATAGGCTGTGGGCTTGTCTACACTACCACCTTCCTTCGAAGGAAGGATGGTAATTAGGGTGTTTGAAGTTCACTAATGAAGTGCTGCCATGCATAGGCAGCACTTCATTAAGCAAATTTCCCCACACGGCAACTTTGAAGTTTTAAACTTCGAAATACCAGCACACGTCTAGCCGCAGAGCACCCACCAGTACAATTTTGAGGAGTAAGGGGACTTCGAAATTGCCCCGGCACTTTGAAGTACCGGTGGGTGTGCCGTGTTTAGACGTGTGCTGGTACTTCAAAGTTTAAAACTTCGGAGTTGTCATGGGGGGGGGGAGGGGGGGAGGGAGGAATATTTGCTGAATGAAGTGCTGCCTGTGCACGGCAGCACTTCATTAGTGAACGCCCAACACCTAATTACCATCCTTCCTTCGAAGGAAGGTGGTAGTGCAGACAAGCCCTATCTGTAAGAAACACAGTTTTGTAAGTGGGAGTCTTTGAAGCTTTTAGATAGTTTCTAGGGACCCTTATGGTGGATTATTGCAGTGTGCTCTAATATGAAGGTCACAAAATGCATGAACCACCACAGCAAGGACTACATCCAAGTGAAAAGTTTGAGGTCTCCTTACTGAAAGGAGGAGAGTACTTTTGGATATTGCCACTTCTTCACCATATATAAGTAATGGCAAGGTATCTCTCTCATCCAAGACAGTATATATTAGTGCTTTACTCTGATTTGGATGTTTCTCTGTGTCAATGAGAATTTCTTCCCTTTTACATGAATTGAACTTTGGGCCCAGTTGTGACAGAAGGTACTAGAGAAGCATAGAGATTGCCTCCTCTGCATCGACGAAGAGGAGACATAGATCTGAGTACCAGTAGCCCTGCAGTCCAACTTAATGCATTAAGTCCCTTAGCCATTTTACGTGCACATTGAACAGGAATGCGACTGAGCAAATAATAAAATGCCTGCTACAAGAAAACATGGTGCTTTGGAACTATTGCCCAATACTACCTTCTCAGTCTTTTTGTGAAAGAAAGGACTTTCCAACCACTATTCTATCTCTTCACAGCCATGCCAAAACTATTGCAATATCAGTGGTATCAAAGAATATCAAAGACTGGTATATATCTATCAAAGACTTCCAGGAGATCTAAAAGACTTAGCATAGATACCTTTGTACAAGTGCATCTAGGAGACCAAAACCACCATGAGAGAGGCTCAAATGTATGCCTCCCAAAATTTAAAAAAAAAAATGCTCAGAGGAACAAAACACGCCACAATGGCTAAACAGAATAAAATAGGTGGATAGAAGCAAAAGGGACATCATCTGAAAATTAAAAGTCAAATCTTGTAGAGGAAAATAGAAAGGAACATACACTCTGGGCAGTCAAGTGTACAAGTACAATCAGGTAGACCAGAAAAGATACTAAAGGAGTATTCAAGGAAGACAAGGCGATTGCAGAGAACCCCTTAATGAATTATTTGAATCAGCCTTACAAAAGAGGACCGAGGAAAAGTCCCATACTTGAGTTATTAATGGACAGGGTTTTGTAACAGATTGATACATTAAATAAGAAGTTGCCAGGTCCAGAGGATATGCACCTAACAGTTCTGAAGGAAATCAGATATGAAATTGTAAAATTATTGACAGTAGTATGTAACCTGTTGCACAAATCAGCCTCTGTACCAGATCACTGGGGGATAGATAATGGAATTGCTGTGTGTTCTATAGGCGATTGCTAGGGTTCTGTAGGTGATCCTAAAAATTCTAGGCCAGTAAGCCCATGTTCAGTACCAGACAGATTGGTTGACGCCACGTAAAGAACAAAAATATCTGACACATGATATGTTGGTGAAGAGTCAAGGGAAGTTATTCCTCCCCAATCTATTAGACTTGTTTGAGGGCTCAAAAAACACATCAACAGGAGTGATCCAATGGATCTAGTGTAGCTAGATTTTCAGAAAGCCTTTGACAAGGCCCCTCACCAAAGCTTCTGAACCAAAGAAATCAGTCATGGGATAAGAAGGAAGAACCTCTCTTGGATTAATAACTGATTAAAAGACCCGAAACGTGGTGTGGGAATAAATGACCACTATTCAAAATGGGGAGAAGTAAATAGTGGTTTTCCCAAACTATTTGTAGTTGGACTAGTTCTGCTCAGCATATTCATAAATGATTTGGAAAAAGGGGTAAAAGAGAGGGGGCAAAATTTCCACGTCATACAAAATTACTCAAGATAGTTAAGTTGAAAGCTGACTGCTAAGAGTTAGAAAGGGATCTCATTAAATTGGGTGACTGGATGGCAAAGTGGAGAAGAAATTCAGTGTTGAGAAATGTAAAATTGTTAGTGGAAAACATAATCATAACTGTAAGTACATAATGATGGATTCTATATTAGCTGTTGTCATGTAAGAAAGAGATCTTGGAGATATTTTGGATAGTTATCTGAAAAGATAAGCTCAGTGTACACTGGCGGGCAAAAGAGCTAACTGCTTGTTAGGAACTATTAGAAAAAGGATAGATAGGAAAATGGAAAAGTCCCATAATGACAATACTTCTGTTCAAGAGACAACCATCCTCTGAGTAGTCTATGAAGTCTGGGTTGCCCCAGCTGAAGAAAGATGCATTAGAAATTGGAAACAGTGCAGAGAAGGGCAAAACAATTACTAGGGTTATAAAACAGCTTCCATCTGAAGAGAGATTAAAAAGACTGGGACTGTAGAAATTGGAAAAAAGATGACAAGGTGGGAAGATACGATAAAATAAAAAACATCTATAAAATCATCACTGGTGTGAGAAAGTGAATAATGAAGTGTTATTTACTCTTTCACTTAATGTAAGAACCAGGTGTCATCCTTGTTAATAGGCAACAGATTTAAAATAAGTAGAAGAAAAGACTTCATATAACAGATGATGAACTTGTCGAGTACATTGCCAGAGAATATTGTGAAGGCCAAAATTATAGTTGCATTAAAAAAAAAAAAGCATTAGATCAGAGCAGTACGTCCAGCAAAGGCTTCAGGCCAAGATAGTCAGCGGCTCAGCCTATGCTGTGGATGCCTCTGCCAGAAGGTGTGAGCAGATGACCAGGGATTACTCAGCAATTGCCTTTTTCCATTCTTTCTATTTGAGGTTTCTGGCGTTGGTCGAGTTGAACCAGTGATGGCCATTTTTATATTATTATGTTCAAAACCATCTCTATAAAATAATCAGATCTTTAAACCTGATAATGTCTAAGGGACTCCAAAAATAATAGAATGTTCAGAATTATTTTGGTACCATCTCTTTAATAAGCTTCTTCTAGTCAGGAATGTTAGAAATATGGCAATAACTGGCAAGTTTAAGCAATATTTTCTCTCTCCTGTTGCCAGTGCACCTTTTGTCCACAGGTAGCTAAATTATTTGGTAGAATATTTTGTAGCTGTATAATTTTGTTTGATAAAACCAATGATGTTTCACTTGAAGATATTATTATGGCGCTTGTTCTATTCATTCCTGAAATGTGTCATTATAACAATCATGAGCACAGCAATCTAGCAGCTACCATATAATTAGTGCTACTTCATTTATGGTACATCAGTACAAGTTATGCCTATTTGATTTTGAGCATTTAAATTCCAATTTTTAAAAAAAGAAAAGTGAGATTTCTAACAAGCTTGCTACAGATGAGGGACCACATTTTGTGCCATTGTTAACTGAAGTTAATAGAAATTTGCCAGCTTGTATCAGGGATGAATTTGGTGCTGAACCGGCATAATGTGAAGAATACAGTTGTGTATGGAAGAGAGTCCCCTATATTGGGGGCTTATTATGCTTCCACTGAAGTAGATAGATTTGACATGTGTGACAACAAGACTGGATCTGTACAGTGGAAAACTAATACAAGATTTGGTATTTGACAAGGAATTTTATTCCAATAAGCATACACATCTCTTTTCCATTTTTGTTCTGTTTTTAACTGAAATACAATGCCTATTGGTCCTAAAACTCTTCTCTGCTGTTTTCTACTGTACTCTTGTTTTCTGGTCAGCACCGTCCTCTGAACTATCTTGAGAAGTACATTTGTCCACTTGCTTGGGTAAAGAAGGAGCCGCACTGTGCAAGTGCTCTCCAAGTGGAGTACAGAGTTCAATGTCTCTTTTTAAAAAGAAGAAAACAAAAACTGCTCCCTTCAGATCCTTCCTAGTTTGGAAATACAGTGAAATTGATAAAACTGGTCAGTTTCACTGCAGTTGTTGGGCAAATCTGTGATAGAGAGTGAAATTGGCAAGAGCCAAGTCTGCTACAGCTTGAGGAAAGGCTGACCAGTAGAAGCAGCACAACAGGAATAGGCTGTCCAATACCCCCATATCCACAGTAGTCTTAGCAGCCAGTAGGCTTTAGAGTGGACGGAAATAGCAGCAGTGGCAGGACAGAGAATACATAATGTGTAAGTCTTTGGTGGTGAGCACCTTCACATTTAACAACTGCCATAAATAGCGGGGTCAAGAACAAATGTTTTGTGGAAATCCAGGTATTGCCCAGCAGCTGGGCAGGGAGATTGACTTCCCAAATGGCTGTTGCTGCAGAGCAGAGTGCCCATTTATTTAGGTGATATCTATTCAGATGTCTTCTGTTTTTTTCAGACACTGCCCCTGAAGGGGTCAGTGGAAGCCAGTAAAAGGACAGGAATGAAAGGGTGGGTTCATGAATGTGGATAGCATACCTCCTCACTACTGACCATGCCTAAAGGGTAAAATTGATCCCTTCTGTTTCTCAGTCTAAGCTGGTTTTGATCTGAGCTCCGATATTAAGAAGCTTGACATTTCCTGTATGAAATCATCCCTCAGAAATGACTCAAATGAAAGTGTCAGGCTTATTCATATATGTCCTCTGTCACTTATGTGTTAGTTTTAGTCTCCTGTCTTCAGTTCATTCTCTGGTCTTACTAGCTCAGCAGGATGTGACAAATATGATAGTTTCATGAATTTTATGACCACATTGGACTAAGTGTACAAAAAAGGTCATTGTACATGGGTAAACCCCAGTCATTCCCTATTTAATGAAGTATTTGTTTGCATATGCATGTACTTTAACCTTTTCAGCAGTCATTACTAAAGAACACAAAGACTATTGTGAATCTAAAGTGGCACACAGAAATATATGGGTAGGTTGGGAGTTAAGACCATTCAGTTGTATTTTCAACATAATTACTTGTCCAAATATACATCTAAATGTAGCCTTTGTAGTTTTATATGTAAATTATCATGAGTTATTTATGCACATAACTGCACAATTAACAAGGTGTATTTTGTTAGTGGGTGTTTTGTTGCGGTGTTGGGTTTATTTTTCAATTTGCTGTCCTCCAAGTCTACTGGTGACTTCTGGAGGCACAGAACAGTATTAGATAGAATACCGATTATCTGATCCTACAATTTATGGCAGTTTGTGGTGTTTTATATCTCTTTATTTGAGTCACAGTGTACTATGTCACAAAGTGTTCTGATTACAAAGCAATTTTTAAAATTTAGCCTTTGATTTTCCTTATGTGGATTTTTTACACAGCACATGCCCTTTTTACATTCAAATATTTGTAACAGCTGGCTGCTAATCATTGCATATGTGTGTGGACACATTCCTGTAATTAATCTACGGATGTACATTTGCCACATTTCAATTCACCATTTAAAATCCAAAGTACAGCCACCAAAGCAAGACAAACAGAACACAAAAAGACAGACAAACAAACAATCAGCCAGCACCCATGAAAACAAATTGGCGTGGCTGTCCTTTAAATATCTTTCTGCTATATCAACTTTCATCTTTTACAACACCCACTCTTTCCCCCTAAGCCTTCAAATCCCTCGTCTATCAAATCAAGTAAGCTGAATGTCAACAGTTTGACACGGCAGAATGAGATAGTCTTACAGCCATACACTCTCATCAACCTCAAACAATGAATAATATCCTGCAGTATTTGTGTAGGGTTTTTTCCTCACAAAAAATAAATTTTATGAGAAACGCAAACAAAATCAACCTAGTATCATCACAGAGTTCTGTATCATGCTGTTCTCCAACTCCAATAGTCCATTAAATAATAACTACATTTGACACTAACTTTAAAAAAAGCAGTACAGTAGAAGCTTGAGATCCACACATTTGACTTGCACATATCTCAGGTTAATGCGACTTTGGCCGTGTCTTCACTTACTGAAAACTTTGAAATGGCCATGCTAATAGCCAAATAGAAGAATACTAATAAGGCACTGAAATGCATATTCAGTGTCTCATTAGCATGCCACTGGCCATGGCACATCAAAATTGCCGCATTTTGCTCCTGTGTGGCTCGTCTACACTGGGGTCCTTTTCGAAAGGACCTCACCAACATCGAAATCCCCTTGTTCCTGTGAGCTCATAAAACCCTACACAAATAAAAAATGAGCTCACAGGAATAAGGGGATTTCAATGTTGGTGGTGTCCTTTCGAAAAGGACCCCAGTGTAGACAAGCCACATGGGAGCGAAAAGCGGCAATTTCAAAGTGCCGCAGCCGGCAGTATGCTAATGAGGTGCTGAATATGCATTTCAGTGCCTCATTTGTATTCTTCGATTTGGCCATTAGCATGGCCATTCTGAAGTATTCAGCAAGTGTAAACGTAGCCTTTGAGTGGCAGGGAAGTGGTGCCTGGCTCTGGGCTTCCAGGCACCAGCTCTCTGCCACTTAGAGGAGTGGGGAAACTGACCAGCTGCTGCGCTGGTCCGTTTCCTGGCTTCTGTCAGAGGTGGCAGCCAGGAGCCTGA
Organism: Carettochelys insculpta; assembly: GCF_033958435.1. NCBI lineage: Eukaryota > Metazoa > Chordata > Testudines > Carettochelyidae > Carettochelys > Carettochelys insculpta. The sequence continues at coordinate 109,728,668 of NC_134137.1, read as the reverse complement.
CTCTCAGCTTCTGTCCCTGACACAAGTGGAGAAACTTCTGTTGGAGCGGCAGCTTGACTCTTGCTGCCCCTGACAGGAGCAGTTTCCCAGTCCCCGAGAGTGGCGGGGAGCTGGGAACCATGCAGCAGCCTGGCTCCCAGCTCCCATCCATTGGCGGGAGCCGGGAGCCAGGCTGCCACCTGGTTCCTGGCTCCCCGTCACTGTAGAGGCCAGGAAACTGACCAGTGCATCAGCACTGGTCAGTTTCCCATCTCCCACAAGCCCAGGGGAGCTGGGAGCCAGGCTGCCGCCTGATTCCCAGCTCCTCAGACTTGCGCGAAATTTGAGTTACGCGAGGTTGCCCAGGAACACAACCCTCATATAACTCAGTGGCTTATTATATTTACCAACACTTATTTCCTCTTCGGAGTATAAGCCAAACTTTACTACTACAGTGGTAAATGCTTGGCAAATGGTGAGATTTTATTGCAACCAGTTTACCTTTAAAATACAAACATTAACTAATAAAACTCAACTGTCATGCCATGTTAGTAAATATTGTAATCCATCATTTGCACAGATATGAGCCTGTAAGATCGTTACCATATCATCATTCCCATTTTACACATTAGGAAATGGAGATACAGAATGTTTATCTCACCCTATTTTTAGTCACTGGAGAAGTGGGAGTAGATTTCAGATATCTATAGAGAACAACAAGAAGTCCTGTGGCACTTTATAGACTAACAAATATCTTGGAGCATAAGCTTTCATGGGTGTTAGCCAATGTCCGGGTAATGAGTGGTCTGTGAGCCTTTTTACATCTGAGTCTTTAACTGCTAGGACAGGCAGTCCCTTTGCAGTGGGCAGCCTGGGTGGCTGATGGATGCCCCAAAGGTTGGTGCAGAGAGCTTATTTCATCCGAGTCTTTAACTGCTAGGACAGACTGTCCCTTCGCAGTGGGCAGCCAGGGTGGCTGACGGGTGCCCCAGGAGTCTGTCCCGTGGAGGCGACACGAGTCAGCGCTCAGCTCTCACTGCACCTTACCACTGACCATGCTAATATAGCCAAACCGGCTAGGGTTCTTTGTTTGTTTTCGGCCCAGTTACAGTAACTGGAAGAAGTCAGGCTGAAGCTTAAATGGTTACTATTTATTAAAAGGAAGAAATAAGTATCTTAGCAGTTACAAGGTTATTGCTCTATCTTCTTAACTACTAGGAGGATGATACATATGGCATACCAATTAGATTACAAGTTACACATAGAAGGACAAAACGCCTTAGCTTACAGAGCTCTTACTATTAAATGTGCACAAAAATACATTGCAGGTATAATTCTCACCCCTGCATCCTCTGACTCTGGCAGAGCCAGCGTCTTTCACTCAATCCCTTGGGAGGAAGAGTACGAGGAGGGTGTCCCCTGGGTCCTTGGGAGGCAATGACCTTACCTGAGCAGCAGGTATAGGTAATTGGAGCTCAGTTAGAGTGCGCTGCAGGACCCTTCTTTATACCCCTTGGGTCACGTACACTCTTCCTTATCTAAAGGTGCCAATTGTACTGGTTTGCCTTTGTGACGCCAGTTCTTACAAGGGCATTGCGACTTAATTTACACTTGTAAGACAGAGATAACTAAATCATTAAGACAGAACATTCTTTTCGTATGGGCGCAAGATTCCTCTCCTGGGACAATGTGTAGGTGGTCAATTATCAGTACCAGCCAAGGGCAGTTTGAGGCCCTGTGGTCATCGACTGACCTGTTAGCCCCCTTGTCTGTGTTCTTCCGTTGTCCAGGGTCGTGATGAGGCAGCACATCTGTGCTCTGAGGCATCAAAGACTGTGCTTGAGATTAGCACATCTGCGCTCCCAGCATCAAAACTGTGCTGTTTCCTTTCGTCCTTTGTGCTCTGAGGCACCGAAGAGGGGTAAGATGAAGTAAACCTGGAGGATTCTGTGTGGCTACAGTGGGCAAAGACCCGCTTCCTCAGATGCAACTATCTATAGTTCTTATTCTTATAGTTTGTTCACTAGACCAGCATTTCTCAAATTAATTTGACCACAGGACACTTTTGGGCTTGGAGTGTATTGACAGAACACATACATGCTGGTGGGGAGTTGCATACTGAAGAACTGCCACATGTAATCAAAGGTTGATTTAAAAGACTTAGGCTGCGTCTACACGTGCACGCTACTTCGAAGTAGCGGCAGTAACTTCGAAATAGCGCCCGTCACGTCTACACGTGTTGGGCGCTATTTCGAAGTTGAAATCGACGTTAGGCGGCGAGACGTCGAAGTCGCTAACCCCATGAGGGGATGGGAATAGCGCCCTACTTCGACGTTCAACATCGAAGTAGGGACGTGTAGACGATCCGCGTCCCGCAACATCGAAATAGCGGGGTCCTCCATGGCGGCCATCAGCTGGGGGGTTGAGAGATACTCTCTCTCCAGCCCTTGCGGGGCTCTGTGGTCACCGTGGGCAGCAGCCCTTAGCCCAGGGCTTCTGGCTGCTGCTGCTGCAGCTGGGGGTCCGTGCTGCATATACAGGGTCTGCAACTAGTTGTTGGCTCTGTGTATCTTGCACTGTTTAATGAAAGCGTGTCTGGGAGGGGCCCTTTAAGGGAGCGACTTGCTGTTGAGTCCGCCCCGTGACCCTGTCTGCAGCTGTGCCTGGCTCCCTTATTTCGATGTGTGCTACTTTGGCGTGTAGACGTTCCCTCGCTGTGCCTATTTCGATGTTGGGCTGCGCAACGTCGAAGTTGAACATCGACGTTGCCAGCCCTGGAGGACGTGTAGACGTTATTCATCGAAATAGTCTATTTCGATGTCGCAACATCGAAATAAGCTATTTCGAAGTTGGGTGCACGTGTAGACGTAGCCTTAGTGTTTTTAGATTTCTTTTATTTCACAAAGAACAAAAAATAACAAGAAAATTTTCTGAATCACCAAGTAATGCCATTCTGATGGGGCAATTAGCAAACCTATAATTAAGTATAAAAATTAAAAATTAAGTACAAACCCAAAACAAAATTCATCAATATAACAGCCGAAAGAAGGATGGTTAGTGTCATTTTTTTCATACAAGACTGGTAAAGATAATATTGTTCACAGAAGGATTGTCCTTCCTTAAAGCTTAAAATACATTGTTATATAAAAATGCAGAACACCTGAGGTATGGAAAAAAATTAATTTTATATTTCTATATATGTGTTATTTTTACAGAAATCCACTGGAAAATAAAAATAAGTAAATCTGACTATTTTTTAAATGAGAAAATCATTTCTACATCTTTTGATCACAGGTCCACTTAATATTAGGAATGACACTGACAAGCTGTCTCCTCATATCAGGTGCAGCATCACATGATTTCTCTGAACGTGACTCATGCTGAAACAATTCGAACCTACTCTGATTGTATTGGCATGAATGGCATAACAACAACTATGCTATTATAAATGCCATATATGAATGCTGCAATCTAAGTACTGTTCAGATACCTTAGTATTTTTGATACATACATAATTTCATATTCAAATTTTACTGGGAAAAACATTGCTAGCATCAACATTTTTTTTCCCAGAACACCTATTCACATTGTGTGGAACACCGTTGGTCTGCAGAACATGGTTTGGGGAAATGCTGCACTAGACCAATGTGTTACCAGTAAACGAAAAACAATTCTTGGACACAATGCTGGTTAGGACATCAGTGTCCCATAGGAATCCAAAAGTCACCACACTTGTGGTTGTTGTCTTTCTATATTTGCCACATTCTCCATCTCCCTTGCCACTCTAAATAAATGTCTTCCCCCTTTCCCGGAGCCAGGCATCCCAACCCCCTCCACCAAATAAATACCTCCCCCACCAGAACCAGGTACCCCCAGCCCTCCCCCCCACTGGTCTGTCTGAATGCCCTCCCCCAGAGCCAGGCACACCCAGCCCCTTGTTCTAATTCAATGCCAGCAACTCCCCAGAGACCTCAGAGCTGTCTCTGGGGCTGCTGCTGGAGCCACTGATGGGACTGCCACTGCTGCTGCCATGTGCTTCTCCCACAAAGCAGTGGGGCACGTGAGGATGTGACTCTCAGAAGGAGCAGCATTTAAGGGATCCAAGAGCCACACATGGCTTGAAAGCTGTGGGTTAGCTCAGAGGTTTGAGCATTGGTCTACTAACCTTGAGGCTGATCCTTGTAGAGGCCATTTAGGGATCCTGGGCAAGCAGACAGTACAAAAAAAAAAAGTTGATGCTCAGCCCTGCTCAGAGGGTCCCTTCCAGCTCTCTGAGGTGTGTGTGCATGTATATATTCACCACATGTGGTGAGTAGCAAACATGTTGGACAGTATGGGGTTAGGAGATACAGTTTATCTGCGCTTGGAGAAAACTAATTTTTTTAATGTATGTATACGTCAGAAATGGAGCATTTCATGAGGGCATAAATCAGTATTTGGTAAACAAAATGTTGCTTTGCAAGTCATAGCTAAGACACAAAAAAAGTCAGAGATTGTGGCAAAGCAAAACATAGAACTTAGATCTGCCAAGTCACAATCTGGTGCTTTAATCTTAAACCCTTCCTTCCTGGGTGGAATAAGGCTGCCTCCACTTCTGCTACGCTTGAACTAACTGCAGCCCCAAACTCAAGGTGGGATCCAGAGCTGGGGTTAATTATATTTGAAGATTTGTTGTTATGAAATGTGTTGTAGCAGTGGTGTACTGTGTCACAATGGTTTCTCCGGATTTATGAATCTAAGCCTGCAGATAATTTCTTTATCCTAACTGGTTTTGGCTTGGCGATAACTTGTCGTGCATGTGATTCAGGAGTGTACACTCTGATGGGAGGTCAAGAGGATTTTTTTTCTGATCAGCAAATCCTGAGAGTTTGAGGCTTTAATTTACACCAAAGATAAGAGGATGGAAATGATTCTAATACAGCAGTCACAAGATTAATATCACATGCTCTGAAAGTAAATATGTCAACTTCACCTAAACATTTGTTTTACTTAAATTGGCTGTCTTTACCTCTGCATTATCCTGTGAGAGTTTTCTATTCCATTGACTTTATCTTTTACTTATCCTTAATTTGTTGTGTCCTTTTATGTTACAAAACCAGTCCTAAAATATAGCTGCCGCACAGAGGCATTGATGATCACATTTTTTTTTTGCCTTAACATTCTTCTGCACTGGCCCTGCTCCCATACTTACAGTTCCTCCTTCCTCACTACTGGCTTTCCAGAATTTTGAGACCGCCAGTGTACAGGTTTCACTTTTCAAAGGCAGCTGATATAATTTTAGCCCTGTTGTAGAACTTTGAGGGGATCAAAATCTGTCCCACCTCCTTTGTGATATTCCATTATGCATGCCTGAAGGTATTCTATACCGTTTCTTTAATTAAGCAGGACAGTATTTTCAAAAAGGTAATAACAAATTCCATCTTTGCTTATCTCCCACTGAAATGTACCTCATACACCGGGGGAAGGATTTTGAGCTTTGTGGGAGAGGCCTTTTCTTGAACAATTGGTGTGGATGCTTTCTTACTGTCTGGGATCGCTCAGGCTTAGATATTGCTTCCTTCTGTTAATTCTCAAAGGCTGTGTCTACACTACAAAATAACTTCGAAGTTGCTTACTTTGAAGTACAACTTTGAAGTAACAGACGTCCAACTTGAGTGTCTACACATGCCCTACTTTGAAATTAAGCTTCGAAGTAGGATGCTACTTCATTCCCGGGAATGGAGTAAGTGCTTCGAAGTTGGGCTCCCTTCGAACTTAACTTCGAAGTAAGGGAAAGTGTGTGCAGCTGCTCCTCAAGCTACTTTGAAGTAAACCCTCACCTTGAAGTTAACTTTGAAGTAGGATCCTGGTGTAGATACACCCAAAGAATTTCAAACAGTGGTTTGTTTTGATGATACTTCATTCTTTCTTCTTCCCTCCACTGTCCTTCAGATGCTAACTTCAATGTCCCATTCATCTCTTTTCTGATGTCTGGCTTTTTTCTATACTGTCCCTTATTAACATAATGCCTTCCAAATTGTAGCCAGCCAAGTTACCACCTCCTTGTCTTTCCGAGGCATTCTGAAAACTCCACAAAGCCACAGAAAGAAAAATGCATTTTTAATTTATTAACCAAATATTTACAACAAATTCCGAGTAAATTCTCTTTCCTTAGACTTCCTTACTGCAGGTCATCATTTCTGTCCTTTAAACTGTAAGCTATTCAGACAAGATTGCCTTTATTTTGTTGACTTCAGCAATGTGTGTGGTGCCATAGGGGCTTAATAACAACACTGATAATTTCTCAGCTGGCAGAGCTGATCCAGTTTCTAGTCATTGGCACAAATATTTGCATTATAAGATCATATATTCCCCAAGCCAAGAGATGAAGCAAGACGTGATCACTGATTTTTCATGTTTGAGCACATAGGAAGGATTGCTATGTATGAGCAGAACCAGTGATAAAAATAGATGGAAAAGTATATAACTTCTTCAATAACAAACTTTATAATCTAACCTTTCTTGGATTTTTGAAATTGTGAGGTCAGGACAAACAAGTATTCTTGGATATAAATGTCTTTCTTTAAAACACAGTGCAATAAACAAAAACCTTTAAAACAAAATACATTAATAAATTTTCCTTTTTAAAAGTTTTAAAACTTTTCCACATTCAAATTTATAATGTTTTGCATCCTATTACTCTCCCTTTTACACTGGAAACATGACCAGAAATAGTGTCAGAATTAGCCAAACATTTATTTTTCCAGGTCGGCTGCCAATCTGCTGCTGGGGACGTGAGGACGCATTCTTTTATGTGTTCTTCATGCTTCATATTATTATAGAAGGGTGGAAAAATATTCCTAGGGAGACGGGTTGTGTGGTCTGTGCACTGAAAAACTGCAATTTGACAAAAACTTTACATTTTGGTTCTTTGCATTACATGTCCAGCTTTTGAGTCAAATTTTTCCCTTCAGCCACATAAGCACAAATCCACTACTTTGGAGTTGATCATGGACCTTACATCATGGCAAGATAATGAGATTGCATAGGCATAACTCAAAGATAAAATTGGCCTTTTAATTTTTGGAAGGACTAAAGTGATCAAAAAAGGAGATTCTTGTTGGGGAGCATATTTCTTTGTGACTTCTTGGAAATATTTATTACTATTGCTGTTACATATTAAATTTAATGCACAAGAGAGATGATATACAGTCTTCTAGATTGCCTATTAGACTGTATTACTGAAGTACTTCAGTGTTGTACGTAGATTAGAGATGGCAGTGGTTTAAGTAAAGTACATAAAGCCCTGTTCAGGCCCAGCCTTAGGACAAGGTGAGTGAGGTGGCTGCCTTGGGCTGCATGTCTTCAGGGCCCTGCGGTCCCACTGACTGGGCTCTGCTACCAGTATAGTGCCTTGGGCCTCACCCACCGGTCAGGACCTGCTATCAGCATTCCACCTTGGGCCCCGCAAAGTCTTTGGCCGGAGTGCAGGAGTGCATTCTGTCACCTACTGATCTGCTACTCAGACTCAGAGAGGACAAAGTCAGCTGCTTGGTATGATAAAGGCTCTTGCTAAAAAGAAAAGAAGTTTGAATTGGCATATTTTTAGATTGCAAATATATTCCACACATAAGGCATATTCCAGGTTGTAGCCCAGATTTAAACTACTGTTATGAAAACTTGTGGCTAGAAGGGTGAAATACATCTTGGAATTCCTGAGGAAAGTTCTTGCCCATCAACCGCTAGACTTCAAATGGCTACAGACTCAAGCATTTTACCGACCATAGGAAAGATTTTTGAGCATTTTCTCTTTTCAGTCCTACCCCATTTAGAGGATTCCCCATCGGGACCTTAATTAAGTGTTAGATATCTGAAATAAATGTGCTTTTGCATCTCTGTCACAAATGCCCTTACATTTCCTCTCTTTAAAAGTGTTTTTCCTCGTTGCTACCACTTCTCAGAACAAGCACCCATATCAATATATCCTTAATATTACACCTCCCATGAGGCCAAAGTGATTTTAAGAATCAACATAGGCTTTCATCCCAGGATAAATTCAGTATTCCATAGAAACTCCATGGGACAGGTGGGATATAATTGCTTGGTTGATATGACCCTGAATCCTACAATATGGCGTAGTAGGAACTAATGCTTAGTGTGTTCCCCCAGAGCTCTCAGTACATTACCTAGGGCTGGCTCTGTTCTGAGAATTGATTCCTAATCTGGGTTTTGTGGCTTGTCAGTTCTCTCACTCACTGTAGGCCGGAGCTGAAAGTCAACCTCTAGCTCCAAGTGCTGAGATTTGGGAAGACACCAGGAACTCATCAAGCCTTTCATGCTCTGGGACTCTGCGTCCCTTCCACCTTGTGACCTTCCTGATGCCTTAGCTATAGCACAGCAATTTTCAGAAGGGTTGCACTCTGTAAAGTCCAAGCTAGCAAATGGATTTTTGTACAGTCAGTATGAAATCCCTATAAGAAGTCTGAATTGAGGGTCCAGGTCTGTAATCTGCAATGACACTTCTGCTTCCGGAGATTACACAGTGCTAACCAAGGACTCCAATAACTTCTAAAGACTAAATACAGCAATTAGGAAAAACAATACTCACTAGGAATGCCCAGGCTGAAAGAGAAAATAAGCACACATTAAGACCATCAACACTAATGAGAAATAATGGAGAAAATAAACAAAAAGTGCTGCCCTAAACAAAAACAGCCCATCCCTGCATGAAAGTGCTTGCTAGAGAAAAAGTTTAAGCCAAAGTTATATAATAACTGTTTGCTGTACAGCTTGCTTTAAGCAAGAGACATCACATATAGGCTGGGTCTACATTTGCCCCCAACTTCAAAGGGGGCAAGTTAATCAGAGCAATGGGAGATTACTAATGAAGTGCTGTGGTGAATATGTAGCAATTCATTAGGCTAATTGTCCTCCATGGCAACTTCAAAGTTTCAAACATGCATCCTGGCACTTGAAGTTTGACACTCAAAGTTGCTACTGGGGAGAGTAAGCCTAAAGAAGTGCTGCATATTCACTGCAATGTTTCCTGAGCAGTCTCCCATCACCCTGATTAACATGCCCCCTTCGAAGTTGGGGGCAAGTGTAGACAAACCCATACAGTCTAAAAAGGGGAAGAAAACTAATGCAAAACAACCTGGGGAACCAGTGGGATGTAACTCATATGGGAACTTTAACTGCACTTAAAAAAAAAACATAGTTAATATCAGGCAGAGCGTAGAGCAGGAGACCCTTAGCCATTGGTATAGAAAGTACTATAACGCTTTTGGAATGGGAAAATAGTACAAAGTTGTTTTTTTAAATGTCAAGGTTTTAATTTCTGTTCCTGTACATGGGGCTGGGCTGAGTCAATATTTTGAGTGACTTCTCAATCAAAACAGTAAGGTTGCGTCATGACAGTTTGGAAGTTTGCACTCTTCTCTCTGAAAGATTATTGCCCCACCAGGTTTAAAGGCATTATGTCATGGCAGAATACAATCATTTAGATAAGATATAAGCCAAGATTTTCACAGTTCTGTGGCATTGTGCCTCCTTCGCATGAAGGATTGCTCGTGTCATGGCAATTCTATCAAGTATCTCCCCAGCAGCTTCAATGTAAAGTTTTAGTATAGTTCTCTTCCAAACCTTTATAACACCTTTTGAACAATTTGAAGAGTTGCCATGTTCCATCACAGAGATTATGCCATTTCTTTACTGAATGAGTTAACTCCTTTGTCGTATTGCTTATGTGAGTGCCAACAGTGTGGATCAGAACTAGTCCCTACCACAAAGGTTTTGCAATCTAGCAGATTTATAACGTGCTTTGGGATCCTTTGGGTTACAAAATGCAACTGGTATATGTGTAAGATGTCCTAATGCATCTACTTTCTCAAACTAACTGTAACAAATGGAATTACTTGAAAGTATAAAAACATAATCCAGAAACAATAATGTCTCATGCATTCACAATGGTGGTGAGGCTTTGGTGTGATGTTCAGATTGGGTGACACATCTTGCAACATTACCAGATGAGCCTAAAAATACATAGCATATACGTCTACAAGTGCCCCTCCCTTTCAGAAGGAGCATGTAAATGAAGTGGATTGAAAATGCTAATGAGGCACTGCTATGAATATTCATCACCTTTGCATAATGACAGCCACCTGGGGCATCGAAAGTGCTGCTTTCGAATTGCAAGCTAGCTGTGTAGATGGGGTTCCTTCGAAAGGAAACCCGGATTTGAAAAAAATTGGGATAGTTGGTCATTTTGGGAACAGAGCCAGTCCTCCAACCCCCTGCTGTTTATGTTGTGGTCAGAATCATAAAAGCAGAGGAGCATGCTGCTGCTTTTAGAAGCAGTCAGAAGTTCTGTTTCGCTTCCACTCTACCAGCACTTTATCTACCTTGAGTCATCCTGCACTGTGCTACCAAAACAGCGTTAACTCCCCTCACCTCCCCATTTTATAACCATGATAAAGAGGATTTGCCTAATTTCATTTATTTTCAATTTTAACCCTTTTAAAAATGAAGGTTTAAAACAAAAAAGCAGCAAGGCTGTGAAATGTGGCTCACATTATCTCCTCCCTTGGAAAAGCTCACTTGGGAAGAGACCTTGAAGGGGAAAATAAACTCACCAGAACTCCTCTCAAAAGTTCCCTGTATAAGGTCCTTGAAGGTCCTCCAAGGTGTATTGGAGGCACAGAGCCATCCATGGGGGCCAAAGAGCATTTAGATATGTGATGAGAACAAGTACCATAGAAAAAAATTGAAATGTATTGTACTCCGCGTGGTGTCTGGATCCATATTTAATCTCTGATGTGTAGTGACAGAGAATACCCAGTAGCTGATGAATGTACACGAAACTGGATTTGTGCCTGTCCTTTCCAATAAACAGTAAAAGTATTTCACTTTAATTACCAGCCAGTGGCAGGTCTTGTTTAATGGTATACATGCCATTTTCTTTTACTTCTTTTCATAGGAAAGTATTATGCAAGTTTGCCACCGTCTGTGTAGAAATGTTTTGCCAAATTTTTTTTTCCTGCTGCTTCTCTATTTTTACTTCAAATCCTCTGAGATTTAGGTTAAATATTAGTTTGACTAACCACATCTGTCAAGTCTCACAAACAACAATTTTTCTTTGTAAAAGTCTTTATGCATATGTTAATACTTATTATTCTTTTTTGCAATTAGTTTGATTTTTCTTTTTTTCTTTAACATCTTTAATTGGGAATAACAATGTGAACATTCCATGGACCAGGTAAGAATAAGGTATCCCATAGAGGGGTGAACTCTAGTTACTGTTGATTGGAGACTATATATAGACCTATTTATGTATGTTTCTACACAGATTTGCCTTTGACTGAGGTAAGTACAAGTTGAACCTCTCTAGTCTGGTACTCTCTCATCCAGCAACATCTGTAATCCAACATGATTTTAGTTAGCCAGATGACCATTTATCATTGGTGCCGCCAAGTTTTCTGTGGTCCCATAAAGTTTGTTTACAGTCACCAGTCTTGTCTCTCAGCTGTTCTGTGCAGTTATTTAGCCCTAATTTACCCCAAACATCTTCTAAGAGCCCAGTAAGCAATGGAAGTGTTGGTAATGCTGGCAGACAATGTTGACCTCCCACAGTCTGGAAAATTGTCTCATTTGGCACCGGTCAGGTCCTGAGGGTACTGACTAGAGAAGTTCAACCTGTACTCTGTTACGGCTACTTGCTTAAACCACCTCCTAGAATGGCATAAGGCGGGAGTCTGCAAACTGTGACTCCGGAGCTGCATGTGGCTCTTTAAGGACTTCTTTGTAGCTCCTGATGCTGTAATTTCAAAGTAAAAAAACCAAAACCCTCCTGATTATTTTTGATGAACAATGAACATGTACAAGTGAAAAAATGTACAACTAATATATACATACCAAATGATGTGTGAGCTCAAAACATTGTATTACTCCCTTTAGTGTCCTCCAGAGAGAGAGGTTTGGGAATAAAAGTCAGGAAGAAAGTGGCACAAACACACATGGAAAGTGAGAGGAAATATGTAAAATGTTTGTGAACGTCCTGCGGTAAACATGTATCACATTACAAATCATTGTATGTGTGCTGCTCTTACAATAGAGATTACAAAAGTGTGGTTTAATGTTATTTATTAAGGCTCCTCTGAGATTCACATGCATTGCAGTTCTTGAATTACTGAGTTTTTTACTGGATTGGAAAAAAAAAGGTGCTTCTTGCTATTTTGGTTGCCAACCCCTGGCATAGGGTCTTGCTTGACCTGCAGTGAAAGTATAGATACTGCATGACCTGTGTCAACCCTAACAGCCCTCACACCCTTTGCAGAAATGCATCATTCTATGCAATGGTGAGCACTCTAGTCACAATATTTAAATTTCACTGCCCAGGACTCACAGACGGGAAGCCACCATCCTTTGTGTTTTTGAAAGGCCTTTTCCAGAGTGGTCACCTTGGTTAGCACACATAGCAGCTCTCCCTTGCTGTGTACAACTGACCCATGACTGTGCCAGCTTCATGCTCTTGCTCTTACCTGGAGTAAATTGGAGGCCAGTGGGGAGAAGAGGCTGTGCAGGCAAAACTGTGGATGAGTCACAGAAACATGGACATTTGCTAGAAAGATTGCAAAGGGGTATGGCAGAGATCATCAGCAGTGCCACATAAAACCAAAGGAACTTTGCCAGAGATACCAGAAGGTGAGGAAGGGCAACAATAGGCCCGGTACTTCTCTACAGCTGCGTCTACACGTGCACGCTACTTCGAAGTAGCGGCAGTAACTTCGAAATAGCGCCCGTCACGTCTACACGTGTTGGGCGCTATTTCGAAGTTGAAATCGACGTTAGGCGGCGAGACGTCGAAGTCGCTAACCCCATGAGGGGATGGGAATAGCGCCCTACTTCGACATTCAACATCGAAGTAGGGACGTGTAGACGATCCGCGTCCCGCAACATTGAAATAGCGGGGTCCTCCATGGCGGCCATCAGCTGGGGGGTTGAGAGATACTCTCTCTCCAGCCCTTGCGGGGCTCTGTGGTCACCGTGGGCAGCAGCCCTTAGCCCAGGGCTTCTGGCTGCTGCTGCTGCAGCTGGGGGTCCGTGCTGCATATACAGGGTCTGCAACTAGTTGTTGGCTCTGTGTATCTTGCACTGTTTAATGAAAGTGTGTCTGGGAGGGGCCCTTTAAGGGAGCGACTTGCTGTTGAGTCCGCCCCGTGACCCTGTCTGCAGCTGTGCCTGGCTCCCTTATTTCGATGTGTGCTACTTTGGCGTGTAGACGTTCCCTCGCTGTGCCTATTTCGATGTTGGGCTGAGCAACGTCGAAGTTGAACATCGACGTTGCCAGCCCTGGAGGACGTGTAGACGTTATTCATCGAAATAGCCTATTTCGATGTCGCAACATCGAAATAAGCTATTTCGAAGTTGGGTGCACGTGTAGACGTAGCCTACAACATACAAAGGCCAAATACAGACCATACTTGGTAGAGACCCACCAGCACGCTGCAGACCATTGTAAATACCTTGGAGGAGCCCACGGAGATACCTCTGACATGAACAGCAGGGAGGGGGTATTGGTAGGGATTCTAGCCATGCCATGAGCCATGACCTGCCTGAGACTTGTCCACTGTCATCCAGTCCTTCCAGGCAAGGGTGTATGAGCCCAGTGAAAGGGAAAGGAACTCAGGAAGTGTGTGAATCCATTTTCCCTTACAATGATCTAATGGCATCCAGCTCATCCCTAAGTTAATAAGACAAAGATACTGACTTTTCATTGTTTTACTGTGATGAGAAGCAGTAGAGTTGGCATATGCTTTTCATTTTCTTCTTGGTTTAGGCAGAGTGCGGGCAGGCCCACTGATAGGGAGGGGAGTGCAAAGGGGGCAGTTGCCTGGGGGCCCCACCTCTAAAAGGGACCCAGAGCTCCAACCACTGCCAAAATAGCAGAGGTGGCAACTGGAGCTTCTGGACTCTATGAAACACCACAGTAACATTGTAGTGCCGTTCCACACGTGGCTCTAAGAGAGAGCATGGGACAGACCCCATGTCTGAATGCTCTGAGCCCCGCCTCTTCTGCACTTGTCTCTGCCCCTTCCATGGTGGAGAGCCAGGCCACCTATCACTTTGTCCCATGGGTCTGTGGTAGTTCTGGGCTCTGTTGGGTACAGGGAGTCATGCAGAACTTTGAGTACATAAGGTGCCTTCTGTATCCCCCTGAGAGATCTTGATGAAACTTTCATGAATTTGCTGTCTCTTGAACATTTCTGGGGACAGCTGTCTTATTTCCTGCTCTATGATAGGACACTTTCTCACACTACTCTGTAAGTAAGTTGGACTGGCAACATTGCAGTAAACAAGCTAGTGGCATGCAATTTGGGCAGCTTCAGGATGCCCATAGCATCTGTGCGTTTTATGCCTTTGTGATCCTCAGAAGTAAGATACTGACCAAACTCACTAGTGCCTGTGGAAAACAGCATCAGTAATCAGTGTTACAGCCCTTTACTTAACACCCAACGAATGAGGTCCAAAATTTTACAGTTTCAGTCAATAAAAAATCCATCCTTGTACCCCACCAGGTTGTACTCACCATGACTGGAGATGGAGAGTGATGCTGCACCAAGATGCTACATAGGTGATGTGTCAATAAGTATTTATCATTAAAAGCATTCATGGGAATGAGGGAAGAGAGTGCTGAAATATATATTCCTCTTTCTGTTGTCCCTGTAAACCCAGTGGTACATCTGCTTCTGTCAGTAGCTGCTGACATGGTGTCCTTGAGGGTTGCCTTTTCCACACCCACAGAATGCCTGACCCTGATGAGGAGGAGACAGAAAATGAGTTGGGAGGACAACATTAGCAATATCCTGCAAGCCAGTGCTGCACCTATTCATGCTCCAAGGGCTTGGATGGACATTATGACCAGCAGCCTAGATAAGTAAAAGGCAGCCAGGAAAAAGGCACAGAAGACCGAGCTGGAAAAAGAGAGGGAAATGCAGCAGGACATAATGTGGCTTCTCAGGCAGGAAACATGAATGCTGCAGACATTCATTGACCTACATGTTTGAAAATCCCACCCTGCACCCTTGGCAAACCTAGTAGAACTTGATGGTTGCTGCTCCTGACATCTTGTAGCACATCGCGGGGCACATCTCTAGCCTTACCGCTCCGCACTGTGGAAACCACAGCTTCGGTAAAACATAGTTAATGTATATCTGCTCATGTTGGACTACATTTGTGCACTCAGATAGACAAAAGTGCTTATTTCCTTCTTTATTTTATTTTTTTCTCCATTAATCTGTCTTTAAAAATTGTGTAGCTTTGCCTGTGGATGGCAAAGGGGCCTGCACAGTGATTTTTCTCCACTGCGTTTTGCCTGCTCGGTAAAGTTCTATTTCTCAAGAACAACATTATCTTTCAGTTCACAAGAAATACATCAAAATTCATAGCAGCAGCCAAACAAGGCAGTATTTGTAAATACAGCAAGCACCATATCATTCATAACTTCAGGGGAAAAAAATAGCCCTGTTTATAAATAGATAGTAAGCACTGCAGAATTCATAACAACGTCCATAGCTCTAGGCCCAGAGGACACTACTGCAGATGAGTGTTTAAGAGCTCTCAAAACCCCCATCAATGCTGTAACTCACTAGTGGGCTCTTGTAAAAGTCCTTGTGTCTGGCTGTTCAAAGCTAGCAGGCAGTCGCTCCACTTCCGTCCTTTGTCTCACAAATACTCTGCCAGACACAGCAAACAGCTATAACTATTAGGATATTTTTATCACTGAGATCATTCAAGGGAGTAAACATAGTCAACGTCCTTGCAGTCTACCAACAGCATATTCAGCAATCATTCTGAACCCCCTCAGTCAAATATTAAATCATACCTTGGTGCCGTAGAGGTAGTCGGCGTATGGCTTCATGAGCCACAAAAGCAAGTGGTAGACTGGGTCCTCCAAAATCATTGTTGGTGTTTTAATATCACTGGTGGTAATCTGCCAGTTGGAAAACAACATCCCTGCCTGCAGCTTTCTAACAGTTCTGTGTTCCTAAAGATGAGCATCATGTACCTTCCCTGAACAGCTCACACTGATACTGGTGAGGCATCTGGGGTGATTTAACTATACTGGCATAAGCGTAGAAAAGTAGCTCTCTTCGTTGACATACACTGTGGCAACATGAGTTGGTGTCAAAATAGGGATATGCATACTGCCACCCAGTTCAAGTGCCTGATTGTTGCAGAACCATTCACTGTTTTCTGTATATTTCTGAAAGTCCTATGTAACTGGAGACAATTAATGTCCCTACGCACTTCTATAACAATAGCCTCAATGTAAATGTTTCAACTCCTTGATGATTTCCCAATGACCAGTAGCCATGTGGCATGCTGCAAGCTTCCAGAGTATGATCATCACTCACTTCTTCCCTGTCAAGGCAGCTGTCATTGTGGCGTCCTTGCACTGAAGGGCTGGGGCAAGCTCAGCACACAGATCTGGGAGCATGGCATTCCAGTTCATCATCCATTATTTGTCATCCCAAACATGAATTGTGATTGATCTTACCAGTCAGAACTTGTTTCTTGGGCCCCAAAGCAACATTCTGTTCTTCACAGCCGCTCTGTGAATGTCATCAGCAATCATGAATAATGTTTTACTGTGTCCCTCAGCAAACAGTCCTTAAAGAAACTTTCATGTCCGCCACATAAAAAGGCCATAAAAGTTACGGGCTGTTGATGGTATTATGAGTTGGTGAAGGTTGTCTGTTGGGAACTTGATCCTTAAGTCTCCAGATTTCCGTGGTCAAATCATTTATGTTCCACAACACATTGGAAAAATCTCCTAAAAGGCGTTATCAGAGAGGTAGCCATGTTAGTCTGTATCTTCAAGAACAACAAGAAATCCTGTGGCACCTTATAGACTAACAGATATTTTGGAGCATACGCTTTTGTGGGCAAAGACCCACTTCATCAGATGCATGAGTGGGGGGTGGGGTGGTTTCATAGGAGTATTTGAAGAGTGGGGTCCTAGTAAAAGGGAGAGCCAGAGCTGACAAGGTCTGTGCAGTCAGGGTGGAAATGGCCCATTGTCAGTAGTATACATCAAGAGAGGAGAAAAAACAAGTCAGATCAGTCGGGGGATGTGACCCATTGTCAGATTCTAATGTGAAGGAATGAACTTCCAGCGCAGAGAAGCTGTCTTTATAAGGGGCCAGCCACTCCCAGTCTCTGTTTAATCCTTGGTTGATGGAGTCAAATTTGCAAATGAATTGCAGCTCAGAGCTTTCTCTCTCCATTTGATTTTTGAAATGTTTGTTTTGTAGGACTGCTACTTTTAAATCTGTTACTGAGTGTCCCGGGAGATTGAAATGTTCTCCTACAGGTTTGTGCATGTTGCTGTTCCTGATGTGTGATTTATGTCCATTTATTCTTTACATTGGCCAAACTAGATAGTCTCTACGTAAGAGATTGATTGACAACAATAGAGAAAGAATAACCTCACAGGCTCAAAAGATGGCACAGAGCCTTCCATCATAATTTTAGATGGTCATTGTATACTTTTCAATTATTAATGAGTTTAAAATGTTTGTTCTGTATGTAGTGCTGTATGTAGGTTACTGTTGTAGTTTAAGTATATGCGATTATTTTATGCTATTGCACTGTTGTTATTTTCTCGTGGCATTGTAGGTATACTTGTTCTACATACAGCATAGATGAGCTACAGGTATGATAGTTGCGGGAATGAATTCTGTGAGCCCATCTACATGGCAATGAAATGCACTCTGTAGAGGTGTCATTTATAAATTGCACTCGTCTTGCACCTTAATTGGCTCATGTAGACTCTCTAGTGCACTTTAATGGGCTGCTGTTTGAGACGGTGCTACATTAAGGCACACCAGGGAACCTTTGTAAGTCTAAACTTTCTCCCTTTGACCTAAGTGGAAGAAGGGACTCACCTGAAGTCTTTCAGATAAGTGAGGGCGAGTACACGTCATTTCTGAGTGTTCATTTCGTGAAAGAAGGAGAAAAAGGGTATCCCACAAAAGACATTCAGTGTCTCCTCTGGTCATGGTTATTGTTCCAGAATTACTGGCACAGCTCTCCAAAGAAAAGTGATATAGCAAATCCTCTTTGGACCTGGTTGGTACATTTGGATTTTGGGCCCTGTCTGTCTTTGAAGTGGTTATGTGCAGTCCTGTTTCTGGTAACAAAAGCAGGAGCAGAAAGCCTCGGACAGGTAATTGTTCCAAATGGGTCATTTCAGAGAAAGGAATGTGCCTTTTTTTTTTTAATTTGGAAAATACCTGGCTTATCAAGGGCACTACCAATAATAATAGTCAGAGGGGCCACTTTTTTAACTACAGTGCTCTGGTTTTTGCCGCAAGTCGTGTTTTGCTAGTTTTGTAACACGGATACTTCAGAAAATTCTTTTTGTTTTGGTTGCCATGCAGCTTCTGAAGGAAAGGAAAGGAAAGGAAAGGAGCATGCAAATTCCCAGAAAACTCTAGACAGCTTTATGTATTATTGCTTATGTGGGATTCCTGTCTGTAGAGTCTTATTTATTTTACAATTAAAATATATAAAGGAATTTACAACTTCAAATGTTGCATTATTGCTATTGAGAGATTTGTCTTATAGCAGCATCCAGAAGTTGCAGTCATGGACCAGGATCTTATTGTCCTAAGTACTGTACCTACACAGAATATGGCATGCATATTAATATCATACGCACATAACTTATAACTACTAAGGGTTTTACATAACCTTGCAGAGCCAACAGGAATAAGGGTGTTCCTTCACCCACTCGATGGCCGAGTAGGACCCATAAAGTGCTTGGATCTGGATGGTAGGAGAAGAGTAGATATAGCTATCCAGTAACTTCCCCAACTCCCCGAGCTAGTGGGTAAGGAGTGTGTGGCAAAACTATGACTTCACTTCCCAAGACGCTGGCCAGCAGGACTGGCTGGTTGCCAAGGAGAAGTAAGTTACATCGCTTTCAGTATTGCCAAAAGCCATTTCCTCCCAAGGCGCAAGGAGGGGCAAAGATGGAATTGTGACTCCAAAGCTGCTTCTGAGGCACCAAAGCTAAGCACCACTCTTTACTCAGCTCTGTCCTTTGTGAATTCATCTATCCCAAATATAGTCAGGGAGGCTGACAGCCATTGAATCAATCTGTAAGCCCTGCATAAAATGGAAACCACTTCAAGTCTGCCAGTTTCCCAAGATCCAGAACCTATGAACATAGATATGTTTACTAAATGCAATAGGTAAGTTATTTATATTGTTTAACATTTATTTTTAAAGCTATTTTCCTAAGTCAGGATCTTGGGTTTTTTTTTTTTGTTTGGTTTGATTGTGTGAATATCTCCGATAAGTTATGCAGAGATTTTGGGGTCATCCTGTCAGGATTTATTTTTCTGAAGAAATTTCTTTATGAATTAAATTAACCCTTTAGTTTCCTATTTTTAACATCACAGTGTGTGGGAAATGTGAATTCACCTTAATCAGTGGAAGTTTTTCATTCTAGTTAAGATTCAAGCTATGCAAAGATATGGAGCTATTAGCCATAATACCGTTGGAAGAGCTCTTCTGACAAAATGTCTGTTGACAGAGTGTGGCCACACACAAATGCTGATTGCGCTGTTGATCCGCTCTGTTAACAGAGAGCGGCTGGACTGCCCAGCCATTCTCTTCACAGAATGGCCAACCAGAAGCACAGCAGACAGGGCTTCACAGTGACCCTGAAGCCCTGTCTGCCAACAAAGGACCCCCTGAAGCATACACAGGGTTTTTTTGTGGGCAGATTCTGTCTAGAAAAGCATTCTGCCTCATGATATGTTGACAGAAACATTTTTAGTGTGGATGCTCTATGAGTTTTGTCGACAAAACTCTCCAGTATAGACATAGCTTCATAGTATCGGTTTATTTTCTGTTGTTTCTATTTCATCTATCACTCTAGTCATTATTAATATTTCTTTCCCCAGAACTTGATCATTTTAGCTTTCCATTAATTTTGTCGGTGGAGCTCAAGAAACTATCAGGTTAATGCAGACATCTTTTTCGTCTTCTCTTGCACATTTCCATCTTGATTATGTACAATGTCTGTCTGAATTTTGACTGCCCTCCCCTTAACTCATTCTGTCAAGGCAAGTGGGGATTGCCATTTAAAGGTCTTGCTGACTTTACCTCAATCCCTAAGTTTATATTTGACTCAGAGCTCATCAGTGCCAGCTGCTAGCCTATCCAAGTCAAAGCCTTGAAAGAAACCTAAACCTAGGTATCTTCAATTTATAAAATAATCCGGCAGTTCTTCTTTGATTCCGTTTTGAAAGCTGTTGATCCTGATTCTGAAACAGAGTTTGATGCTAAAGCATAAAAGACTCTACTTCATTGTCATTCATGAAAGCACTGAGGTCACCTTTTTAAAGTTTGTGTTCACTCTCAATACATCATCCTCTAGTAGAGTGGTTCTAAACCAGGGGTATATAGAGGTCTTGAGAGGGTACATCAACTCACCTATGTATCTGCCTGGTTTTACAACAGGCTACATAGAAGGCACTAGTGAAGTCAGTACAAACTAAAATTTTATGCGGACAACAACTTTATACTGTTGTATATACTATGCATTGAAATGTAGTACAATATTTCTATTAAAATTAATTTATTTTATAATTATATGGGAGAAAGGGAAAAGTCAGTAATTTTCATTAATAGCATGCTCTGCCATGCTTATATTTTTCTGTCTGATTTTGTAAGCCATTATTTTTTAAGTGAGGTTAAACTTTGGGGGGGTGTAAGACAAATCTCAGCCCTGAAAGGGGATCAGTAATCTGGAAAGGCTGAGAGCCATTGCACTAACACGTAGCATTTTAGAATAGTTCACCAGGTATGACAAAAATCTATGTGACTGGAGTCAGTTCTGCTTTCCTTTCTCCTTAGGACTTATGGAATTGAGAGTCAAACTGCATCTTCATTTTAGATACATCTGCATCTTCAGTCTAGCAGATAATTTAATTGGTAACTGTTTTGACCATATCCTGTGTGCCCTCACCCCCAACATCCTTCAAGCTGGAGGGTTCCCCCCTCCCAGGCACACTTCTTGGAAATACTCAGTATTGGGCTAACTTTAAAGTCAGTGTTAGAACTCCCATTAACTTCATTGTGTCAGCACTGAGAGTTTTTGAATATTTTGAATAGAGGTTTTTTTACCTCTCCTAATCGCTGGTAAAAACTTAGAAGTGCTCCTAATAGCAGCCTGATGCAGCTGAGCTAGATGGAGTGTCTGGGATATCTGGATTCATCATACAACTTTTGTCTCAAAGATGATTTCTCAGTCAGAGGCTGACTTAGAAGCTGAAGAGTATCAGTTTCCTCTTGATCTGATTTATAGACTTTCTCTATTCCATCCTGCTTAAGACTTCTGTAGAGTTGATGCTGCCTTTGAATAAATTGCACCCTAAGTATCCTGCTGCAACTGGAATCCCCTGGAAGATTTTCAGGCTGTGCATACTACTCTGAGAGCTATAAAGACAAAAGAAGTTGGTGCAATATATTCACTTCTCACTCTGAGTCCTCCATAACCCTGCCTCTATCTCCTTGCAGGACTATCCCAGCAACTAGAAAAGAACAAAGCCCCTAAGCAGGAATGGACAGCCATGCACTCAGCTTCTCTGTTTTCACCTCCTTTTGCTACAAGAAAACTTGATATTCACAAGGATGTTAAAAGAGGGACTCACTGCTAGGATTTAAGTTAGTGGTGCTCTATGTACTCAATATCCCTGAAAATCAGGCAATACATTAGGTGCTGAAACCGAGATTCAGCAGAATTTTATACATCCAAATATAATAATGGTAACCATGTTTTGTAACAGGTATTCAGGTCAAATTAGATGTGAGACTGAGCTCCGCCTCAGAATTTGTTATCTGAATTTCAGATACCCTGCTGCCCTATAATTTGGGTGTGTTGTGATGTATAGCACATAGTACAGTGGGGCCCAACCTAGCTGCTGCAGCATCTTTAAACAGAGGCACCAGTTCTGATCAGCCTGTGAACCCAGGTATTTCCATCCAGAAAGCAGTGCCCAGGGAGCTATCAATATCAGAGACTTCCTTTTGATAAACACCAACTGGGGGCAGACGTGCTGGGTAGCCTGTAGTAATCTAATGCAGTTAGCAA
This sequence comes from Carettochelys insculpta, assembly GCF_033958435.1. Taxonomy (NCBI): domain Eukaryota; kingdom Metazoa; phylum Chordata; order Testudines; family Carettochelyidae; genus Carettochelys; species Carettochelys insculpta. The sequence continues at coordinate 109,706,545 of NC_134137.1, read as the reverse complement.
TGTCATCATATAATTTAGCTATATTACATGCAAAATATAACACACTTTTATTTAAGCCACATGTTAAAGTGTCTTTGAAACAAAATGGTATTTTTTTCTTCTGTCAAAAACTTTGAAGTAAAATGATGTGAAACAGTGCATAGATAAGAAATTAAAGCAGCTGTGGTTCAAAAATATGAAGCTGATATGTAAAAAAAAAAAGAATTAGAATTTTTCCAAGGAAGTCTAATGCTAACTGATAAAAAGATAGAAGTTGTATCCAGGATAAATCTGGACTCAGGTTTGGTATGGGGAGATGGAAAATTCCTTTTCTGGCTGCGTTCATGTATTTTCTGCACTGAACCAAGATCTATTTTTTTTTCATGCAAAAATTAATGAGCTTCAAGACAAGGCTTAAATAAAGAATTTTAGAACTTTGAATGTCTCCCCACAAATTTTGTGTCTGGCAATTGAGAGAGATTTTGTGCCAAGGATTTTGACATTCCTCTGTGAAGAGGATGCCAACTGTTAAGTCTATCTGTGATAAGCTTTCCAAGATTATTTTGATAACCTGTGAAGCACTGTGAACACACATAATTCTTAAGGAAATCAAGAATAAAGGTTTGGTTTTCTTTCTCAGCTAAACCTCGCATGTACTGAAGGAACAATAAAATTTGGGTGACTATCTTATTGCAATTTTTAAGTCAGTGTGAGTTTTGCCATTTGTTTCAATGGAGGTGGGATGCATTCGATTTGCCTCTTATAGTCAGCTAGAATTTTTGAATGTTCTAACCACAGGATTGAGAAACAGAAAACCCTGTAGTTATAATCCAGTTTCAGACACTGTGTCCTAGTGCAACGTAATACTCTCTCTGCTCCCCCATCTCTAAAATGGGGTTAATGGTATTTACCTACCTAACAACACTTCACAGTGCTTTCATTTATTAGTTAAACCTCTAAAAGTATTTAAATTTGTTGATTCATCTTCTTTCATGTCACCAAATGAAGTAGATCATTTTATTATGAGCAACTGATCACAGATGTCAGAAAATATAACTGATCACAGATGTCCAACAATATTGGACTTATTTAGGCAGGACATTCAGTGAGTCAGCTTTCACTTTTCGTGTTACATTCAGTAACAGGAATCCTTCTCTTTTAGGACAAGAAACTTTTATCAGAGAGCTTAGACTTTAAAATATGTTAAATTCTTTTTATATGTTTTTTATTATTCAGATATATGGGGGCTGTTATTAATGCAGTTTGTCTTTCTAATGCCTGTGTTGTCTATATCTTCTTTGAAGGCTTTTACTATGCTTTATCTTAAAGTGATTCTTTTGGTCAGATTGTGTGGCTCTCATTTCAGAATATTGAATTTGCAGGAAATCTTAATGTTTTTAAGTCCTTGACAAAGTCCTGGCTGGGATGACTTTGTTAAGGTTGATCCTGCTTGAAGCAGGGTTCTGGACTTGATGACCTTCCGAAGTCAAGTTACGTAGCTGTCACTCTTCTATGGGCTGGTCACTCTTTTCAAGTCTGGTCATCTCTATTGTATTCCAGTGGTTGTCTTCTACTTAGAATCCTTTGTGTAGATTTTCAGAAGGGCTCAGTATTGGCATAAATTTGAGTCCATTGACCTAGCCATTCTGAAAATTGACATATCCAAACCTGCCATCTACTTCACGAAGTTTAGGTCTTAATTTGTGTCCACCAGTATGATTTGCAGGCCCCATGAACGTGGAGTATTGAAAGTCAGAAGATTTCACACCTGAAAGAAGAATCAGACCTAATGGCTACAGTTACATTAGAGAGTTTTGTCAACAAAAAAGGGGTTTTGTTGACAAAACACATTGCACGTTTACACACAATGGCTACGTCAACACATGTATGCTACATCGAAATAGGCTATTTCGATGAATAACGTCTACACTTCCTCCAGGGCTGGTGCCGTCGACGTTGGGCAGCACCACATCGAAATAGGCTCTGCGAGGAAACGTCTACACGCCAAAGTAGCACACATCGAAATAAGGGTGCCAGGAACAGCTGCAGACAGGGTCACAGGGCGGACTAGCGCTTCCAGGGCAACAGCTAGCCGTTCCCTTAAAGGCCGCCTCCAAGACACACGCAGCCTGCACAGCACGCGGTCTGCAGAGCCACAGGCACACACACCTCGAGCGATGCAGTCATGGACCCCCAGCAGCAGCAGCAGCCAGAGGTTCACACAGCCGCCCCTGTAGGAGCAGTGCTCGCCCTGCTCAATGCCATGCAGGAGGCAGCTGATCACATCCTAGCCAAAGAGGAGGGGCTGCCCGCAGGGGAGGAGGAAGCAACCCCCAACCCTGCAGCACCCCGCCGCCCCCCTCCCTCCTGGCCTCACATGCCGCCGGCTGTGGAGCTACCCCACGAGCACCGACTGGTAGGAGAGGCTGGTGCTCAGAGAGTGGGACGACAACCGCTGGCTCAGGAACTTTCGGATGAGCCAGCAGACATTTCTGGAGCTATGCCAGTGTCTCACCCCCGCACTGAGGCACCAGGACACCTACATGCGGTGTGCCCTCAGTGTGGAGAAACGGGTCGGCATCACTGTCTGGAAGCTGGCCACTCCAGACAGCTACCGATCCGTGGGCCAACAGTTTGGCGTGGGCAAGGCCACCGTCGGGGCTGTCCTCATGGAGGTAAGAGGACCTACGGGGGGGAGGGGAGCCCTGGCAGGGGAGGGCCACACACACTGTGCACACCCCTCACTGGTGCTCTCCCATGTGCTTCCCCTGCAGGTCGTCCGCGCCATCAACGCCTGCTCCTCCACAGGCTCGTGAGGCTTGGGGACCCAGATGCCGCCATCACAGGCTTTGCCACCCTGGGCTTCCCCAATTGCTTCGGAGCTTTGGATGGGACCCACATCCCCATCCGCGCTCCGGAGCACAGTGGAGGACGCTACTTAAACAGGAAGGGCTACCACTCAGTGGTCCTCCAGGCCTTGGTGGACAGCTGGGGCCGCTTCCTGGACATTTATGTTGGCTGGCCTGGCAGCACCCATGACACCCGGGTATTCCGGAACTCGGGCCTGTGCCGCTGGCTGGAGGCAGGGACCTACATCCCCCAGCGGGAGATCCCTGTGGGGGACACCACCATGCCCCTCTGCGTCATCGCAGATGTGGCATGCCCCCTCTGGCCCTGGCTCATGCACCCTTACATGGGCCACCTGTTAGCCAGCCAGGAGTGCTTCAACATGTGCCAGAACCACGCGCGCCAGGTGGTGGAGCGCACATTTGGCCACTTCAAGGGGCGCTGGAGGTGTCTCCTCACTCGCCTTGATGTAGGCCCCACCAACATCCCCCAGATTGTGGGCGCATGCAGCTCCCTCCACAACCTGGTGGAGAGCAAGGGGGAGGCCTTCTTTCAGGGCTGGGCTGTGGAGGCCAGCAGGGCCGATGTGCAGCCACCCGCTGCCCCCAGTCGCCAGGTGGACCGCGAAGGGACCCGGGTCCGGGAGGCCCTGCAGGCCCAGTTCGACGAGGCCGCAGGGTAAACGCTGGCAGGCCCCCCACTTCACCCCCCCCATCCTCCACAACACTCCCTGCCCCTACGCCCACTCCACAGAACACCCAAGAACACCCCCCCACACTTTTCTTGTAAATAAAAACAGACATGTTTTTTGTCAAACCAGAATATATGTCTAGAACTCTTCTTCTTATATTATAACTATGTACAGCCAAAATAAATATTATATATATACGTATTATAAGATGAAAGGAAAGAAAAGGGGAAGACAAGGAAGGGGAGAACTATTTACATGGGGGGCAGGTATCATCATAACATAACAGAACAGGGGTCTAATACAAACTATTTACAAAACATAGGTGAGGGGGATATATACAAAGGGAGAGTGGGGGGCCACATCCTGGGCCCCACACCCCCTAATGTCCAGCGCTGGGGGTGGGTGGCTGCGACCCGTGCCTTGGCCGCAGCCCACGCCGGGGCTGGCTGGGGGCCGGGCAGACCGGGACATAAGGCCGGTGGGTGTCACCTGGCCCTAGGTCCCCCTCGGCGGATGGGCCCTCGGTAGTGGATGGCGGTGCGACGGTGGGAGGACCAGCGGGTGGAGCGGTGGGTGGAGCGGGCAGGGCGGGCGGAACGACAGCCAGTGCGGCATGGGGGGCCAGGTAGTCCGCTATGCGCTCACAAGTGCGCATAAAGGCCCCCCATGCCTCCTGGCGCCAGGCCAGCGCCCACTCTTGGAGCTGGAGGTGCCGCTCCTCCACCCGCAGACACTGCTCAGAGACCTCCAGCTGCCGACGAAGGATGGCCAGCAGCTGGTGGTCCATCGCTGTCTGGGTGTGGTGCTGGCTCTGCCGTCGTCCCCGCCCTGGGACCGGTCAGTGCTCCACTGAGGGGCTGTCCTGGAGTGATGGCCCTGGTGGGCTCTCCGGGACCACTGACACCTCACCGGCGCTCTCCAGTCCTTCTGATGGTGCAGCTGCGGAACACAGGGGGGAAGAAGAGTGGAGACAGCCGTTAGTGTGGGCCCTGAGCAGTGGCCCTTGTCCCCCCATCCCTCTGCTGCTGGTTCCCCATCCCCGTCCCCGGGAGATGCTGCTGCTGATGCTGATGGGTGTCCTGCCCCCTCCCCCCGGGGGACCCTAGGTTCCGCTCCCCCCATCCTCAGGGATGGGGCATGGCACTGTCGTGCTGGGGGGGGCAGGGGCTGATACACTCTTCTGAGGGACATGCCACTGCTGTCCTTGGGGCCATGGTCATCTGGGCATGTGGAGGGCCCTGGTCATATCTGTTACCCCCGCCCCTCAACACCGGGGGGATACATACCTGATGGTCCACTCCCACGGTCAGGGGACAGCCGGTGGGCGGACGCCCTGCTGGAGCTCCGTGATGGCAGGATTATTTGGAGCCCCACGTCGCTGGAGGAGGACTCCCCCTCCTCCTCCTCCTCCGGTGCCCCAGGGGTGGGCTCCTGGGGGGTCCCTGGGGTGCGTGGCTTGCCTCCGGGGCGGACTCTGCCTCCGGGGCCTGCTGGGGTTCGTCGGCCGAGGTATCAAGAGTGGCCGGAGGGGAGGAGGTGCGCCGGGGGCCCAGGATGTCCCTGAGCTCCCTGTAAAAGGGGCAAGTGACGGGGGCGGCCCCAGATCGGCCGGCCGCATCCCGGGCCCGGGCGTAACCCTGCCACAGCTCCTTCATCTTACTCCTGACGTGGTCAGGAGTGCGGGCAGGGTGACCCCGGGCGGCCAGGCCCTCGGCCAGCCGAGCGAACGCATCCGCGTTCCGCCTCTTGCTCCCCATTACCTGGAGCACCTCCTCCTCACTCCAGAGCCCCAGCAGGTCCCGAAGCTCGACCTCCATCCAGGAGGGACCCCACTGCCGCTTCCCAGCCTGGCTGCCAGCCTGGGAGCCCTGGCTCCCCTTGGGGGGCGGCCATCGCAGTGCTGGGGGGGTTGTTCTGGCTGCAGAGGAGCGTGCAGGCTGGCTGCGTGGCTGTGCTGCCGCCTGCATGCTCTCTCAGCTTCCTGCACAGGAAGGCAGGGGGCGGGGAGCTTTAAGGTGCCGCTGCACATGGCGACCATCGAGCTCAGGGGCTGGAGAGAGTGTCTCTCAACCCGTCAGCTGATAGCCGCCGTTGCAGACCCCGCTATTTCGATGTTGCGGGACACGCAACGGCTACACGTTCCCTACTTCGACATTCAACGTCGAAGTAGGGCACTATTCCCATCTCCTGGTGGGGATAGCGACTTCGACGTCTCGCCGCCTTACGTCTATGTCAACTTCGAAATAGCGCCCGCCACATGTAGCCGTGATGGGCACTATTTCGAAGTTGGCATGGCTACTTCGAAGTAGCCGGCACGTGTAGACGCGGCCAATACGGGTTTTGTTGACAGTGTGTTGACAAAACTCAGCACTGTTGCTGGCAGCTTTCTGCCTCAAAGCTTTGAGGCATAATGCCTTCATCAACAGATTTCTGTCAACAAAACAGCTGTGTAAATGCCCCCAGGAGGCCTCTCTTGACAGACAGGGTATCCAGAGCAGTGGGCAGCCCTGTCTGCTGTGCTTCTGAGTGCCTGTTTTGTGGGGAGAACAGCCAAGCAGTCTGGCTCTTCTGTCGACAGAGCAGAGCGCTCTACTGATTTACTTTTGTGTGTGGCCACACTTTGACAACACAAGTTTTGTTGGGAGATCTCTTCCGACGTAACTTCTGTTGATAGAGCTCTGTAGTGTAACTGTCGCCAATGATTAGACATCTGCAGTTCACAGTGACTTCAAATGGAATTGTGTTGAAACTTTGGTGGCATTAGCAAGTCAGCATTTGTTGTCAAGGTACCCTTAGTTAATTGATCCATTGCCCCTTCTTGACTATGGGAAGTTATTTACTCCAGGGCTGGAACTGCTCACTTGAAATATCTCCAAGGCTACATCTACACTGAAAGCATCTGTTGACAGAAGTTACTGTCAGAAGAGATGTTCCAACAAAACTGTTGACAGATTGTGTCCACACGTACAAGTGGATTGGTCTTTTGATCTGCTCCGTCAACAAAAGGGCCCCCCAAAGCTTCTACATGCCTTAAATGCATTTTGCATGTAGATACGCCTCAATTTTTGTCTACAAAACTCCAGTTTATTTCAAGAGTAGACATAAACTAAGGTTTTTATACTGTTGCCCTTCAGGACAGTAGGGCTATGTCTGCACAGCAGAGCTGTTTTGGCATATCTCCGTTTTCTGAAATAGCTACTCTGCATCTTTGAAACATGCCCATTATTTTGAAATGTTTTTCAAAATAAGGGGTGCCCTATTTTGGCATTCCTGGACTCCTCATTGCAGGAGGTGTAAGGGATGTTTCAAAATAGTGCATCATTTTGACCTTTGGTGCTGTTTATGTTTAGAGAGTGCTAAATGCTGAAATAGCCTATTTTGAAATCAGCTTGAAATAAGATACTCAATTTGAGTAGCACAACTTGTGTATCTTATTTCAAGTTTAGGGTGCCATGTAGACATAGCCAAGTTGAGCACTTTCCATGCAAAATAAATAACAGTAGCTAAGTCCCTAATGGATTTTATGGAGTGTATGTATGGCATTTTTAACTATTCCAAATGAATGCTGTGCTTGTGGGCAGGATTTTTCTTTTTGACTGATTACATGGTGCTGTCTTCCTTAAAAAAAGAGATTTATTGTGAGGGTATGTTAATTAGCTAGGTTGTTTTGTTTTATTTTTATAGAATGGGTTTTGCTTTGAATGGAAAGTAAAAATACACAGGTACTGAAATGCTTCCTGTGAGGCGGAATAAAACTTGATTGCAGTAGTTCTGAAAGTTAGTTGGTGTAACTTTCGTTATTGCTTCCCTTCCTTTGTATCCAGAGCTCTCTTAACCTTGGCTTGGCTTTGAATTGAGCTTCTCTGATTTGTTCAGAAGTTTACCCACTGGATGGGTAAAGACTTAACGGTTACCTCAATGGGCATGTTCTCTTCCATATACTTTCACCAGCCCCTTCATCTTTTCTCTTCCACTGCTTTTCACATATTCTTCTGCTTCCAGGAATGGTGATGCTTGTTTGCCAGGTGGTAGTGCCAATAGATAGATTCCTATTTGTCCTGTTTGGAGCTATACCTCCCATTTTAACTTCCCCAGTGAACAAAATTTTCATTCAGGTGGTTTAGGAAATGACTATTACTGTGCTCTACATGTCCTGTCCTTCCATAGTTCTAGGCAAGGATTCCTTCCTCCTTGCTAAGTAGCAATTTTTCTGTTTAATTAAAGCATATTAGCTGAGCCTATGATATCAATTAGTTTTGCCGTTTCCTAAGTTCTTGTATGAGGGATGAAACTTATGTAACCACAACAGCCTTGCAGAATAATTGAATGCAGCAGCGGAATGATTTTGATTGACAGAGAATGAAAGTCAGCAGTGAATTACACAATTTTTTTCTTACAAATTTTTGCATATTCAGCTTATATCTGGCAATGACATCCATCACGACGCCCACGGATTTTAAGTTCCAGACATTCACAATATTTTAATAAATTGCGTGTTAAAGATCCCCTGTATGTTATGCCCCTAGATTGAACATACCTCATGTTTGATTGTCTAATATAGGAAACTGCTGACTTTTGTTGCTTATTTCAAACATAGGTATTTATATGGCTGTTTATGCATTTGGTTTCTGTACTGTCAGTTTTATAAGGTGTTTTAAAGGCATTTACTCCAAGACAGTATTTTAATATTTATACAGTAAAGAGTCATTCTTCAGCAAGGCAATTAGTACATTCTCAAAGGAATAAGTTAAGTTGTACTGCCTCACTTCTGCTTAATACATTTTGTGTTACACTATTTTGTCATAAGTGTAAGACTCATGTACTGTACTTTAAGACTGAAACTGTAAGTCACACACATTGCATTGGAAAAATGCCATCTTCAGAACACTTGTCATTTTAAAAGTGAGGCCTAGTCCTTTATCTCTATGATATCTGAGTCTGAGAAAAGAATATTTTTAACAGTTAAGATCCCTGTTAAGGAAGCTCTATTTGTATTCAACTTTAGTTTTGCATGAGCCAGATTGTGCCTGTCACAAGATGCTATCCTCTCATTAGCAACATGGAGGGTAAGTTACTCTGAGAGCTTTCGTTTGCAGACCTTGATTACAGTGGTTTGCTCTGTGGCACTTCTCTCAGCAGGTATCAGTGTGGTAAATATAGGTATGTCTGTGCATCTTCTGAAGTTTGCACTTTTATGTTACTTGTGGAACTTCCGTAATTTTTCCTCACAGAGAGAATTTGCTTGCACCTGAGATATTCTTCATCCTGCTGAGATCTGAAATGCTTGCCCAGATTTAGAATAATCACGGTAAATAAACTTCATATTGGTCCAACTGTCCTTTTTCATAAATGTTGTCCTAAAGTGATTGTGGTGCTCAACAGATACAGATCTCTGCTTGGATCAGGAAACACCCAGAGAAGGAACATTTCCAGTGTTACCATTGAAATAAGTTCCCATTTGTGCTGCGTTTCAGATCTAGCCTGCATTTCTGACAGGAGGTTTTACCCCAGGGACTTAACATCTGAAAGTGGCATGACAGCTGAAGCTACTGGGTCTGGTGTGTAATGCTTAATTAAATCCAAGGATCATCAAGTAGCTGTATGACAGATTTGTTCAATAAAGGCATGTGCTTTTTTTTTTTTTTTTTTTTGTATTCCTGAGAAGAACATCATAGCCTTTATGAAGTAGGCATTGACATAAAGTGATTGGGGAATTCTCTGAACTTGTACATTTTTCAAATATAAAATGTAACCCTGTTGATGTAGTAAAATATGAAAGTTGCTGGCTTTTGTTTAGATTTCTTTAAGGAAATAAACTATTTAAAATTCCAGAAGAAATAATGCAAAGTGTGAAAGCATTTTAAATACCTGTTCTCTCTGTGGCAGATGTGAAGCTGCTTTGGAATTATCTGAGAATACAGCTATGTAGCAATTTTGCACATACTGTATGGCTGCAGTTACACTAGGAAGCTTTGCCAGGAAAACCCAGGTTTTGTCAACAAAACTCGTGTTGCATGCGCACACGGAGTGCATTTTATCAGCAGTGTCTGGACAAAAGTCAGCACTTTTGCCGGCGGTGTTCTGCCCCAAACCTTTGAGGCATAACACTGCTGTCAACAGATTCTGTTGACAAAAAAGCTGTGTGGATGATCTGGGGAGGCCTTCTCTGGACAGACAGACATCCAGAACAATGGGCAGCCTGTCTTCTGTGCTTCCAGGTGCCTGTTTTGTTGAGAGAGCAGCCAGGCAGTCCAGCTACTTTGTCAACAGAGTGCAGAGCTCTCTGGATTGGCTTTTGTGTGTGGCTGCACTCTGTTAACAGAAGTTTTGTTGGGAAAACTCTCCCAACAGTGACTTCTGTTAACAGAGCACTGTAGTGTAACTGTAGCCTGTGTGACCTTGTCAGTGATATACAGTCATTGTACAGTTACATGGGGACACTTTTCTATATCATGTGTTTGTCTAAGCTTAATAAATGTTATTTGAAAAATGAGCAGAAAAATAAACCAGCTCTTATAGGCAACTATCTAACAAATACTTGAGGGAGGGAGGGCAACTACAGTTCTAGGTAAGCTAGGAAAACTTGGGGGAGACTTACAGGAAAATGGTCTACTTCCTGGCTCCGTTCCAAAGGCACACAGCTGTTTGGAGAGGCCTGGAAGACTAGACATCAGAGGGGAACTGGTTGACAGAACTCTTCTTGGGGGTGGAGAGGAGAGAAGGGAGGAGCTGAGTGTTCCTGGTGAGAGAGTCTGACATGGGTGACAGACAGCTGCAGGATGGTAAGCCGCAGGGAAAAATAAGATAGCATATCTTTTGTTTATTGTTTTAAGATCTGTTATCTCAGAAGTTCTGTGGTTCAGAATAAAGTAGTGCATTTTAAAAAGGTGGTCCAGTCACTGAATACCACTTACCATTTGCCCTACATGTGCTGAACATCAGTCAGACTTCTGAGGTAATCACAGTAAATACCAGGGGACTGCAACCCAAAGCCTGGGCTAAGGCTACGTCTACACTACAGAGTTTTGCCAACAAAACTGGCATTGGGTCAACAAAACCCAGGGAGCGTCTACATTAAAAGTGTGTTCTGTCGGCATACTGTTGACAGAGCTTGGCGCTTTTATCAACAGATTTTTGCCTCTCCCCCACAAGGTGGAACACCTTTCTCAACAGAATCTGTCGACAAAAAAGCCGTGTGGATGCTCTGTGGGGGCCTCTGTTGACAGACACAGCTTCCAGGTCACCGGGTAGCCCTGTCCGCTGTGCTTCTGATTGGCTTTTGTGTCAAGAGAGAAGCTGGGAAGGCCAGCTGCTCTCTGTTGACAGAGTGGATCAACAGAGTGATCCACTTTCATGTGTGGCTGCAATCTTTCGACAGAGGTTTTGTCAGATGAGATCTTCCAACAGTATCTTCTGTTGACAAATGACTATAATGTAGACATGGCCTAAGAGTAGGATAATTGTGTGACAGTGGAAGAATTTCACCCAGGAACAGCTCATGGTCTGAGACCTGAGGAGATGCCTTCAAAGGCCATTTCTGCACATTCCCCTTTCGGAGAAAGTGGCATGATAATAAACTGCCCAAAAAATGCTAATGAGACGTGGATGTAAACTTCCCGTGCCTCCTTAGCATATGGTCACATGATTTGGAGTCTGGAAGAAGCTCTTCCAGACCCCAAAATCGCGTGTAGAGGCGCGGCCCCTGGGTGATCTCCTGGAAGGAAGTCCTCCTTCCGGAAGCCCCTTAAAATTTTCAGGAAGATGGGGCTTCCGGAAGGAGGACTTCTTCCAGGAGATCCCCTGGGGGCTGCACCTTTACAAGCTGTTTTGGGGTACAGAAGAGCTTCTTCCAGACTCCAAATCATATAACCCTATGCTAAGGAGGCACTGGAAATTTACATCTGCACTTCATTATCATTTTTCAGGCCATTTATTAGCATGCCACGTTCTGTAGAAACAGCCAAAGAGATCAGGAACAGTCAAGAACGCCCTTAATGTGGTCACTGTTACAGTCTCTTGTTGTGGTTTTTGGACAGAGTAAAAACCAGTAAATTTGTGGAAAGCTGAAGCCAAGTTTGAAAAATACATTGAGTAACTGTTGGCAACAGTGTGATGTGTTCCATTGTTCTGGAGTAATATGCTCATTGAGAACAGTAGCTATTTGTTGTTAATGTCCTTAAATGCTACAATTTAAGATTGTTATATTTTTTCTTTTTTAAATGATCTTTACTGATTTAAATGTACATCAAGGCTACAGTTACACTACAGCGCTCTGTTGACAGAAGTCACGGTTGGAAGATATTTCCAGACAAAACTTCTGTCGACAGAGTGAGGCTGAGAGGCACAATGGTGCTGGCAAAAGTGCTTGATTTTTTTGACAAACTGTCAGCAAAACGCATTTTGTGTGTGAACGTTCCACCAGTTTTGTTGAGAAAATTGGGTTTTTTGTTTGCAAAATTCACTAGTGTAACCATAGTGCAAGAGAAAGATACTCTTTTCTTTTATACTTACAATGGCAGTTGTTGCAATCTTACTAAATTATGTACATAAGCCTTTTTCTTTTTCAAGGTATTTTTTGCTGCAGCCCATGTGATCTGATATTTGTAGAAATTAAATCCCTTGCGCTTCTGTGCAGAAGTACCAGATGGGGGTATGTAGGTGTAAGCAATTTATCAGTTCAACAATTCTTTTTTTTTTCTTCCTGAAATGCCAATAGGCTTTTCAGAGTTGCCGCACAAAAGGCTAACGCAATGGTTACATGAGAAGTTATTAGCATTAGAAACTTATGAATACAGAGAAGGAAGATTAATGACTTATGCAAATAAAATGTGGTGACTCACTTTGTCGATATTCCCAGCCTCTTTTATTTGTGAACATTGAAGGTGAGGGAGGTTTTATTTACAAAAATGTTCATTGACAGGAAAAGTGTCACAAAAGCTGGAGTGAATAAGTACCCATGAATAGTCACACCAGAGTACTCTTGTGGCCAGTGTAAAGAGCTAGTGTAGCTATT